>NC_092204.1:95740506-96010464 GCF_043381705.1 Parasteatoda tepidariorum | reverse complement strand
AAAGAAGATCTAAGCATATGCGACAGAAGATGAAGTGGAGTCTCGCCCCGAACGCATTGATTGTCTGCTGTGCTCCGCGCGCTTGGCAGACACCAAGACGCTAGGCCCGGTTAGAAACGGTGGCGTTAAAAATCACGTGAGAGAGCTCGGGAACAAAACAGAAAAAACGAGAAAGATCCGCGGGTGTTTTATAAAAAGGGCCGCCGGCAGTATTGGACAAATTCAAGGACCTATCGAGTTTTTCAAGGACCTAAGACGTTTTTCAAGCACTTTCAAGGACCTAAATTTAGCAAAAAAAAAATCAAGGACTTTCAAGGACTCTCAAGGACCGTGGGAACCCTGTTTTATACAAAGCTCTTAATAGGCGCTTAATGTCGAATTAAAAAAGCATTCTACAATGCTCAAGGCTAATTAGAAAAGTATTCTAATTTGGCTGACACCTTTTAGGCTTATTTCAATAAGTCTATATGCTTTCAAACTAATTAAAAAATGTGTAAAACTATTAACCAACACACTTGCTTAGGTTTATTGCAATGAACTTTTAAAAAGCCTACGCACCATAAGCCTTACCTATGCTATGCTTATTGCAAACAGTTCAAAATAAATCAGCAGGCTAATGGAGCAAGATATTTTCCGATTAGCTAAAGGCATATGAGCTCACTGCAGTAAGCCTAATTGATTTGGAAACATTGGATGCTTTTTCAATCAGCCTGGCTGTTTATAAATACCGGGATAATTTAATGAGTCTCTGCAACATAAACCAAATGGAGACGGATGAGATACTCACCAGAGCCTGAACCTGATGTTGTACCATTGATCATGTCTTTGATCGTAGGATCCATGAGTGGGATCATGTTTTCGTGGTTGGCTTCAATGTCTGACCGTGCTTGCCTGAGCTTGTCTTTTTGGTACCACAGGCACAGAACGAATATGAGAATGGCTAACAGTAGGACGACAGGACACATAACAAAGAGGGCGGTCTCGTAAACGCCGAACGTGACCTCATTCGTGACTTCTAGAAAGAATATAATTGAAATTATACATTGAGAACACCAAAGTGCATCGTACAAGTATTAAAATGTCAAGAACAATTTCTTTTCAGGGTGCGTAGCCAGATTTTTTCAACAAAAAATAAGCACCTTTTAAGTATTTTTAAGCACTCAAAAAATATTTTTAATCACTTCCCCCCCTTCCCCCAAAAAATCTAAATTAGAATCTGCGCAGTAATAAAATTTTTTTCTTCTTCTATAGTTTAAAGTTCTTAATTTATAAACATAAAATCAATAAAAATCACAAACATTTTCAAAAACTTTACTACATAATAATGATAAAATAACTAGTTTCTGATAAATATTGCAAAGAAAATTGCGAAAATTATGTATTTTTTGTAAATTTAGGACGACAATCGATACGGCAAAGAAAAAATCTCTTTTTAAAAGATATAAAATTAAGCACTTTTTACAAACCCCGAATTAAAAAAGCACCCTGAAGCACTTTTTAAAAACGCTACGCACCCTGTTTTTACGTTTATAAAAAAAAGAGAAATCAAACAAAAAATGATATGCAAATAATTTAATAGCACACTCACTAGTACCATTAGTAATTCACTAGTACCAAAATAACCATTTTGAACTTTCTTGTAAAACATATGAATAAATAAAAATAATTATTTTTTTTAATTACTAATGGCATTTTTTATTTGACAGAGGTTAGAAAGATGAATAAAATTTAAAGTATATAATTATAAACATCCAATCACCAATCTAAGTTGTATGCTAAAGTAATTCCATTTTAATTTATCGTTATTAAGCATGACAGAAAAAGAAACATTCAGGCAGTACTAAAAATTAAGTAAATATTTTCACTGGTCCAAAGAATCAGTAACTCAAGGATAATAATAGTCAGTGAATATTCTTACAGGTCCGTTTACATCTCTGAAAGGCCCGCAGTGGACTGATCTTAAAGACACGGTTCCGAGTAGAACACCGAAGTCAAGCATCTTAAAGACACTGTTCCCAGTAGAACATCGAAGTCAAACATCTTAAAGACACGGTTCCCAGTAAACACCGAAGTTAAACATCTTAAATACACTGTTAACAGTAGAACACCGAAGTCAAGCATCTTAAAGACACGGTTCCCAGTAGAACACCGAAGCTAAGCATCTTAAAGACACTGTTCCCAGTAGAACACCGAAGTTAAGCATCACTGGCTGCGGTCAGCAAGCGGATGGGTGACCACTATGATCAGCCTGCGAAAGGACCGAGGGTGCGCGGCATGGGTCTTCGTTAAACTGTTCTATCGCAAAGTGCTTGACGTGCGTAGGTCGTTGGGCTACCCAAGCAGAGGAGCCATCCCCTCTGCAGAATCACCATTGCGATGGCATGTCTTCGGATCATCTTCAGGGATGTTACCTAGACCATCGCCAATAGCTAATAGTGTGACGGAAATAAAGTACCTAACCTACATCTCTATAAGACTTTTTTTTAAAAAAAAGGTGACTGAAACACAGAATGAAACACGAAACCAAAAATAAAAAAACCGAAACAGTATACCATTCTTTACATCAATTGCTGGTCCCGGGGATCGCAGATAAATTATTTTTGTGGGTCAGAGTTAAATTTTATTGATCCCGGACCACCGTTCCATTTCGAGTTCTTACATTTATTAAAGTATAATTATAAAGATTACATAATACATTCCAGAAAAGATATCACGTATTCAGGGCAACTATATTATTATTCAGGTTAAGTTAAATTAAAATAAGTATTTTATGTTTCTAAAAATTAAAATTTGTATATAACCAAGATTCAGCATAATTTTTTTTAAAAAAATATATATATATATTTCTTGTAGAATTAAATTTCTATAGTACATTTTTTTCTCCTTCCTATTTTTTTTTCTTCTTTTTTTTAAAGGAGTACTTAGTCTTCTTCCCTATTATTTCTAGATTTCTATCCTATGATCCTTTGTTGCTGGTTTGGGTGGTGACCAATTATGCCTTATGCAGCTGTCAGCGAATGATAAATGAGGGAGAGTTAGTTGAGGTTCCAGAGACAATTACGATTCTGGGCACAAGTTAAATGCAAGAATTTTTTTAAAAAAAATATTTTCTTCTTCCAGTTTTTTTTATTATTATAACCATACGACAAAATTTCTGATTCCAGTCGTTTCTTTTAAATGAAACCGACACATCAAAAGGAAGTATCACCATCAGAATAGTTTAATAGGCAGTTTATTATTATTTTTCAAACTTACGTTTGCAACACTATAATTTAAAGGCGGCAAATGCACATTCTGTAAGAATTTTTTAGATTATAGACGAGCAAAATCTTAACTCCCCCCCTCACCCTTTCAAGTAGACCTTGACCTCTTCGGTGATGTTTTATTAAAATAACAAGCCGCCTTTGTCGATCAGCTTGATCACCTTTCAAAAATATCTTGTGCTATATATAAACTTTAAGCCAACTAAAAAGTAAATTTCTTAAACAAAAGACAACATATACAAAACACTCCTACGGCCTATGATCCTATATGGTAGTGAGTCCTGGGCTCTTAATAAAAAAGAGAACAAATTGCTGATTTTTGAGAGAGGGATACTTTTGGTGCAGTCTATGAGAATAACAAATGGCGCACCCTTTACAATCTTGAGTTATATAAAAAGTATAAACAACCAGACATAGTTCATGTTATTAAGACCAATCGCATTCGATGGCTGGAATTCTATGTAAATGTTGTGATTTATATTTGCAGACACTTTCTCTTATTTCTGTTACTTTATTAATCTATTTTATTTTGTTATTTTTGTCATCAAATCAAGTGCGAGCTTATAAAATGATTATCTCGACTGAGCTGTTCTTTTTCTTTGACAACAACGTATAAATAAAAGCACAATAATAATATACACCGAAGAGCCATTACATTATGACCACCCTGTTAATAACATGTAGGACCACCTTTAGCCCTCAGAAATGCTAGCACCCGCCGTGGCATTGTTTACACAAGGTTCTGATAGGTAGTCTGAGGTATCTGGTACCAAGCGCTCACCAACTGGTCCTGCATTCCATCACATTGCGAGGGGGTAGCGTGGTAGCACAAATTTGGTTTTCCAAGTAGGACCACAAATGCTCTATTGGATTAAGGTCAGGTGAATTTGGGTGTCAAGACATGACTTGAAAGTCACTGGAATGTTCCTCGAACCAATCCATGACGATTCGACCCTTATGACATGGTGCATTATCCTGTTAGTAAACACCATCCCCCACAGGAAAAACTGTTGCCATGAATGGGTGAATCTGGTCTGCAACTATGTTCAAGTAGCTTACAGACGTCAGGGATTGCTCTATGAAGATTATGGGTCCTAATGTGCCCCATGAAAACATTGTTTCTGGGCGAGAAACCATGAAAACCTGGGCGAGCCCATTGTTATAGATGGAGGGTGGTCATAATGTAATGGTTCTTCGGTGTATATAACCCATTTAATAATTATTATAACATTTTAACAACTTATAAACTATTGCACAAAATATCTTAGAAAAGGATGATTTTTCCAATAAGCTTACGAAAAAATTTAATAATTATAAAAAATTCGGACATCATCATTATACCATCATTTGGAATCATTATGTAAAAAAAAAAAAAAAAAAAAAAAAAAAAAAAAAAAAAAAAAAAAAAAACACGAAAAAAAAGTTGCATTATTTTTTGAGTAAATCAGAATTTTGAAAAGAAAGAAAAAAATAAACGTGTGCACATTCATAAGTCTTATAGATTTTGAGCAGCAAAAAAAAACGCGTAACATTAAGCAAAAATTTTTTTTTTAAAAATGTAACGTGAAAAATTGCTATAATTTTCAAGCAAATAGGAATATAAAAGAAAAAAATAAGCTTGTTTTAAGTTCATAAACAAACAGGGTCCTTTCATTATGCCAAATTTCAACCTGGTAGTTGCACTCACGATGCGCCAGCAGAGCGGCACGCGGTGTGTTTTTTCCTACAATTTTAACAGTTAATAATTTTCGAATTAGTTACCGAATGCTAAATGTTTTTATTCCATTATACTTCATGTACATTTTTCTGTGCATCTTCGTAATTCCAAGTTTCTAAGCTATATTTTTTGCGAAGTTAAATGAAATGTAATGTAAAAGTTAATAAAATATTATCTACACGTAGTTCAAAACACAAAGTTTCTGAACAAAACTTAGAAATCAAGATTATAATTTAAAACCCATTTATAAATGTCAGCGTGTTTTAATGACCCCGTATGCAAACCTCACCTGTATCCAAACGCAGAGGATGCAATCAGAAAAAATAGATTTGGCGATATAATTAATAATAGAAGGCCGGTACACTAAGGAGAAGTCCATAAATGGTGTCACGCTTTTATTCAATATTTTTCACAATGTCCCCCGTTTGTCACGAAGTGTCACACTTTACCATACTTCACTTCTTGTCACGCTATGTTATATAAACATATAGTAACAGTTCAGAAACTAAACACGTTATAGATCATATTTCAAATTTTATTTTTAAACTTCCAACTATGCGTCTTAGTGAAATTTGTGAGCATAACAGCCATAATGATTGAATGTGTACTTAATTAGAATGAAAAAATATAAAAAGTTTGAATGATTTTATTCACAAAATGTGCGCCGGCACATTTCGTGGACTGTCCCAAGTATTCATACACCTTTTAATAATAATTAATATAGCGAGGCACTTAAACAGTTCATTTTTTATTTCTCTCTTTCACAAAAGCGAATTTTCAGGATAAATAGAGTATTTGTTAACGCGCATTGTGCAATCGGATCAGATGCAGTTAATATTAACCAATACATTGACACCATTTTGTTCACACAGAACAATGGCAATTTTGTTTCACTCATTTACATACCTTGAGTTTGAACTAAATGAGCAACTATTTTTTTTTCCTCCCACATTTAAAATACTTCATACATTTTTTAAATTTTTGATTTCATTACCATAATCATTTGATTTTTTTTTTATGAATTTTAAAATTTTATATAATTTGTAAATTTTTAACCCTGCAGCTATAATTGCTCAAAAATCCAATTTTTAAAATATTACTACTTAAAAGCATTATAGGTATAATATAACCTTCTGTTAGGTATCAAATTCAAAATTTTATATTTTAAAATTTTAAAGTCAAATCATAAGCTTAAAACCAAATGTTCTACTTTTGAAACATTAACATTTCAAGGGTTCAATATTTATATTTCAAGTGATTTATTAAGTTATGCTGCATGTATTTCATTCAATTGCTATTATGCCACTTATTGAAAATAAATAATGATGTTTTATTGAAAAAAGAGGAAGGATGAATTAGATTCAATATATTATACTAGAGGGATGCGCCATAACCTGCGCCCCCTGCTCGCTAACGCTCGCCAACCCCCGAAAATTGCTACGCAATCTTATATGGTTTGCTTCGCAAACAAAGCTCGCTTCGCTCGCTACTAACTTAGGTACATTGCAAATACACAAAATTCTAAGAATTCAAAACAACCATTAAAATCCATATAACAACTTTTTTTTTTTAAAGAAAAATTACATCTTTTTAGTAAATACTAAGTCATTAAAATCAATTTGAATTCAAATAAATGACATGTAATTCGTTAAACCTATTAGAAATGTGCTATAGTATAAAATCTTAAGATAAAATTTCTAAAACTGATATATTAACTAAAACTGATATACTGACTATAATTAAGTCTATTAAAAATTGAAATAAGTGAATTGCAATGGAAAAACTTGTATA
Organism: Parasteatoda tepidariorum; assembly: GCF_043381705.1. Taxonomy (NCBI): domain Eukaryota; kingdom Metazoa; phylum Arthropoda; class Arachnida; order Araneae; family Theridiidae; genus Parasteatoda; species Parasteatoda tepidariorum. Next base: position 96,003,693 of record NC_092204.1, on the reverse strand, counting down.
AACAAAAATTATGTTTTTAAAAAATAATAACCATAAATGATTCACAACTTTGTTAAAAACATAAATATAAGTCTTAGAATAAATACGTGATAAGACAAACAAATTCGTGATATAAATCAAAAATCGTCAAATAAATTCGTAATATATAAATTCGTGAAAAAAGCGCTTTCGACAAAATACTAAAATAGAGATCTATCATCTAAGACTACTCACTTCTGCCTAGCTTAATAGTATGAGATTGATTATTTCAGTTCTCTTTGGTTATTTCAATTTCAGTTTTTAAAAGAGCTATATGATGAGCCACTTCAGCTAGATTTGGCATGTGACATTTTTAGCTGCAATCATTGATCGATTTTCTAGCGTTGCCATTTGGGGAGTTGTAATGAGNATATAAATCTAGATATTTGTCAGCTAGAGCAGGAGTTTTAATGGATACGGAAAACATAGATGAAAATAACTTAGACCTTGTTATACCATTCAGTAGAATATTGTTTTTAAAAGTAATATTGAAGAAGATGAAGTGGAAAATCAAATCCCAGACTCAAGTGCTAGTAAAAAACGAAAAAGATCCGATTATAAAATCGAATTAAAAAAGTAAAATTTGATGCGTCAACAAAATTGAAAATGCTGAAAACAATTTTGTAAACATATCTTGAACGCATGCATTGTGCACCTCTTGTCGTATTTTAAAAACTATTATTCAAAAATATGTAGTATATCTCGTCAATATATAATCTTTCTATATTTTGAAAAAAAGTATAAAGTATAAATATATTTCACAAAATAATATTTTGTATTTTCATGGACATCATTTTGTTCTGACCGAAGACATGTAATACTTGGAACAAAGTTGAAGCGATCTTGACCATTGTCAGTAAAAAATGCCTCAGTCAGACACCATCGTTCAAACAACGAAACAGCTATAACACAATAAAATTTATTTTATTTCATTTTATTAGTTTTAGATGAGCTTTAGTGAATTTATAGCATTTATTTAGTGAATTATTTGGTTTATTCCATATTTAAACGGTTAATAACAGGTAATAGCAAAAAATGTCCAAAAAGGAAGCTTCGCTTTACTAAGAAATCTAGTTTTAAACAAACTATATTAGGGAAAATATGAACTATACAGCTTAGTATAGTATAGAAAATGGTAATTAATTCGCATGTAAAATGATAAAGCATTGCGTACACGCAGTCCAAAATACACTACCTCAGCAAAACTTAGAAATCAAGATAATAGCGGTAGGAGCGGGATATCATTTAAAACTCATTTATAAATGTCATTGTGGTCTAACGCCCCCGGTATGCTCGACCTCACCTGCTGTATCCAACAGAGGGGGACACAATCAGATAAATGAGAGTTGGCGTGGTGACGTAGAACAACTTGGAGACAGAATTCGTAATGGAAGGCAAATACAGTCCTATCTTTTAAATTAATATTGAAAGGAAATAAAAAGTCCTCTCATTAGCAAAACACTTTTCAGGATTTCTTTTGCAACATACATAGTTTGGCAATTTAGTAATGAGGAAGACGAAAAGTCATTTGGAGTTGAATAAGAGAAAGTTGAGAAACCTTTTCCACGTTTTCAAGCCCTTAGGTTAAAAAAAAAAAGAGGTATCAAAATGGGCAAGACGTTCCATTTTTTAATCAGTTCCTGATAGAAGTAAACATGCATATGACAACAGTGATAATTATATGTTACAAAATATGTTATAAAAGAAAACAAATAGAAATTGGACAAATGAATGAAAGGATTTTAAATATTTATATTTGCGAAACTATAACACACTTACAATAAACGATACCGAAAATGAAAGAAAAACATAATAATTTATTAAGATTTTTTTTTTAAAGCTGCAAATATTTGCTGAGTAACTTTTTTGATGCATAACCGGCAATTAAATTACATCATTTTGCAGTTTACACACATTTTATATTTTATTTTATACCCGTCGTTGAACAGCCGATTTAATTTTGGATTTACGACTACTAATGTTCAACTCCGTACTCTTATAATTTTGAACCAATCCAGAAGACAAGGAAACTCCTGGATCAGTACCTTCAGAGGTATGATTTGTTATGGGAACATGGAGGACCTTGTGACTCGACAGATTTAATGTGCATCAGTCACGATTTACAACACGGGGAGTCTTCGGCCGGCGGGGATCGAACCCACGACCTCTTGGACAGGGGCTTACATATATTTTGCATTGTAGTACATTAGTTTAATTCTGTCAGTGGATCTTAATGCGGCACAAATGCATTTTGTAAGTCCGTGTAGTATTTTCGGCATAGGTAATTCCTAAATAGTGTCTTGGGTGCACGAGAGACAAGTGATTTACCCTTCATCATATAGCCACCAATATCCCCAGATTTTACGCAATTTTGTTTTGAGTTAACTAACTGATTAAGACTAAAAGACGGAAAATTAATATATACCTATATTGCCCAAAAGCAGTCAAAATGACTGGATTGTGAATGCGTAAATAAATTTGTTTAAAATTAATTTTTAATATTTTTTTATATTATTTAAAGTTATATAACAAGTTATTAGTAAATATTAAAAATAAAAAAAATTAATGTTGTACAAAAAGTCACAAAATTCTAAAAGATTGTGTCATTATATACATCATTGTTTTTCTAATTGAAATTAAGAGCAGTCAAGATGACTTCCTTGGGCAATCTAGTGTTAAATAAATAAATAAATGATTAACTAAAAAATAAATAAATAGTTAAAGAAATAACGAACTAACTAAATAAACAAATATATAAATAGTTAAATAAATAACGAACTAGCTAATTAAATAAATAATTGTTGAATTTTTTTAAGCCCGGTTAACCGAAAAGTATGGACACTGCTAATGAACTATCAATGTTGCTGATGAACTGCGTCAGTGTGAAACTACAAAATGTGTGGAATGAGCTTGATGGCAGATTTAGAGTTTTGCCATGTAACAAAAAGATCACACAATAAAAATTTGCAATAGAAGGAGTAGAAAAAATATTGGTATAATTTTTCTTGAATTTTGAGTATTATTTACAGTTACATCTTACATGTTCCCACTTCCAGATCTTGAGCGTTTTGAGGAAGTTTTCAGGTTTGAAAAATCCTGGAGAAATTGTTATTAAAATGTCCAGTCCAATATATGCTAACATTAACAAATCATAAATGCTAATTAACTTAATGGCGTTTTGATAGGTAATAAAACAAATTAGCAACTTTCTTAAAATTAAACGGAGCATTTATTTGCTGATATTAATTATATTTGTGTTAGCAATTACAAAATTAAAATGTTTGATTGCGAGCCAATTAACTTTCAATCGTAAGTTGTTTTTTTTTAACCAAAAAGTTTGAAAATAAGTTTTTTCTTAGTTAAAAGAATACACAGATCTGAAACAGCAAGCAAAAAATTAATTTTAAAAAATTGCGTTTAAAAACGCGCAAAGCTGGTGTTTAATAACCCTATATATTTACGTTAAAAAGTTAATTAAGCTTTATTTAACCAAAAACCCTTTTTAAGCTTAGAAGAATTTTTTTCTTCTTTATCTTTGTACCCATAATTTGAGGCTTAACTGATCCACGCCTTAAATGTGATGACAACAAACACCCTTAATGCAAATAACCAATCTCTCGCTATAAAAATTAGGATTATTTTTAAAAAAATTATAATATTTTCATTTAAAGGGACGGTTAATAAATTATGTTAACTCTGCGTATTTGAATCTGGTACACAATTTTACTTTAGCATATTAGCTATGAGTTTAGCGAGCTTTTCTTTTTTCAATATTTCGTGTGCTTCTGTTCTTTTTTTTTTCTTCTTTTTTTTTAAATTTTGTAATTTCCATGACAGCACAATGTTGAAACAATTTAAAAAAAAACAAAAAAACAAAAACACGTTCTATAATATTGTATGCGAACAATTCAGTGTAGTGGCATGGAAAACATCGTGAAAAGATCTAAAACATACAATCAATCTATAACAAAAATTGCTGTGTCAATTTTTGAAATCATTTAAAAGATATTGAAGAACGTTTTGTCACTAGCAATGGGTGTCAACTATGTAATTTCGTTAAGCATAATAATTAATAGTTGCAAATGAAAGACAAAATATACTAATAAATGCAAACGAAAGACAAAATATAGTAATAGATGATATAAAAGATTTTCTTACAAATAGATAAAAAAAAAAAAAAAAAAAAAAAAAAAAAAAAAAAAAAAAAAAAAAAAAAACATAACTATAAAATGTAGATCGTTTCATGAAATAAATTTTTTTTTCTCTTATTTAATAATCTTACTTAAATATAACAAAATGGCATTTTGGAAATAATTAACTCTTTCTACAATAATCTGTTCTTTTAAGACACACGTCAATAAAAATCAATCTTTTAGAGATACTAAAAGTTGCTCCGCCTTTTCCTACTTCAGACCGACAGGTGTGACGACTCTTTTCATTGGATGGGAAAAGGAACTGTACTCCGATTGGCTAAAGTTACCTGTCACTTAAAAAGTATAAGGTGGAGTCAACAAAGTAAACTATTGTCCAGAGTGGTTGAATTAATCCAATCGTTAACTATTTCAGCCCGATTAATATTATTAGCTAGCGGTTCAAGTTACTTGTTCGGAAATCTAAAAAAATTTAATATGTATATTCAAGTAATATTTTTGGTAAATTAAGTTTTAGTATGAAGAATGAGTTAAATATTAAAAATGCTAATAAAGTAAAACTGGGATTTGAATTGAAAATAAATGTTTTTTATGAATCTTATTGTTATCATGAAAACCATATATATGTTACGAACGTTCATATTGAGGTCTTAAGTTAATCTCAACAGCAATCCAGGAGATTATTTAAATATTAATAAGTCAAAATATTAATTATATGTTACTTTAAAAAAATCACACATTAAATTTTTTTTTCAACTTTAAATTAGCTACACATGATTAGTAAAGTATGAGCAATTTATTAATCCTTTTAAACATATTTCACGATATGTCTTAAAACGAGGAATTAGAATATCACATGAGAAACGTTTTTAAAGACAAAAATATGCAATTAATTATCTAACTGAAACTTTTGTAATAATAAAAATATGAAATTTAAAGAAAAAAACATTAAAAAAAAAGTGTTTAAAATATTATTGAATCAAATGAAAAGTACAGTTAATCAAAATTTTAAAATAACTTAAGAAAAAGTAGAAAACGATCTGATATGAAATCAAATTAAAAATTATTAAACAATTGCGAAAAAAATTATTTTAAATCAAATGAGACAAATTTAAAAATTATCAAAATATTAAATCAAATGAGCTCAAGATTGTGTTGAGTTACTTCGCAACGTACTTTTAGAAGTAATATGATTTTCGGCACTTAGGTTATAGTATATATTTAATTTGATGTGATGATATTCGGTGCAGAAGCAGAATTTTATTTCTTTGTTCCGTGCGTAACATCTGTGTAAATTGGCATTAAACAGAAATGGTTGCCTATTCAGGTTGTTCCATAATGAACGCCCTTAATATAGATTTTTATTATCTTTATCAAAAACGAAGTAAAAAAAAAATTATCTATATTAGGAATAGAATCATTATTTAATACAAAAAAAAGTAATAGAAATTTAAGAAAGAATGGCGATGGAAAACATTTAATCAGATTTGATTGCCAGAGACAATATAAAGAAAATTCAAGGTGATTTCTAAAAACGTCTCTGAATTTCCTCATACGAATAAATTGGTTTTATTGTTTTCATCCCACTTTCTTCAATAGAGATCCAACAGCTTTCGATAACTTTTTGCTTTTTCCTCACTATAAATATTAATTTTCGAGTCTTAATTTCCTTGTTTATTCGATTTTTCACTTCGCGATTATTCCAAAAAAAATGGACTTAGGGGAGGGGGGGGGGTATAATGAAATACATTGAATGTTTCAATTATACTCACCAAGAAGAAGCAGTGTGGATTATAAATTTCACAAAGATACAATATGGAGGGGGGGACCAAACATTTAAAAATGTTTAAAGAATATGATATCAAACGAAAAAAAATTACTAGCGATCAAAATATGAAATCAAATGCAGAGAAATTAAAAACGATCACAATATGAAATCAAAAAGAAATACAGAAGAAATTAAAAGCGATCAAAACATCAAGTCAAATGAAAAAAGAAGTTAAAAACGATCAAAATATAAAATCAAAGGAAAAACAAAAATGAATATATAATCAAGAGTAGAATTACTTCGTAACATATCTTCACAAAGATATAAGAAATACCATGTTACTTTCAACACTGATGCTATATTGTATGCAGTGCACTACAAGTAGTCGCTACTTTCTTTCATAGTTTGTAGGGCAGTGTGCAATTTTTTTTTTTAAAAAAAGTAGTGCACTGAGCCAAGCGATTAAAAAAAAAAAAAGAAAAAAAAAAGTTTTTTGCGATTTTTGGGAACTACTTTTCACGTTAGTTTAGTATAGGAACAGGGCTCTAACACAACTCATTTTTCGAATTTTATTATGGGTTCAAATCTTCGCGAGTCTGCCAAAGGAAGCAATTTTAAATGTCCCTGTGACTGCGAGTGTACAAGAATTGCGAATTTAGTGTGACGCATAACTAATATTTAAGTTATCCATTTATGAATAATAGATAATTTATCTCTTTAGTCACACTTTCACGCGCGAATGTAGGCTCATAAAACATTGATGATATTTCAAAGGAAGGAAACATATTTTCGATGTACTTCATTTCTTAGAGGAAATAAAAAAAGCATCAAAAATTTAATGATTTCCTAGCATCTCTTAAATTAAATATTCGCAGTCAAGGGCATAAAAAGTTTAAGACTAAATGAACTAATTCGAAAAAAATGTTTTAGAATAACAAACTGGCTCATATATACATGAATAAATGTTTCTAAATAATTCTTCATGTTTTATATAAGCCAATTTTTTTATTTTATTGAAAACCATTTTGAACGTAATGAGTAAATTAATTTCTTCATCAGCAAAGTTCCGTTCCTTAAAATTAATCTCTACGATTCTAAAGTAGTTCGTAGTTACTACATTTAAAAAAAAGTAGTTGTAGTAACAAAGTAGTTGTAGTAAACCACAAAAATAATGTAGTTTTCTCGACCACTGGTTGTAAGTGATAATGAACTGCAGAATTTAATCAAAAGTTATTCTGCTTTTTCTTGCAATTTAGGTAATGAAGTGCAGTAAAATCTAGTAAATAAAATATATTTTTTTATAAAAGAAATTGTAGTAAAGCTACTCACCAACAGGAGGTAGTGAGGGATATAAATTTTTGTTGCAGTAGTCTTCGTCAAAACAGCAGAGGACTCCATACTTTTGTGTATTATCGTGACGACAGATAAATGGGAAATCAGGTGGTAACCACTTTTCTCGACTGAGGCAGCTGTAAAACAAAATTGGGTTACAAAGTGGTAGCAAAAACGTGATAAATTTGATTCAACTTTAACACATCTCAATTAGTAGAGTGATTTTTTTAAAATTTTAAAATAAAAAGCGTGAAATGAAATACAGTACACCCTCGGTATCTTAAAGTTGAAGAGACACTAAAAAAGCGAGTTTTTGAGAAAATAAGTTCGGAACTAAATATGTTCTAAAAAGTAGAAAAATATGTTCGAAAATATTACTCTAAAAAGTAGAGTCATTAAATAAAAGAATAACTATCATTAAATATGTATGTAATGATAGTTGACTATAATTCTAAAAAGAATTGGTTTACAATAAACTTACTTTGCGATTTTTCGAATTTTTTTGTTTCATTCGAAAAAAATTTGACATAACAAGGTTTTGAGAAGAAACAGTAGGAATTTAAATTAACATTAGGTGGATATATAATGCCAAGAAGAAAAATACTTTTTTGACATAACAAGGCTTTCGAGATATTGAGACTGTACTGTATATCAAAGCCAAGAAATTGATAACGAAATAATTTGGCTACTAATTGCATTGTACATTGGTGATCAAATAGTGTATAATTTTCAGGTGGCAAATTGAAACAGATTCATGTCTAATTGTGGAAACAGTTACATTACTTCCTTCCTATCTTAAATAGAATGGATTGCAAATCGCAATTTTTAAAAAACATTTTTGGTCAAAATTCGAAATAAAAATATTATTCAAAAAATCATTTTATAATCGATTTATAAAGCATATTTTATATTTGTAAATCATCTTTCAAATAAAAAAAAATTCTACTTCAGATGTTTTTTTTTTATAGACTCTTTAATTAAAATATGAAAAAAAATGCAACAGAACACTTTACCAGTAAAACGCAATTGGTCATTAAGTGTATTATATGTTTCTAAAAACACGTAAAAAACGATACAATAATAAATTAAAACATTAGGAAAAAAAATAATAATATTTAAAAATCATAATAATAATCATTTTGAAATAATAATCATAATAATAATCATTTTGAAAAAATAATTTTTTTTAAACATAATCATAATAAAAAAAAATATTTTTCAACATATTTTCTTTTTTTACTTAATTTTGAATGACCTGTAGAATTTTCTTCATCATAAAACGGAAATCAAAAGTAGTTTCCGCCAAAAAAATTACTTAAAATAATTTTAGAGTACATTCTTGTCTACTAGCGACGCTGGCTTGTTTATTGAAAAAAAAAAAAAAAAAACTGTCAGGGTCGTTGGTCGTATTGAAAAAAAAAAAACTTACAAGGATTCATGATAAAAATTTTCATAAACTTCTTTATCACTTTTAAACAAACGTATGATACGACGATTAATCATAAAAATGTAATATTTATTAATTGATTGTGATAGAAAGGTTTTAAGGATTAGCTTTGTTTATTTTTAATTTTTGTATGCCGGGTTTATTTTGTACATCTCAGTACACATCAGAATTTTCTACATGATTTGAGGTTTTGTTACTTTATATTTTCGAAATAATTATCACGTTTTAAAATCCCTTAGAAAGAAAAAATAACTAAAAGCTTCCTCTCGAAATGATCAGTTTTATCGTATTATTCAGTTATTTTTCTACGCCGAAGGTAACAGCAAAGTCTTGAATGAAAATTAAAGAATCCACACGCAAAAAGCTTGTTGAGAAGAATGTGTTAGATATTTACTCTTTTTATTAAACGATAAAAAAGAAAGTCTTAGTTATATTTTTGCTAACGTTTTTCTCGCGAAGTTTAGCTATGTGACATGGCCAGCCAAGTAAGGAAATATGGGATGAGAAAATCACGTGACAGTGGCAAGGAATGTGAAAGGCACTGTAGGGTCACGTGATTCCCCCCCCCCTAAGTTTTTTCTATTATTATTACAGTAGGAGGGTCCATATATTTTTTAAGCCTGCCCATTTTTCTTTTACTTGAAAAGATAGCCAGATTTACACAATAAGGCTTGTTTTTTTTTATTATCACTTTCAGAATTTTCCCCAAACAACTCATTTTTTCCTCTTTTATTATTATAGGCCAAAAAAGAAACGGGGGGGGGGACAAATAATCTTGCCAAACAATTTTTTGATTATCTTTCCTGTTAGGAAATAGTTGAATTAATTGTGTGATTGTATGTAATGCGATTTTAGCTTTCATCAGTTTTTTAACAAGATTTTATCAGATTTTAACAAGATTTTATCAGTTTTTTTAACAAGAAGCTGTTATACTGCTTTCCAATATCTATGTATCTATCTATATATATATGTTACACATAGAAATTTTTATGAGCAACGTAGAATTTAAGTTACTAATTTTTCAAGTACTAAAAAATTAAATCAAAAACGCTTTTCATGTTCATATAACTGTGGCTCTTCTTCATAATGATTATTTTGCGCCATTTTCAGAATTAACATAGAGGTCGCTTACAAAATTTGACTTAAGAATCACGAATAACTGTTATAAATTCATAATAGTAGAGTACGATTCACTACATACACTGTAAAAAATGCTGTGTAATATCTCTCCAAATATGATGCTGGACAACCCCAAAAATTGTTTCAAGGATCCGGGTTAACTTTAAATCGAAGGTTTACACACGATTTAAAGGGTGTAATTTAAATCTAAACACTAAAAAGTGACTAATCTTGCCTCAACATTTCAGGCTTTCATACCATGTGACCGAAAACATCAAGGTTGGTATTTGGCGAGCTTTGAAAATCAGGGAACGCCAAGTATCGCGAGTAGTTTGTTTACAATTTGAAATAAGATGGAAAGAGTTAGCTGTAAATTTCAAAGCTGATATTCATCAACAGAAACAAAAATTGTCCGCTTCATATGCATTATGTTTTAAGTTGTGTAATAAAGATAATTATATTTTAATTTTTAAATATCTGAGAATTGTATTAATTGATTTTATATATAATTTCTATCCGCTTCCGTTTAGTTAAGCCTAGTTCGAATTCGTCTTCAGATTCTCTCTGTGCTGATTTCAATGTTATTGAATAACAAAAATAGTAGCTGCTACTTTACACCAAGTGCCGGCCAGGCGGCCGAGCGGTTAGCGTGCCTGACTGCGAAGCCATAGGCTGCGGGTTCGAATCCCGCTCTGGGCATGGATGTTTCTCTCTCTCTCTTTGTGCTGTCTTCTGTTGTGTGTGTGTATGATGTGTGAATGTGGACCACCCAATAAACGGGTTGTGGCGTGGGCAATGTTGCTCGTCTCCGTGACTTTGGTTCACAGGTGCCCACTGGGTAACGCGAAATGAGCAACAATTCTGGCATAGTATAGGCAACGATTCAAATTCAGTGCCTGCCATTGGGGGAAAAAAAAACTTTACACCAAGTAGTATAAAAGAACTTGGGTGTAGTGAAACATTAGATCCAAGAGTTATTAATGGCGTTTTTGGCGTGGAGATAGACTAAAATTTTTTTGCAATGTAGCGTTTTTTGCATGTGATGACATAGCCTTCAAAGAATAAACAACCTTTGAACAGGGCCAATTAAGTGAGTGAATAGAAATAGTGCCATACTTTTTTTTATTACATGAATAAGGTTTTTTTCTGTTTCTTAACTTCCGACGATTCTTTAGAAAGAGATAAGAGTAAAGAACAAAATAACTTAATTGCAAAAAGTTATGTAAAGACTTGCTTATTCTTCGACATAATCGAATTCAATCACGTATCTGCCATACTTCTAAACATCTTTTAAAATTTCTTTTTCAAAAATGTTGCTACCATAGGGTACAGGTCCGAACGTTGTTTAGATGATCCTCTTACCATGAAAAGTTGTAGCTCATTGCAAATAAATGAGGTGCCATCTAAGCCAGTTCGTTCGTTTATTAGTAATTCAAGATGAGATGAAACTTTTGAGTTATTTAAGGTACTCTAGACTTATGGTCTTCAACCTAAGCCCGTTTGCACCCACCGATAGTCTTCAGTGGGACCGTGTGGGCTGTGAGACCAAGACAAAAAGATTTCTCTATCCAATTAAATTCTTCCTAAAAATTTAAATTCTATTTATAAGTTCATTTTGAAAAAGTAAATAGTACCAGTTGTTCGTCCGGGATTCTAGAATATGCTCTTGGGTGCAAATTGGTTGGGAATCTTTGCTTTAAACCAAAGAATAATTTTAAAATAACATTCTTGATTATGTCACTTTGATGGCGGAACCGTTGTCCACAATGGAGAGGGATAACTTCTCATTAGTTTGAAAGAGCACTGGGTAACTCAAATTAACATTTAAGCGTCTGCTCTTACAACATCATTGGAGATCTATCAGTGATAAGGCAGAAGGATAAGGTATATGAAAAATTGCACGGTATCTCCAAGTAACTGAAGCTAACTATATCAACTCAAATTCATACCATGAGAAAAAAGCTCACATGGTTATGAACTCATCACCAGCAGCTCGAAGTTGACAAGTGGATTTCATTGCAAAATGGAAATTTAACTAAACTCGAACTTTACCACTAGCTGATCATCAGAGAAAACTGCCTAATGCCCGTTCAAGCCAAATGTTCACGAGTCTAGCAGAGACGCGGTAGCTAATTGGGCCGTGTTAATAAAGGAACTAGAGTCGGACTTCTGCTGTTATAACTCATTAAATCTAAATTTCATAAGCACTGACCACCGAGGCAAGTGTGTCTCATGTGTAACATTGTTTCTGTTTTCTCCCCGCAGTGTTAACAACTCTACGCACACGTTGTTTGTCTCAGTTAATAAGCACATGAGGTCAACCAATGTGTTACACATGCCGGGAAGTTAAATATTCTCAACACACTTTTGAAACTTTGGATAGAGGCATGTTTAATTCAGTTAAAACTTTCCGATATGCTATGCATCATGCGTTCTGTTGCCCGTTTATTAAATCGTTGAATTTCCGACGAGTGGTCACAATTAAATTAATTAATGATTTATTTGAATTACAAGACTAGAAATAAATGCACTTTGTCAATCAAATGAATCGATGATTGATTAATCAGTTGATATGAGTGATATGGATTCATTGATTTTGCCAATTGAAAACTTGTAGGGAAATTAAGGCAAGGCATAATCCTTATTTTCTATAGCTTTAGTTTGTTAACTTAATTTCACCAAAATATCACTTAGTACCTACTTTATCCATTCAACTTTTCTAATGGGAAAATGGTTTTGACATGTACTTAAAAACTATATTTTCTATGTTTTCTTTTCGCTTTCGAAACAATTCGCAGAATCATAATTATTCATAAATTCTGACCTTGGTGTATCTGGGTTTTTTTTCTTTTACAGGACTATCAGTATAAAATATGAAAGAAAAAAAACAAAAACAAAAGAGGAGGAGGGTTAAGCAGTTGAAAAAAAATATCAAGCTCAGTTTATCACTAGAATCTTGCAGGTCAAAGCAAAGGTCAAAAAGAAAAAAAAATCCCCAACTCCTCCTAACCAGCATTTCAAACCTCTTTTTCAATATATTAAAAAAAAATTAAAAATGGCTAAAAATGCACGCAATAAATGTTATTTGGAACCATTAAGAAAAATATATGTTTTTTTTCTTCCTCCAACAAAATTTACACCAAGTTATATATACCTATGGTTTAAAGTTGGGCTATAAATTTGAGGGAGAAATTCACGGGTTCAACATCCATTTTGGGTTCACATTTTTTTTGTTTGTTTTCTTTTTATTCAGCCGCTAAGGTAAAGTTAGATAACCCCATTCTGAGAAAAGCAGAAGTTTCAGCTTAGAATAAGTAGTCGAGTTTTCCAAAGAAATGTCAGCATAAATCGACTTAATCTAAGAGAAGGAAACGCCCCTTTAAACTCGTATTTTTCAGTCCACCTTTCTTTGGCGCAAAATAATAATAGAACAGTTTCACAATAAAATTTTCAGGATAGTCCACGTAACCTTTTTTTGTTTCATTGATATTTTAGCACTGATAATAGATTTCAACGAACTGCTTTAAACACTGAATTTAGCGATACTTAAAAATTGGTAGTAATGGTTACTTGTCTGTGGATAAACAGAACTTTTTTTTTTACACTTGTGACTAAAACTAAGATTTCAAATTCCCCAAAAATATTTTCATGAATAGCAGTATAGCTCAATAATAAAATTTTTAGGAGTGTCCATTGAGCTTTTGTTTGGCTTATTTTTTAGCAGTTAGAAATCGGTTTTAATGATCTGCTTTAGACACAGATTTCATTAAAAACTCAAGTTAATCATTTTTTTTTGACTTCGGATTAATAATAATTGATGACTACAAATATGAAATAATGCTCGTTACTAACATTATAATAATAGCACATATCATAAATAAAATTTTCTGAAAAAAATATTAATTTTAAAAAGCAGATATTTTACTACTTAGGTAAAACTTATTAAAATTAATGCTTTCATATTTGCCTATATTTATGTATTCAAACAATACATGTTAGGTAAAATAACGCGTCAAAATAATTTTAAAAAATTGAGTTTCATTTTCTCAAGACAGTGGCTTTTCAAATTGGCATTTTTCGTCAATTTCATATTGCTTACGGCACAAATCGATGAACTCCACTTTCTGAAAGATCTTTAATATAAGTGTCAATGCTTTTTAGATTTGTAAAAAATTTTCCCAATAATAAAGATCAGAAGAAGATAATTTTCATTGTTAAAAATCAGTCAGAAATAACTGTTATGAACTCATATAGTTTGAACAATATTATTTGTTAAAAATAATTATTTGATACGACGTCAGAAATTTCGAACAACAGACTTAAATATTTGAAATCTTTGGAAGAGGATATCATTGAGTACTTAACGATTGCTATTGTATTCAAACTTTATAATTGATTCACACATAAAAATTAAAATAATTTATAATCTATTAATACAATAAAATTCGTTACGGTGACAGTTCATAATAGCGGATAAAATTATCGTTATAGCGAACTTGTCGCTGTTAGCAAGACTTTATATTTAATTTTAAAAAAATGGTAGAATACTTTTGCCAACAAATTGTAGATTAAATTAAGTAGGTTTCTACTTTATGAAAGACAGAAATACCTAACGACAATAATATTTGAACAAAACGTTTTTAGTAAATGTGCATACACACATACAGACTAGTATTTTAAACATAATGCCTGCGTTACATCTTTTTAATGCGTCTCATGCAGCTAAATTGTAACATCCCAGTCTTTTTTGCCTCTTATTTTATTGCAATTAAACCAACTCTTAATTGAAAGGTTTTTGAACATTCATAACAGATAGGAACATAATGCAGATTCAAGCTAATGTTTTATATTTTTGGTCTTATGTTCCAAATCGAAAATTGCAGCGAGCTGTTTCAAATTTTATGGACAAGAGACGTTCCAATAGCAGGAGAAGTTTTTATGGGCAGTAATTCGAATATTTAGTTTCAAGAGAAAATTTTTGTAAATGCGTCTTCATTTTAAAGAAAAAAGACCCATTTCTATATTGATACCTGGAATAAAAAAGTCTTTCAGTTAAACCTTTTGTGTATAATATTGTTCACATATACAGTAAAAAAAAAGTATTCCTCTAAAAAATCGTTATTGCAGAAGGCTAGCAATTTTTAATTCGTTACAAATTCTTGTATTATTGTATATAATTGCATTATTAATTTGTAACGGCGACTAGGAAAATTGTCGTAATAGCGAACTTGTATTACGTCGAACTCATCAAATCGAGATTTTACTGTATATTTATTTTGGAACTGAATACTTCATAACTAATATTATTTATGGTTAATTGAAACTAAAAGGGCATAATACGACACATTTTTTAAGAATTATAAAATGAATAAAAATTATATATGATCAGAAGGTATCAATTTAATAGACTCGTGATACATTCATCATTTTAGCGTTTCAGCAAGAAGGAAACGTTCAGGGTTTGATCTAGAAATGACCAGGAGCATAACTATCAGATGCTCCTTCGTTTCTACTTTAAACTAAATTTATAGGTTATTTAATTATGAAAAGTTTTTAAATTAACCCACACAAGTAAATTACGATATGTTAGAAATTTGAACTTATATTTATTTCAATATTTGTTAATTCATAACTCTAATAGACAATTCTTAAGGAAAAACATAAAAAGGAATTGCTTGTAACATTTAGGGGTCCCCCAGAAATGTGGGGGCCCCAAGACCTGGGCTTTTCAGACCTTATGATAAATCGGGCACTGGAAACGCTCTTAATTTTGTTTTTGATCAACCACAAAGCTTATATCTATGGATGGATAAATATCACAAGGAAAATTTCAAACAGCATTTCGTTTCGCTAAAACAAGAGTAAAAAATCTGGAAAGTTTTGGGCTATTCTTTATTTTTAAAGCAGTCTACTGGTCAAAAATAGTTCTTTTTAGAAAATCGTTTGCTTTTATAAAATGGTGCTCGTTGCAACTTTTCTTTTTTGAAATCGTTTCGTTACAGATGCAGAGAATCATTGCTGCAGTGTTGTTGATTCCCTTTTTTTTAAAAACGTTTTTCGCAAAACATCGGACATAAATTTTAATGATACACCATTTCTATCTGCCTGAAATACCGAAGTACTTTAAAAGATGGTAAGCAATTCATTCGGTCGAAGTATAACTGATGTTTGTTGTTTAAACCTCCATTTGTTTTAACAAAGATGCTTTAGGAATAATATTTTGTTTAAGGTTCGTTAAAAGGTGTGCGTCATACATAAACAAATGTTTCGTATTTCCATAAATTTTTATTGTAAACATTTACAGTTTCTGAAACAGAAGGAAATTGATAACTAGAAAGCAGAACATTTTAGATTGTGAAACGCTAAGAGTAATATATTTTTAGTTTATTAATATGTATTTTGAAAGCGTTTTTTGGATGAAGTAGTGCTAAAAACACGTATATTCGAAATCAAAATAGTGTAGTAGTCGAAGTAGGTTAAAAAATTTAACTTAAATTTTAAATCAAATTACAATAATTTATCAGACAAATAATAATTTATCAAACAGTTACGAGTAATTGTTTTAATTATTACGTGATGTTGATTCCGTCAGTAGATGCAGTTGCTGTGTCAACTAAATCTTATACGTATGCTAATTGTAATTATTTATTGTTAGTTTCATATGTAAAATTAGCACAATTGAAACAATGGAAATAATTATCGTTACACATGAGTGATAAAAAGGTGACGTTACCAATTAAAATATTACATACTTTCTAGGCAAATGAACAGACTAAAAGAAAAGCAAACATTTTTAATTATTTGTAACGAAGTGTCATTGCACCTAATTCTAAACATTTCTTTTTAATGAATTTTTATATTTAATTAATATTTTTTTTTCGGAACTAGCATTAAATATGTTTAAAAAAAAATTTGGTTTGCAGATATGAGACGGTAGAGATAAAAAAAATAAAACTTAATGACATTTTTTATTTATTTAGAAATTAGGAGTCAAGTTCAGGCCCTAGATTTAAACCAGGTTTCATCTTTATACTCTTTAGAAACTTCGAATTATCTTGAACTTAAATATCGGTCAAATTTGTTTCCACCTTAATACGCTGGTAAGATTACACAAATCCTTTCCATTTAGAGAATCCATCTAGGATAAGGTTTAAGTTGATCCTGATTCTACCCGAATTTATTCCATTTAGAATTTGTTCTCACGGTTTTATGTCACAATTTTCACTGATTTAATTAATATATTGTTATGATTGCTACAAATTTTAGATGATAAAGTTTAAGATGATCCTGATTCTACCCGAATTTATTCCATTTAGCATTTGATCTCACGGTTTTATGTCACAATTTTCACTGATTTAATATATTGTTATGATTGCTACAAATTTTAGATGATAAAGTTTAAGATGATCCTGATTCTACCCGAATTATTCCATTTAGAATTTGATCTCACGGTTTTATGCCACAATTTTCACGGAAACGCAGTAAATTTAATATATTGCTATGATTCCTACAAATTTGCACAGTATTACGGTTCAGAGCCGCGATATTATGAATCATTTTTGTATGATAGTGGTATAGTGCAGTAATACTAGCAACGAAAGGGTTTTACTTTGTAAAAATGAACACCAAGATTTTTTTCTGACAAAAAGCTTAGTCATGTCATTATAAATGATACCTGGAAACTTCTCTATTCTTCTTTGTATGCTTTTCCTTTTTCTAAGAAAAATGAAGATTATTTAAGGAGAAGAATGGAAACTTGTTTGTACAAGCAAGTGAGACATTGTGGCGGAAGTATTTTTTCTCCTCGGAATGAAACGAGACCAATAGCTAGACTAATTAACCAATAGTTAAGAAGTTTTAAGAGTTTTATGTACAAAAAGTACAAATTTGTATTTTAACCTATTTACGAATCTGACATTGCTTTCTAAGCAAATGAGACATTGTTTTTATGCATTTACGATGAATCTAATTAGACTATACACAAGTCAATAGAACGTTTAGTTCAAAAGTTAAATTTTTTATGTACTAAAAGTACTACGTTTGATTTGACTCAGTACACTTTACTATCTAGAAGCTACATTTGAAGTACATTTTTCGATGGAATTTTTTATACTGAATTGGATGAGACAAAATTCGAGTGGATAGGATTTGAAGTTATAAGGCTGCATATTAATAAGTGCAATTCAAAAATAATACGTTTTATACAAAGCGAAGAACATTTTACATTTTTGAAATATTCTCCCTTTTGATTCGTGTTTGGTAAAATTCGATGAAATAAAGAAAGAAAAATACACGGGAAACTGTTCCTTACTTATCTGTATAGCAACTTAAGACGCGAGATGCGTTAATATGTGCAAGTATAAAGTAGAGTGCCTGTATTTACTCTAGTCACTCTAGTATAAAGTAGTTCTTTTTGTGCACATAACACTTATAACTTTTAAACTATTAGTCCGATTATCTCATTTAATTCAGCTTAAAAAGTTACAACAGAAAATATACCTTACATGTTCAGATACTTTCTGAATAGCAATGTAAAGTGCAAACATAAGAATGTGCCAAAATAATTAATTTTTATACATAAAAACGCTTGCAACTTTTGAACTATTTGTTCAATTGACTTGTGTATAGTTTCATTCGACTCAGAGTGTCAGAATACAGAGGAAATGATATCACACGTCTTTAGATAGCAATAACATATACATAAATAGATAAAAGTAGAAATTTGTACTTTTTGCACATAACACCCTTATAACGTCTAAATTATTAGTCCGGTCGTCTAAAGATTGGTCTCCTTCAATTCAGAGTGAAAGTTATTTATAATAAGTTTCTGGTCAAAAAATATCTTGAGTTATAATTTTTCCGAAGAAAAAGCCTAAATCTATTGGACTTAGTACTGATACAATGTAAAAGAAGAAACACTGAGTTAAAAGCCTTATCGTACTTTTTGAATCGACTAGCATCTCAATACATTTTCTACGAATACAAATGTTTAAAATAAGGGTAAATAATTTTACACCGTGTGCAACACGCCTATTTACTCTTTAAAAAAAAGGCATCCAATCAGGAATTTTATTGCGGAAAAGCACGCATGGTTACAATCACCAAAGTGGTAAAGGTGAGTAGTAAATCAAAAGTTATGAGCACTTAAAAACAGTACGCAAAACCTTCCTTAAGCTGACAAGATATTTGCATATTTTAGTCTTTCGGGAAAATTATTCGTTGAAAATATCAGTTCTCTTCACACATATGCCATATTTGAGTTCCGGCTTTTAAGTACTTTTCTTAGAAAAAGCAACATACCGGACGCTCTACAATAGTTGTTTCGTTGTAAAGAGTGTAAAGGTGACAAATGATATAGCTACTAGTGTGACGGGGAATGTGTTAGTTAAAAGTTTGCAATTCGGTTTTCTTTTTATGAAACAAGCTTTTTGATTTGCATTCTTCATAGCGATTAATATGAGGATTTTCTTGTGAAAAACAGTAGGGCGAGTTCATATTTTGGGAAGCGGGGATTTTAATTCACAGAATGAAATCGTAATTTTATTTTATTATAAGATGATCCTAGAACAGAAAAAGTTTTAATTATTTAGTTTTTCATGCTTTCAAATTCGACCATTTTAAATCGGTTTATTTTTCTTATATTTACACTGAAACCTTTTTCGGTAGCTTAATTCAAAATTTTTTTTCTAGTTTTATTTGGAACATATTCGACAAATAAAATAGTCTGAAGCTTGCCGAATATCAGAATTTTTTTTCTTTCCTTTTCAAAATAGAGGGAATATTTGGGAAGCTGCAGAGCCGTATTACGCATTGCTATAAGTCCAAAATATAAAAATAAGAACAAAATTGCCTCCAAACTCTAATAGGATTCCAATTATCCAATTACTGCCAATTCTCTAATGGGAGCAATTTGTACGATACCAACATGCATTTGCAGATATACAATTGGTAATAGTTTTAGAAGTTTCTGAGCTTAAAGTGAAAAAAGAAACATTTTTTAAAAAACTCAGATTTTTAGGTTACGCAAAAATTTCTTTTTTGGTTTTTTATTTACAAAAAAAAAGTGAACTAGTCTAAATATGGAAAATTGATAAGTAGTAGCAAAAATATGAGGATTTTCTTGTGAAAAATAGTAGAGTATGATATAGGGGGAGTGGAGAGATAGTTTTTTGTATATTTCACCCACATTGAATGCTTTTATGCCAGCCATCAAATCAAGGGTAATTTTCTTCAACACTGGGAGTAGATAAATACATATCATACTTGACGTGCTATGTCGTTTATTTTGTTATTTACTTTGTTTCATGGCATGTAACAGATTTTTTGAATTTTAAATTTCTTATATTCTCTTTTTTGGATATTTACTCATCTTGTCAACTTATACAAAAATTTGGAAAATCACAAAAATTTCAGGACGCTTTCCTTTTTTTTAAAAAGGAAATTAAAGAATTTAAGAACAACTTTGAGCCCTGGAGCTACGTTATAGAGTATTCTAGCGTATCTCCTTACTAATTCTAAAAGTTTAAAGCACTTCCGATAGTAACTATTTTTCATTTCTAATAGTAACTTTTCAAAATAATTTAGTAAAAAAAAATTAGGCTTTTATAGCTAAGAAATGAAGAACTGCTACAGTAAACTGTTTACTTAAAAAAACTTCATTCCACTTTCCTTAAATTTTACACGTGAGTTTTCCTAACAAAACCTGTGTGCTTATATTGTAATTTTTCATTCATGGGAATACAAAACTAATAAAATTTCATGATAATTAAAAATTCAACTTTTAGGCCTAAAAGTGTTACATATCAAGTGCATTATAGTTACATCTAGTATATCAACTAAAAACACATTTTTCTACAAATGTGTTTTTAGTTATGTGTTTTAGTTGTAAATGTGCTTGTCAAATTATTTAAAGAAAAACAACAATGGAACAAACAGTTCTCTTAACCAGGCTTTTAATGTTACATATTTAGGAATTTTTTGCATCTTTTTTCATCACAAAAGCTTTGTCTCCGTAAATTTTCAAAAAAAAAATATAAATAAAAAAATAAATAAATAAATATATAAAATTAATTAAGTTTAATGATAACTACTAGTTTAATATCAAAGCACGAAAAATTTACATGTTATTAAATACATCATGGAGCGAATAAATTATAGCGTATGACTAAAAACATACTTCTCACTAAATCTCGTAATCTAGTCTTGGAATTCTAGATCTCATACCTATGTGACAGTCAAAAAGAAATCTAATTTGTTAAAACAGAAGTTTAAATCAGTACAAATTTGCCTGATAGAAATTCCACAAGAATGATGTTGAGAAGCTAATTAGAAAATAACTTTTCAAATTATAAAATACTTTAATAAAGTTCGCTTTCGAGATTTTAACAACAGAGTTGCTGAACTATGAACAATTTTAGAATTTTTTTATTAAAACATTTGGATTCAACGTAGATAAAACAAGAGGGAGAAGAAAAAAAAAAAAAATTCCCCTACCAGTCACTATATCCAGTGACTAAGTCATGCTAAGCTATCGAGTTCCAAGCAAACCGCGTGTTTCATTTATAAGTAATTATCTTGCAGCTCAGTCTTTTAATAACCGTGACATGTGTGACACTTGTCAATTCCCGCAATTCCAGTTCTTAAAGTTGAAACACAAGTAGTTCGCAAAGGTAATCCGAGGAGGCGAAACAAATATAATAAAAATAAGAGGGAAAAAAAGAGGGGAATAAATACTTTTGGGGAAAGATTTGATAATAAAGTCCAGAAAATCTTAAAAATGTGTTCAATCTAAAGAGGTGAAGTGAGGGAGAGGGGAGTAGAGTTGAGTTGAGTTGGAGCAGAGAGTTTCAAATTTAATACTACTTTAATTTGACATTTGAGAAATGTTTCGAGCAATTATAAACCAAGAATTTATTATTATTATTTTTTATTTTTAGTTTTTAGAAAGTTGGTAACGCGAAGGGAAAAAAAAAATCTGTTTTTGATTGAGCTGGGTAAAAGCAAACCATTTTAGCATAATACTTGGAATATTGTGAAATACAGGTAAAAAATCAATTTCAAATTCTAAAACTTTGAACTAGAATTTCGATTTCGTTAAAACCTTTCATTTGATTATTGTGCTTGACAAGTAGTTACTTATGTCAAAGGTGTATTATTTCGAATAAACATCGTAAAAGAAATGCTTCTATATTTTTCTTTAAATCATTTCGCAAACTAAACGACAGTTTAATTTCTATCCCCAATTTTTTAATATTTTCCTGAAAAGTTAAATATTAAAAATAATAAGAACTTTTTGCTCATATTAAAAAAAAAGCGGGCATATATTTCTATGGAAAACGACTTGTTGAATTTGGCTAGGTTAAAAAGTAAAAAATAAATAACGAAGAGGAAAAAATATCTTCTTTGACGGAAAAATTAAATGAGTTTTTTAAGAATCCGTTTTTAAAGAATCCGTCAAACGATTAGAAGCTAAGCGGAAACAGAAAAAGCTTTTTAGTAAAGTGATAATAATGTCCGCAGACGACTTTTCAAATATGTTTTCAAATTACAAACCACCCGGTAGTGATTAAAAACATTCTGTCGACCTCCAATTACATAAAGTTGCACATGAAATTTCCCGCGTGATTACGATTATGTTTGATTTTTTAAATACTAGAGAGTGGCGAAGCTGCATTCAGTGAAATAATAACCACAGAATGAAGAAAAAAATTATTTCCAACTTAAAAGGTGAACAGTTTTGTGATTAAAGCGCGAGTGGGATTGAAATTTTTTTGAACAAATTGAATATGCAGTATTAGGACTTTTAGTAGCCTTAGGGGTGATGGAATTAGGAATAAATAAATAAAAAGTAAATGAAATTCCCGTTTCCTGAAGAAATCTGAAGAAATTGCAATTATAAACTTTGACATTTTTCATTTAATATTTCAAGAATCAAATTATTTAGGTAATCAGTTTTTTGAAAGACTTTCTTTTTCAATATTTTATTATTGTTTATTTTTCTACTTTCCTTACAAATATTTGAACTTGTTGCAGTGATAACTTCATAAAGTAAAATGGTTGCACGATTTGAATTTTAGAATTTGGCGAACTGAGAAAATGAACAGGCTTTATTATTTATAATTAAAGTAAAAGTGAAGTAATTTGATATTTGACTCCATACATTCGAGTAGAAATAGTAAACACGAAACTTATTAAGATTCTAGTTTCTGTACCATTTTGTGTTTTACTTTAAGTTAAAGTTTAGCGTTTTTAAAGTTCTTTTTTTATAAAAAAATGATTTTAAATCAATTTTAAAACTCGATATAAAAAATTTTCCAGGCTTATAAGGGGGAAAATATGTATTGGACTAGAGATGTACCGGGTCCTAAGATATCTGGTGAAAGTTGACCCCGCTTGTTCCGGTAAAATACGGATTCCTTACCTGTGGTCGGGTACTATAATATTTCGGCGAAACGATATAAAAATCGAATAATTTTCTACCGGACCAAAGTTTTACAAGGTATAGTTCGAGGGAAAATTATTGTGCGCTTATATATATTGAAAGACGTGTTTTTATTTTTAAAACTAAATTTTAAAACAGACCTGAAAATGCCCCTTGCCGTAAGGCAAGTAAAAAAAAAAAAAAAAAAAAAAAAAAAAAAAAAAAAAAAAAAAAAAAAAAGGCGACTTAATTTATATAAACAACTGCTCTCTTTTCCCCATCGTTTATTTATTTCTTTATTTTTATTTACTTTTTAAAATTGTTTTATGATAAAGGTACATCAACGAAGAAAAACTCTGGAAAACAGAATTTTCATTAAAATGTTTTCATTCAAAATTTTGATCCTTCAGAATCCATCAATTTGTGAAGGAAAGATTTATGTGGAAGTGTTCTCTAACAAGTGACATAATTTAAAGTTATAATGCATTCTTTAAATGTATTTCGTCTCTCAAAATGTTTTTAAATTAAGTTCTTTAAAGTCAGTATGTTTAAATAAATTTTGTCACAGATTTATATTATTTTCCCAGTTGAATTACATTTTTCATAGCCGAATATAATTTCTAACAGTCCCATATCAAGCAATAAAAAAAGGAACAGATTTTCTTTCATGAAATACTTTTTCTGAGAAACTAACGTATACTTACGTTACACGAAGAAGAAATATCACGAATACCTCAATGGTTAGCAAGAGAACTTTAACCAGACTAGCTGGAAATTTAATTCATTGAGCTAGTAAGTAAGGGACAAGCTTTTTAATAAAACTTAAGTTTAATATTACTGATGGCCAATTTTATTCAAACTTGCCTCTTTTCAATATAAACATAAATCAACTTATACTGAAAACGTCATAAAATATTTTCATATTAATTTTTTGTTGAGTTATGAAAAAAAAAGGTTCTCTTGTATATTTAAAATGAAAACAATTAGCTGGGTTTTAATTTGCTTTTATTGCATGCACTTTTATTTACTAGGAAATTAATCTTTAATGATATCAAAATTAGCAATAGCATTAGAATAATTTATGTGTCATTTGCAAGAAATATATATGTTTTGTTTGCAACAACTCTTGTTCTTAAAACTTTAAATAAAATGCTATGCCGACAAACACGAAATATAAGAACACAATATTGTATTTACTCATTTGCTGAAAGTAAATTTAGTATGAGAGCATATTATTACTCGTATATCGTTATTTTTCGTTATCTTTGAATTTTATTCAATCCGATTTCAATGTAACTCAATAAATATCAATGTCATTCCCTATTTCTAATTTATGTATTTATTTAACTATCCTATTAATAGAGATCAATAGTTTCAGTATTAGATTTATGGATTTGCATGCTACCTGAGCAGACACCTCTTTTTAGCGAACATCCCTAAGGTATCCACTTCACTAAACTTCGCACAAGAGTAAAATATGTCGTACCTAAACCAATTATTTCAGTTTGTCTGTTGTTCAGTTATTAGGAAACTGGAGTACCAAATCTACAAGACCAATTATTTTAGTCTGTCTGTTGTTCAGTTATTAAGAAACTGAAGTACCAAAGCTGCAAAACCAATTATTTTAGTTTGTCTGTTGTTCAGTTATTAAGAAACTGGAGTACCAAAGTTGCAAAACCAATTATTTCAGTTTGTCTGTTGTTCAGTTATTAGGAAACTGGAGTACCAAATTTACAAAACCAATTATTTCAGTCTGTCTGTTGTTCAGTTATTAAGAAACTGAAGTACCAAAGCTGCAAAACCAATTATTTCAGTTTGTCTGTTGTTCAGTTATTAAGAAACTGGAGTACCAAAGTTACAAAACCAATTATTTCAGTTCGTCTGTTGTTCAGTTATTAAGAAACTGGAGTACCAAAGCTACAATTATTTTTATAAACAGTTTTAAGGTTACCTATAATCTAAATAAGATTGCATCAAACATAAATGGATGTTATCCAGTAAATTGGGGTACCCGGTAGTTAAAGTACTTTAGCCGGGTCCGAGTAATAAGAGCTAATGAAAAACTGGCCAGGTAAGCTGAGCTCCAGGTAATTGTCGAATACCCGGTACATTTCTATTTAGGACCCTATAGATTCTAATGGTGAAAAGTGGGTGCGTGATATCATTTTCGTCAAATTTTGTTTTTTTAGTTAAAAAGACGTATGCATTTTTAGCGAAAATACTTAATAATATTTAACACCAAAGGAGACAACTCTATAAAGAAATTAAAAACACTTAAAAAAAATCAATAAATAAGAAATTCACGTCAGATCTAAGTTAATCTCAATTTTTTAATTGAATGGCCCCCTCATACTATTCGAATTTTAATTTTTCAATTTCAATTTCTGCAGAAGCTGTTTGGCAAGATGTGAATCAAATGTTCTCTAAACTTAAAATGGCGATGGTTAATTTGGCGTAACCCATATTTGCAACGTCTTCGTAATTGCTTCCAAAATCATGTTGTTTTTTTTCCTGCACAGATAGACTAGTTCTAAAAACAATATAAAAAATTTCTTGCAATTAATGTTTAATGGTAAATAAAAATTGTAGTTGCTGAAATTTCTTACCAAACTCGGAATTCTGTCAATTCCAAAACATTCTAACAACACCGCACGCTTTCCATGTAATTTTTCCTTTATTACTCATATTAAAAAACGTTCAGGATATTCGAATTCTAAACTCACGTTTAAATTAATATATTTTCAAAAGATAGAAAAGATCTCCAACAGCGACTGCAGAAAAATAAAAATAAAAAAAATCGAAAGGGAAATTCCACGAAGCAAAAACTTCTGTTAAAAGTTTTCTCCAAATCGATACCACATTAGAATGCTGTTATTAAAATAATCGCCCATTGGAATACTCGGGTTGAGAGATCTTTCCTTTTCTTTATTGTTTAAGAAAAAGACACGGCATTATTACGGTTAAAAAATTCTGATTACGGCCGTAATGGATACATCGATCATAAAGATTGGGTGCGCAGGGAGAGTTGCCGTAATCAGTTTATTTGTCCGTAATCCATCACGTACAATGACAGCAGCAATGATAGGAAATTAAGGCACATTTTCAGGGGGGGATTTCAACATTTGTAGGAATAAATGTATCTGACATTGCACATAAATAAATAAATAAGATACGAGGCAAAGATGGATTGCACAAAGATCGGGACTCTATTGAGACCGATCGAGAGTACAGTTATCTGAATTTTATTTTTGTGGTATCATCTGCGATTTATATTAGCATGAGTTTTAGGAAAATTGTAGATCAGTCTTTAAATACAATGCTATTTATGTTATAACCTTCGCTTTTGTAGAAGGAAAAGAAATATAAAAACGCAACTAAACTAGACTAAGTTTTTTCTCAACATTTAGAAGTTGAGATATTTGAAGAAGTGGTAGGTTAGTAGGGTACAAGTCAAGGGAATATAGTGCATTATAATGATGTAGTATATCAAATTCTGAATCCTTATTGTTGCTTTTAATAGCATATATATAAATATTTAGAAGACACTAAACGTCATTTATAGAAAAATAAGGTTTAATCACGGAAAAATTTTCTTCTTTTCTTTTTAGATTTACAGATTAGGTACAACTTTTAACCACTCGATTCGTAACAATTCAGTCATAAATCCACAACGTTTTCCGATCGTACTTTTCGGTAGTTATATATCGTTTTTTAACCGTATTTATGCAATTCTTGGACCTAATTAATACGATATTATCACGACACGCAAATTTCAAAATAGAGTTTTCGTGATTTCGCTTAAATAATCGTGACTTTTTGGAGACTTTCATGACCTTTTTACAAATTCGTGACTTTCATGATTTTCTTGACTTGTCATTAATCAATATTAGGGGTGATCGTATGTCGTATGCGATAGCACTCCCGATCATCACACCGTAGGATTGGTGTGTTGCTGTACAGGGTGGGCAGGATTAAAGTGTTCACTACGGGCTACGTATATAATTTTATTTTATAACCGTCGTTGAATAGTCGACCCAATTTTTTTGGGTTTACGACTACTAATGTTGAACTCTGTAGCCTTGTCATTTTGAGCCCAATCCAGAAGACAAGGGAACTCCTGGATCAAGTATCGGGAGAAGTTTGTCTTCGTAGAGGACTTTTTGATGGAACTAACCTGCGTTTGCGTTACAAGACTACGAGACCACGAGAACCTCCCACGGTTAGTCAAGAGATTCTAACCTGTGATCCGCCTGCCACTGAGGATATTTCACTTCAGCACTGTAGTCGGTGCAAATCGGATGCGGATTTGTATCTACAAGTCATTACTGGGATTCAAACCCGGTTTGCCTATGTGGAAGGCGAACGGTCTATATCTCTATATCATGAGTCATCACGGCTTGGTTTGGTTGCAGTCCAATTCAAACAGTGACAACGGTGAGTGGGTGTCAATCCAGCCAACGCTGTACAACGGCACACCGCTTCTACAGGTGGTGTGTGGGGTGCCAACGCACAAGACACACAAACATTCGTAACATCGATCCACAGAGCTAAGTATGCATAGCGTTTGTGGTATCATTCAACCACATTTGTTGCTATTCATGGCAGTGCTCCCAGGAGCCATTATTTCCACAAGACAATGTTCGATCACAGTCAACAAAGGTGGCACAGGACTGACTCCCTCCTATCCTGGCTTGCTTGTCATCGATTGAGCATATCTGAGTTCACTTGGGACAGAAACTTGAACAGCCTCAGAGTTCAGTAAAATTAGCGGAACATTTATAGCAACTGCGGAAAGAGATGCATCATGAGGGACTGGTATGATTCAATGCCCTGACCGTATCGCAACGTGCATTCGTGCTAGAGGTGGTTCTGTAGTCTGTAGGGTATTTCGTTAGGCAATAAACGATCATTTTCTTCTGATTTTTTAGTTAAACCAACGTAGTACTTAGGTATGTAAAATTTCGTTCCAGTCAGACAACTCGTTCGCGGTGTGCGAATTTTTATAGCTGTGAGTGTAGCTACCGTTACGGTTATCGTAATGTTGCCCAATAAACTAAAACGGTAAATAACTAAAAATTACTTTGACAAGACGCAATTAATTGATATTTTATCTGACTAGTTATATTGCGTAATCTCAATAAAAAATTTCATTGCAAAAAATAAAAATAATAATAATCTTACAATCACAGAGCAAAAGCAAAAAAAGAGAATTAATAAAAAAATATATTTTTTTATTTTCTTTGTCTGGGAAAAAAAATCTACATTACATCTTTATGTGCATAAGCAGTAACGTTTTTGCATGCAATATTTATTAGAAATCTTGATTTAAAATAAAAGAAATTCGATGTCAGTTATGCTTTTACATACCTTTTACTGTAAAAAAAGCAAAATAAAATGCCCAAATTGTAATATATATTGATTCAAGTATAACATTTTTACTACGATGTATGACAGAAAATAGGGAGAAAGTTTGTTAGGTTATGAAATTTTTTTCTTCATAAAACTCGATACTTATAAAGTTTATTTCTTACATGAGATATTCATTTAGTTTCTAATATACTCCATCACTAGACACATTTGACATTTTTGAAAACTAAATAGAATTTTGAAATGACATTATTAATTTCCCCTCAACCATTTTGAAAAGACATTCAAAGGAATTGTTTAACAATTTATTTCTTCAGATTTTGCTACAGTTAAAAGACATCAGCTAAATTGCTTAGGAATCAAAATCCCGAAAAAAAGTTCTGATTTTTTTAAAAATAAAATAGAAGAATCAATAAAAAAAATATTTATTTAACAGCTGCGTAAAACTTTTATTAAAAACTAGAAAGATCAGCCTCCTGCTCGCTTCGCTTACCAACCTCCGTAATTGCTACGCAATAATTTTCACATCTTAACGATAAACTAAGTGTTTTATTAGAATTAAAAATGATTCCAAAATTTTTTATTGTATTACAAAAAATTTCTAGTCACCGATTCCATTGATATAAAATTTAAACATTTATAATTTAATCAAATGTTAAAAATTGTCTACATTGTCTGCATTATTTCAATGAAATAAATATTTATTTAATAGCTGCTGTACAATTTCAAGGAGGTTCTTTTTCGCTTCGCTTACCAACCCCCATAATTGCTAAGCAATAAGTTTTATTTATTAATGATAAACAAAGAATTACATGGAAACTATAAATTATTCAATTAAATGATCCCAATTTTTTTACTGTATTAACACAGATTTGGTTTCACAGATTTAGTTACCGTCTTTATTGGTGTAAAAATGAAATTGAATCTTTTAACGGTCTTTTTTTTTATAGAATGGTAATCATACATGCAGATCTGCCAACTACTCCAGCCGTTGGATCTGCAGTTATTTCTAATTTTTCTAAGCTATTAACCTACTGCAACCTTCATTAAAAATTATTACAGCTCAGAAAGATGCAATTTCAACTATTTATATTGTAAGTACCATTAGTTCTTTTTCTTACAAACAAATTATTTCGATAAAGTAGTTGAAAATGATAGTATTTTACTAAGATAATTTGATAGGAGTGAGCAAATTCATTAGTCAACTGAGTATACTAATCCACTTGTTCATACGTGTCACAGCAAGCAATGCAGCGCTCGACATATTAAGCTGCAATTTTTACATTTTGACAAAAATCAATTCAATACTTTGGTACAATAATCTTAAAAGAATAAACTATTGAAAAATACATTCATTTGCTTGCAGTTTTTGAAAATTTTGCAGTGTTGTTCCCCCTTACTAGCTGTCATGCAACATTTCGTAAAAACCTAGGAGGCTCCAACTCTTTCTCGTTTATCAACCCACACGATTGATTCATTATCGATTTTGTAAGAAAGTGTAACATAAAAATTATACAATCAAATCATCCTTGAGCTGGTGGCTCAGGGGAAAGAGCGCTCTCTCGAAATGAGGTAACCCATGTTCGAACTCCAGCAATGGCTGGCCGAAACGAATTATTCACCCGGCTCGCACCGACCAGAGTGCTGACATTAAATATCCTCAGTGGTAGACAGATCATGGGTTAGAGTGCCCTTGCCGTCAGGCTTACCGTGGAAGGTTTTCGTGGTTTTTCTCTCCATGTAACGAAAATGTGGGTTAGTTCCATAAAAAAGTCCTCCACTAAGGCAAATTTATCCCAATACTTGATCCAGAAGTTCCCTTATCTTCTGGATTGGGTTCAAAATGACAAGGCTACGGAGTTGAATATTAATGGTCGTAAACTCAAAGTTGGGTCGGCTGTTCAACGACGGTTATAAATGAAATAAAATAAAATGATCTCAAACATTTTTTACTGTATTAACACAGTTTTGGCATCGATTCTAGTGTAATAAAATGCAAACATAATCCTTTTGCTAGGTGACAATGCATTTACAATTTTGTTTCTAAAGTTCATAATTAATTTTTGGCCACAATAAATTTATATTATAACCACAGTTTTGGTATCGATTATATTATATTGAAATTTAAACACAATCCCTTTTTTTGCTTACAATTAAAATTTAATCTCTATTTTGCTTTTAAAATAAAGTTTTGGCCACTATACATTTATTGTATTAACACAGTTTTGGTATCGATTCTGTTGTAATAAAATATAAACGCTATCCTTTTTTCAGTTATAATTGTAATTTCATCTGTAATTTTGTTTTTAAATTCATAATTATCTTTTGGCCACTATAAATAATCATTAAATGTTTTTTGCCAAAGAGATTATTTAGTAATAGTGCCAAAAGTTAATTCCTTATAGTGCCTTACAATTTAGTATTCTATATTTTAAATGCATATATAATAAAAGTAAATATATTTATCATAAAATATTACGTTATCCGCTTATACTATAGGATTACTTTATAATAAAGAAGCATCGGTTTCAGTTTTAAGCTTTTAAAAATAAAAAATAATAGGCAAAAAGAGGCAATAAAAAAAGAAAAAGAAAAAAAAAGTAAATTTGATGCAGAAAACGGATGATAAATAAATAATTAACTCAACTATTATTAAGCAATGGATGAAAATTTCGCATGTAAAAATAACCATCACACTTTTTCTTTTTAATTAATTTTATGCTGATGACTAGCAACGAAATCTAGATCATCTTCGCTATTAAAGTTACCCAATAAGAAATTACCAACAACAATGAGAAATAGTTTTAGACAGTTATCTTTTTTATGATATATTGAGATACTGTTTAATTTTAATGTGATATAGCTCTCGAAACGTAAAAGATGTTAAAGTTACCGCTCTAATTAATATGTTCAAACATTAAAGAAAAAACGGTTGTTCTTCTTATAATTAAATATTAAGATCCTGACTAGGACTGGGCGATATAAGAAATTTTATATCGTGATGCATCGTCAGTTTTGCATCACGATATAGCGATGTATCGCGATATAGTATTTTTGAAATTCATTTACTTGTAAGGCGCAGAAAGTCAGATTTCGATCAAAACTTCATACTCAGATTGATTTAATTCAATTTATGAATTTGATGTACATGTTTTGCTTAAGATATTAATGTTATATTTTCTAAAAATGATCGCGCAAATAACGAAAGATTTCTTAGTTTAAAGATAAATAATAAAAAAATAAATAAAATTGAAATTTATCTAACAATATAGAAAGAAAATTAAAAAAATAAGTTAGTTAAAAGTTATTCGTATGCTTAAAACAAAGTGTTAAATAAATTAAAAAAAAAAAAAAAATTTAAAACACAATTTTGTATTATAATTATTTAACATAAATAATAAAGTTAAATTGAATAATTACCGAATTCTGAACGAAAAAACAAAGTAAGATTTAATTTCTGAAAAATAAAAACAAAAGAATTATGATATTCGATAATTTATTCAACTGACAATATTGAAAGAAAATTAAAAAACACGATTATACTCTTTAATAAAACGAAGTGCTAAATGATTTTAAAAAAAGAAGTCGCAATCGCAAACATTACTAATTTTTTTGAATAAACAAAGTTAATTGACTTATGTCCAAATCCAAAAGAGGAAAAATAAGTTTTGTTATAATTTTATTTATAAAAATGAAAACAACTAAAGATTTATAAATTTAAAATCAGTAATAAAAACCCATTAAATTATTATTTTATCCAAAAAGTTTTTAATAAGTTAAAATAAAGTAAAAAATACCCTAACAAATTTAATTACTTTTTAATTTAATTCTTTATGGGCATCTTAAATTAGATTTCCGTTTGTAATAAATTCAATAATGTAAAATAATACTTAAACATATAATATCAAAATTAATTTTCACATTTAAAAATAAAAAAGAAAGTTTGTTTCAAAAAAAAAAAATTACCTAATTAATTAAGAAACAAGCAATCACAAAGTCAGTCCCACTGAAAATAATCTACAAGAAACGATATTAAGTCGCGACAAAGAAGAAAAAAAAACTAAGAGGTGCGGAAACGAACATGCGAGATCACAATATATGTTCTCAAAACTGATTCTGATTCTACCGCTCATCAATCAAGGCCGTTTCAATATAACGATACGAACATCGTCTTCCCCAGCGCGATTTGTCATCGGAACGTAAGAGATCCTTGCGTGTATTGTATCGCTATATCGTATATCTCTATATCGTTCGTCTTCTTTACTCGACGGCTTAAATCAGATTTCTGATGCATCGCCTGGAACGAAAGTCGCTGTATCGGCCTGCCGATACAGGCGTTAAATCGATATGTCGCGATATATCGATTTATAGCCCAGTCCTAATCCTGACATATGCGAACCAAAATAAACTTAACTGAACTTCAATAAAAAGATTAGATAGTTTGATCGAATTATTGCTTTTGCAAAGCAGTTATTTTAATTAGAAAAACTGGAATTCTCTAATTTTCACTTTAAAAAAAAACATCATTATAATTCTGAGATAGCAATAATAGTTTTATAAAGATAATTTCCAAAAATCTTAATTACTATAGTTTTAAGATTAAACGAAATATTTTGAATGCATTTTTAAAAAGTTTCCTGGAGAAATAGATCGATTAAATTTTAAAAATATATATTTCCGTTAGAAAGAGTTTTGAATTTAGCCCACCATAATTTTTAGATAGTACGGATAGTTTTTTTCAAAAATTTTTGATCTTAAAGATATTTGAGGCAAACTTCAGCTTAGGCCTTTATAATCTACATAAAAATATATTGATGAATAGTTTTACAAGCATTTTTTTTTCCTTTAAGAATTTTTTGGGGAAAAAAAAAAAAAAAAAAAAAAAAAAAAAAACAGAATCCTGGTTAAAAAAAAAGGTGCGGTATNAAAAAAAATATATATATTTTTAACGATAATAAAAAAAAACGGTAATAACAAAAAAATGACTAAAGTTTAAAAATTTTAAGTTAGCTTTGCCGTTTGTAGGTAGTAGGTTTGTAGGTTCTTTTCAATACAAGAAGCATAACGTTTATTAAAAATTTTAAAACAATTCAGACTCAAATTAAAAGCACAGACAGAGAGCAAGTTCCAATTAGTAAAAAAGCTCAAATTCTCAGTAATTAGAACTACTAATTATTTAGATTATGCAGCGGTTGTCTTTAATTAATTACAGGAGTGTAAATTTTCGGACACAGTTTTCGAATCTTTATAATCCTCTAGAAAATAAGCAAATAACCTTTTTTTTCCGCCTTCCTAAGATTATAAAACCTTTAATAAAAACTTGATTAAAAACATGTCAAAAAATGACACAACGGTAGGAAACACACAGAGTAATGAGTATAAGTCCCATTTAATTAGGAAATTTTCAATGCTGTTTGGAATTTTTAAAAACACAAGCTCAGGGAATTACACGATAGGAAATCTCTAAAAAGTATGACTTATGAGTTACTTATACCATTGGTGGGGGAAAAAAAAGGAAGAATCCGTGCATGCAAAAACATACCTCATTATTAAGTGGATAAAATAAACTTGTTCTGTAAGGCGCTTAAGAAATCGTTAAAAATATTTATTTAATTGAAATTAAGTATTCGGTGAAGCCAATTTTGAGATAAAGTAGTTTATATTTTAGAGTGAAATTAGATGCATTTGATTTAAAATGTAATTAAAATTTAATTTTTGAACCGTTGGTTTTTATTGAAAATCTCTTCGAAAATTGTATAAAAAATACGATTATCATTAGAACATTTAAAAATGTGATAAAATGGTAAAGTTACATTTTGCACGTATGCTATATAACTTTACTATACAAGTACCGTAAACCGGGGCGAGTCTACCCATTTTTTCAGTTTGTTTCAACTTTCATTTTTTTCAACTTTCGTTTGTTTCATTTTTTCAACTTTCAAGTGGTCAAACTTTTGTAAATATTAACGAAAAAAAGGCTTTTAATAGGTGTTTCGGAATCGCTATTTATCCCTCTTTAAAGCTGTGAAATCGATTTTAGAAAATATTAACAGTTACGCTGTTACTGTATATTTTTATAGAACTACTGACAAATCTCTCGTATGGGGCGAGTCTATCCATTCTACTAAAATGAATGTTAACATTGTAAATAATCAAATTTTACTATTAAATTGTTATTTTAGTTACTATATAGGATATTTATGAAGTAAAATTCATAACTTTATTATATATTCCATTTTTTTACTCATAAAATAACACAAATTGAGTATTTGATCGATTATCACATTTTGATCACAGTTTTGTTTTTATAATCATTAACATTATAAAATAAAATTTTTTTCTGATTATTGTCGATAAAAATAAATTGAAATTAATATAAATTTACAATTAAATAATTAATAAATAATAATAATTAAAGATTACTAACAAAATCGAAATTCAAACATTGGGAATCATGAAAAGTCCTTTTCCCATTCTTTTGGGAGGTAATAATAATTTATAAATAATAATTTATTTTAATTGCATTAAATAAAAAAAGTTAATTTCATAATATAAAAATTGAAAAAATAGGTAAAATAAACATATTTTATATTTACATTTATTCCATTCCTATAAACCTATAAATTTTCCAACCTATAAATTTTCTTATTAATGATAAATTTATCAATGCAGAATTAAAATAATATACTCAAATTCATTGAAAATGACTTAATTTTAATATAAACAATGTTCTAAATTATATTATTATGCTTTATTAAAACTAAATACGAATGGGTAGACTCGCCCCGCGAATTCTAGCTTTTTGTTTACAATAGCAAAACTTACATTCTTTTTGTTTTTTTTCATATAAAATTAATGTAATCTTAGTCTTAGATAAGTTTATCACTTAACCAAAGTGAAAATAGTAATAATAATAATATACTTACGGAGCACCAACTAAAAGTTTGCTGATTTTCAATACAAATCTCTCAAAAGACGTTTGAACAGGTCGGTTAAAAAGACACCAAATAAATAAAAACGGATCAAACTACTACAGCGCCATCTTCCTTAGAGTCTGAACTAAGTCCTCCGTCGGTAAAATAATTTTTATTTGCAATTTAAAATAGTGAAAATTAAATAAAACTAAAATGGGTAGACTCGCCCCGGTTTACGGTACGTAAATGATATTTTTATGTTTATTTCAGTAAGCATAAATTTTATTAGTTTTTCGATGGAAAGTAAAAAGCTACTTTATAAGGTGCATTTCGTATATTTTATATTCGTTTATATTACGTATACTGAGCTACAATCAGAAAAGGTACTCATTTTCAAACTTCTTTTATTCGCTGTAATTTGTACATAATTTTTGCAAAAATTCAAATAGAGTACCGTTTCTAAAAATTTATTTAAAAATAAATTATGATTATGAAATTTAAAAATTTGTAAACATAATAAATTTTTCTTGACAGCTGGATTGGATGGAAATTTTGTTTCCATAGAAATAGCATAGTAGTATGTCCAGACTTTTTCTCAGGAGTGTATAATTTTGTATTAGATAAGAGAGATAACACAGTAGTAAGACTAAACTTTTTCTCAGGAGTGTATAATTTTGTATTAGATAAGAGAGATAACACAGTAGTAAGACTAGACTTTTTCTCAGGAGTATATATTGTAATAGAGTTTAAAGTGAGATAATACAGTAGTAAGTTTTGATTTTTATCAGGAGTATATAATTTTGCAAAAAAGTTTAGAGGATATGTAACACAATAGCGACTTTCCCCCATTAGTATATAATTTTGTACAAACGTTTATGAAATAGAAAGAACAGGCTTTTTTCTATGTGTACATAGTTTTGTACATAAGTTTATATGATAAACAACATAGTAGTAAATCCACATTTTCTCGTCAGAAATATATAATTTTTAAGAGTCACAGTAGTCAGTCCAGATTTTTTTTTCTAAAGTATATAATTTTTATACAGTTTTTAATATAATTTTAAAAAAGAAATAACACAGTGTTAAGGGCAGACATTTTTTTTATGAGTTTATAATTCTTGTAAAAGTTTATAAGAAAGATATCATAATAGTTAATCTAGACTTTTTCCCCCCAGAAGTATAAACCTGTTATAAAAGTTTTCAAGATGATTTTAAAAACTTTCGTAAGGGAAATAAGAACAATCAAACTTTCTTAAGAAACGGTGAAATAAAATGAAGATAACAATTTCAATAATAGGTAGAAATAAATATTAGTTCTTTTTATTTTTAAGTGCAAAATGCATTAAATTTGAACTTTATAAGAAAAAGATACATTAAAATAAAAGATACGAATCATTTTTTTAAAAATTTATCTCAACAAGTAACAAAAAAACTTGAATTTATAAATCAGATAAAAAAACTTTGCTTCTTTGGATAAGAATCCTTTTTTCCTCATCAGAATATTTAAGTAGAGTTCGAAGAATGTTTCCTCAAAAATATTAAACTTAAATTACATACAGTAAGGAAAATAAATAACACTATTATAAGTTTCATATTTTCGAAAGACATATGTTAGGTTCATTTAAATCTTACTTTATATTTTTCGCCGTTTAAATTTTATTAAAGAATAATTTTAGCTTTATTAAATGAAACATTTGGTTTAATCACATCTGGTTTGGTTAAACTGCTTTGTTATTCAAACATAAGTTATTAAACCGAAGTAAACACTTATATTTTACATTAAAATAATTTTGCATCAAAATAAATGGTGCAAAATTTGTATAGGGTCCCTAAATCTATCAAGGACATTTGACTTGAATTTATAGACTGTTAAACTGCTTTATTTTGAGACTGCTGTTTGTACTAGAGAACCTAGAATAGCCGTTATCCGATTTATGTTACGGTCTCGACAGTCCTCTAAATAAATCTTTAGATCTACTAAGGCGAAATAACAACTTCCTCGAAATTAAAAATCTCTGTTTAAAAATACACTTTTCCAAATTATTTTTCGTACTTGAAAGTTATGCTTCATGCATAAATTTTCCTATGAATGTACTTTTAGGACTTCAATTTTGACAATGATTCTAAAAATATACATTTAGGACTGTTATGTAAGGATTTCATTTTGGACAAAGATTCTAGAAATAAACATTTCACGTAAGGACTTCACTTAGGAAAAGGACTTCATTCTTGTCAAAGGTTTATAAAAATATACATTAAGGACTTATACGCAAGGATTTCATATTGGACAACGATTCTCGAAATACAAATTTAGGAATCGAAAGTCATAAAGGACTTCATTTATGAGAAGGATTCTAAAAATATATTTCAAAGGACTGTCATGTAAATACTTCATTTTTGAAAAGGATTCTAAAAATATATGAATGGCTTACACTGCAGAACACCTTATACGCATATCTGTAATAAAGAATAATGTACATGCACTTTTAGGACTTGAAGTAAGTTATTTACTACTTTACGCGTGAGTAACTAATTTTGTCTATTAACTATATGAAACGGAATAACAGTTGCCGAAGAAATCCAGTGTTTTAAATGGTGACTGGTGCACGTTAAATTTGTCGGGTTATAAAGTCCTCCAAGTTCCCATATCAAATCATTACCTTTGGGAGGTACTGAATTGGAGATTGATCGTTCTCTGGTTCAGGTCAAAATTACGATCTGTGGATGAATCAATGGGTCGGTACTGTAAAATGGGCTGTGACGCATGAGTGGCTGAATTGATATTCTTAGCCATAGATGGCGCCACTGAAAAACAGGAAACGCACTCTCTGCCTTAAATCCACTTGGTTTCCTAGGCAGCCTTGCCGGGATTCGTAAGTGGCAATAGAAATAACAACAATATAATAATAAGAAGAAATAGTTCAAAGTAGGATAAACTGCGAGGAAATAAAAGATTCGAAATAAAGAAAGTGTGCTTTAGATTAACTTTGCTATCAACAACATAAATAAAAAATAAAATAAATGAATAAATGAAATTTAAACCAGAAATAAAAATGTATATTACGGATATACAAGGTTATGTTTTGATTTAGATTAATTTAGGTTGTTTTTTGTTCTGTAAAAGATGTTTGAATATCTGTCAATAAGACATAAAACTATAAGAAATTAAATTAAAAAGTCTAAGAAACATGAGGGTAGCGTTATTTTGCATTTTATTTGTAATTATAACGTGAGTATACGTAAACATTTTGAAAAAAAAAAGAATGTTTTATTTTCCATTTAATTAGTAAAATAATTTTTCTTGCCTTGAACGAAATTAAGTTCAATTAAAATTTGTTCAAGATAATATTTGATAAGATAATGTTTACAAAACAAATACAATCTATCTTGAAATTTTTTTATCTGTAACTAAAATAATTTTCAGAAAAAAGTACAATATGCATGCTAAGTATAATTTCACTATAGCTTTAATTACAGATATTTTTTGAATAAAAAATATTGCAGTTTTTAAACTAAACAATAAACTTTTTTCGTTTAAGGTACTGAAAAAAAAATAGAAATGTGCTTTTTTTAAATAAAAAAATTAATAATTTTTTTTTTTAAAAAAATCGGACAATACAGACTTTGGGAAAAAGTACAATATATGCATTAAGCATACTTGTAGATAAATTTAACAGCATATTTTTTCTTCAAATAATAATATTAATGATAATGCGTTGTTTCCAAAAAAATTAATTATTTAAAAAAAATACATGTTTTTAAAATGTGCTAATAATAAAATATAATAAATGAACTAAGTATATTCTCACAAGAATTTCACAATAGTTTTAATTTTAAATTTGTCTCTTCTATTAAAATATGTTTCAATTTACTAATGTTTTCCAAAACATGTCTGTTATTTCTCTAATTGAAAATAACAATAAAGATTTATTTGAAACAAAACTCTTGCGTTGAAGGTTTCAGCATCTTTTAAGACAATAGGAGAAAACATAAAGGTTTGTCTTGTCTGACGTTCATTAAAATTTATCGAACTTTATGCGAAATAATAGATTTCAACACATATTTTCCTTCGAAATTATAATCGAAATAAACTCGAAATGTGAAAATTAGTCGTTTGTTTGAAAACGTTAATTTTGATAAAGGTATCCTAAATACACGCATTTTCTTTATTACTACCATTTATATGAAGTGAATAATTTAAATAAGTTTATTGTAAATGAGAATTAGCTTTGATATTATAATGAATAAAAGCTAAAATAACGAAAATGACGTATTTTATTAGAAATAATGATGCACTTTGTTAAAATTGCATTTTAACTTTGATGTCTTTGAGAGTAATTATCAAATTTATTACTTAAATATAATATTTTTTTTTAAAAATTTGTAACAAATTAAATTATTTATAATAACTCTTGTGCTTTGTAATATTTCCTGAGCTAGATTAAAAATTATAACGTCTTTTATAATGGAGTACATTAAATAGGAAACGTGTTAATTTAATTATTTAAAATTGAATTATAAAGTACAATAAATTTTGATTGTTATTATTCTGAAACAACTAAAATTTCAAACTTTTTAATATATAAATACATTTTTAATTTTTTCAGTTTTATTTACTGTTATCTAAGGTATTTTGCTAATGCATATTTTTTTGAGCTTATATTGAAATTATAGTTACACAACTTTTATGAATTGGCTCTTTAATAAATATTAAGTTTCTTTGAGTATAGTTTGATTTTTTTTCATATTTAAAATCCCAGAAAATATACCAAAGGCATATTAATTTTTTTTAAATGTTTCATTCAATTATTAAATATTATGTAAAACGCTCATTTCAAAATATTTTAATGACGAAATTTGATTTGAAATGGAAATATTATGTCGAAATGTGTAATTTACATTTTTTAACAAAAAGAATATAAAATAAGTTTTTGAAATTTGATTGGTGCCATTTAGGCAGACTGCTTCGACCGATGCAGTGGAATGGTTCAAAAGTTTCTGAAAATTATGAATAAAATATTATTGTATGTTAACTATTATATAATATGCACTGCGGTTTTTTTCCCTTAAACAATTAATTTAAATATTAAAAAATCACCAAAATAAAAAATTTCTACGTTATGTGGAAACTATGCACTGGATTTTACAAAAAGTTCGGATTCTAAAGAATATTTACATTTCAAAATTAGAAGAGGTGTGTATCGAGCTCCATATTACAGGACTCACTCATTATTTAATTTATTTGTAAATATCTACACTAACATTACATACTCGTTCTTTTGTTCAATTAAATTCATTCTCGAATACTTAATAGATTGTTGACCGGTGACGAGTTAGCTCGTCTTTTCATGCCCAAAAAGGGTGTTGACCGATGACGTGTCAACTCGCCACTGCACTTGGATTATCTATTTCAGTTTATGAAATCTAGGGTGATATAGAATATTGCAAAAGCTTTGGGCATCGTTTAGAATGTGCTTCTTTAGGGTGACATGGCATGTAAAATTGCCGGTCAACTAAGTGCAAAGATTAAGTTAGCAACTAATTAGTTGTGGAAATATTAACAAAACTAATTAAGAAGTTAAATTCTTCTGATTTATACTTAGA
The DNA here is from genome assembly GCF_043381705.1 of Parasteatoda tepidariorum. Classification (NCBI taxonomy): domain Eukaryota; kingdom Metazoa; phylum Arthropoda; class Arachnida; order Araneae; family Theridiidae; genus Parasteatoda; species Parasteatoda tepidariorum. The sequence goes on along the minus strand of NC_092204.1, from coordinate 95,962,553 downwards.
CAGAGTGATTTTTGGTTTTAATTCGCATTTACATTAACGTAAATTATTTTTTTCAACATAAATTTAGTACTAATAAACACAAGTTATATGTATATGCTCCCTATAGAGCTAAACTGCAATGGAAAAACATTAAGTAGCTTTTTAGAGGATTAGAATTGGGAAGGATGTGCCGCTAACGTTTGTGAGAAGATTTTCTGGATGTTTTTCCCTTATTCTCAGCAGCTGTCTTGGCGATTTGCTAGGAGATGTGGCGCCGGTCAAATGATTTTGTCCTCATCCATGTCCAACAAATGTTCAGATCTTACTGTCGCAGACTTGACCAACATCTGGTGATGAACTTAATTCATAGAGATTAAAAAAAAAATGATATTCGAAGATCTCGACTCAGTTGCCCGACAAGTCTTCTTAAGAATTTCAAAACGCCGCCGAAGTCAACATAGTTAGTACCTATATTTTGATATCGAAAAATATTTATGCGTATTTAAAAAAATTTCTAGAAAAACATGTTTTTTTCCCCGTTTGTACTAGAAAAAAAGAAAGGTTGTCATTGTTGAAGAAGAATTTTAAAAGCAAATTCAGATTTCTTGAGGAAAATGATTTGCATTTCTTTGTAATATTTAACTTTGAAAACGTTTGTTAAGAGCTTTGAGAAAAGAATAATCTTTGCGTTGAAAATATGTTGCCACACACACATCAAGTAAATATAGTTACACTTTCGCGATAAAAATTCATGATTCTATTGCAAAATGGAAATAAATTTTATTTATATCTACCAGAAAACAATTCTGAAGTAAATGAAATTTTATAGCTATGCGAATTTCAACATTTAACAAATTAACTCTTAAATATGAAATGCTAATTTTAATAAAAATAACGTTTTTAAGAGTTAAAAATGAAAGAAAATATTAAAAAGATTCTATTATTAAAACTTGAATTTAAAGTTTGACAATTTGGAAATTTTTAATAAATACATTAAATAGTGCTTGTTTTGCAAAAATGATTTATTTAATTGTTATAATAATTATAGCCACATTTAAATAAATTTTAATGTTAAATTACTCAAATGGTTTTATTTATACCTAAATACCTTTAAACATCAAAGAAATTTAATGGGTTTTGTCATACGTTTAAAAAAAGGTGAGCACTCAATCCAAAAAAAGTTTTTTTTCTTCAGAATATTTTCTAATTAGCTAAAATCTGTTACAAGAGAAAGAAAGTAAATAAAATATCAGTACTTTTTTTAAAGAAGATTATCAGTATTATCAGCACTTTTTTTTTGTCGATGACTAACTTATTTAAATCCACACCATAAAAACGTTTTACATACATCGTAATGAAAGAATTTAAAGTTCAAAGTTTTTTACATATCGAACGTAAAGTTCTGATCAACACACTATTTAAAAGATTTCAAAACACTTTAATCTTTATATTTTTATCAGTAACAACACAATACGCGTAAAAATATTATAAACAAACAATTTAATTAGATATAAGGTAACAAAAATCTATAGTCGCAAGAATTATTGTGCAACAAGCAACAAACGATTTTTATCTGTTAAAATTATTAACCAAATGTTTTGGCAAATAGAAACTGCTAATAATTTTTTAATATTTTTTGTTGCATCAGAACGCAGCAGTTCAATTTAAAATACACGAATAGAAATTATAAAATTATGGGTTAAAAAAATTAAATAAACAATAACATAGTTGCCCATGTTATTGTGTAACAATCGTAGTCTAGTTATCAATGTTGTTTACTAATGTTTTAAAAAAACAGAGGTAACTTTGATTCATTTTAAATATTTTTTGCATTACTAATACAGCAGTTTTTTGTGTATTAGTATATAGAAACTATAAATTATATAAATTAAAAAATATAAAGAAATTAAACAAATGAAGTAAAGTAAAGCATGTCAGTTATTGTGTAATAAATAATTTCTATATTCTAAATAAATTATTTATGTTATTTCTAAATCTTTTGCCAAAACAGAAGCAGCATTTGATTCGTTTGTGAATGCATGAAGTGTATCAATTCGAAAATATTAATGCATAATTTATTTATTCGTTTCTAGATGGTTCTGACGACATCGTTGCCATCTAGGATTATTTATTTTTATTTGTGATAATTTTGATAATTACCTGAACTATTTTTGATAATTTTGAAAGAGAAAATCTCATAATGAAGCGAAAATATTATTTAAACTTGAGCATTTTATTTTGATAGAAAAAAAATTATCTATATTTTACGTAAAAATCTAAAGCTTATTTGATCGTAAAACAGGGAATTTCGTTTCTCGCGAAAAGCTGAAACAAAATGAACTTTAACTTGGGTAGATAAAAGATCAAAAGCAAATGGTGAATAGGAATTTACAAATTGCCTCCATTTTTACCAAGTTCATCATCATGCTTTTTTTGGTTTTTAAATTTCTATAAATCAGCTGTTCTAAATCAAATTGCAAAGCGCCATTGATATGTGTATAAATCAAATCGTAACGCGTTTAAATTGAGATAAATGTTTATAAAATAAAGGTTTAACAGGATACGCTGCATAGTTTTAGAATTTCAAATTAAAAATCATCATTTTAAAATTTTTTATTTCCATCATCTCAAGCTTAAATTGAATCCAAAAGAAAAATAGTATTTAAGCAATGGAATTTGTAAGTTTCATATTTACTGAAATATAGTCGAATAACGAATATTCGGCAACTTTCCGGTATTCGATCCGTTTGCCGAATATTTGTATTTTTCAGAAAAATATTTTTATAACTAAGATTTTTTCTGGAATTTTAATAGATTAAATAAAGAATAATCTAAAATGGTATTTTTATTATACATTAGTTTTAACGCATATTTTAAAATTCTCGTGCTAGCAAATTTATGTTCTAGAAGAAAAATGGAAATGCGAAATTTCAAGAAATGAAACTAGATCACTTTATATGCAAGTGTTTTGTAGTGCTGATATTTTTAATTATATTCAGGCGAACATATATAACATATATATAACTAACACTTCTGTTTTAAGAATTGAGAACGTTTTCTTAGCGTGGGTGATCAAAAAATTAATATCTTTATAAATTTAAATCATTGAGATTTTCAAAACATGATATTCTAAATGAATTATATGCAGCATAATTTAATTGAATAATTATGTGTAAGTTTACTTTTATCTCTAATCACATTTATTATTCTACCAGAAAAAATATTTACAAATGAAAGAGATGCCAAGTATAAATTCTAGTTCTAATATTTTTAAATATAATATACAAGAATTTTTATATATAAATGTGATCGATGATTTTTTGAAACTTCTGGACTTTCGATTTCCGGAAACTTTCGGATAGCGGTTAGCGAAAAATCCGGAATTTTTCCGGAACACAATCACCCCAGCGTATGACAACAATTTTCAAAGAGCGTTTCTAATGAACGTTATTCCTTTATCGTCAATTTTTTCTAAAAATACGAAATGTGAAAAAAGTTAAATTGAGTTTTTTAGCGCTAAATTTTGCTTCAAAAATTAAGATCGATTTTTGTTCTGGTTTCTATTTAGCTTTTTCTTTTTTAAAAAACTTTGATTTCTATCGACGTTTTTATTATGACTCAGCAATTAAAAAGGTTTCGTGGACTTCATTTTTTTCCCTTCCCTTTTTTCCCGAAAATACAGTATAATTGGAAAACTGAGACGTTCAGCTTTCTAGAATTTAGATCGACTTTTAATTTTTTTCTATTTTCTTGTATATAATCTTTTGTTTTTGTGGCATTTTTAAAAGCGTTTATGATAGACTACATTCCTTTTAACGTTTAATGTATACTGTTTTTCGGAAAATATTATTTAGCATTTTAAGCCTTTTCTTAAGAATTAAGATTTTTTGTTGTTGTTGCTATTTCTCTGTTTCCAACTTCATTTTTTTAAATACGTGTTATAGTTAGTTTTTTTTAAATTTATTTTAAATATTTTTAATGAATAATTATTAATTTCTACCCTTTACTCCATACCAATAATACAGCTAAGTTTTTATTAAGTATCAACGATTTAATCATTAACGACGAAACTTATTTTTATATAAAAATTATATTTATTAAAGATTATATTTATTAAAGATTTTTTTTTAAATGTTGCTATTCGGACGATTTTTTTTGTCGAATATTCAGTATTCGGCCAAATCACTATTTGTTATATCCCTGGTATTTACATTCTAATTTTGCATAATTAATATTTTTTAAATTTTCTCACGGTTATTAAAACATACATGGAATTTCTTTAAAAAATAGTAAAAATAAATTAATTAATTATAATACTAGAAAGGTTATAATTCCAATGAAACTGTTTAAATATATTATTGCATGTAAAGGTGACATTTTTTAAAATGTTATTTTTTCTGATTGTTATTTCTTTGTTATGTTAACCCTTTCTCTATCGGTTATTTCCCATATTTTTCTTCTCCTTAGTTTATTATCATGAACAATTGTAAGAATACTAGAATATTAAATTAAAATATTTCTATTCAAGAACCTAAACCATGGAATGCTTCATAATATTACAAAAGGATGCTTAGCTTTTACTCGTTAGAGTAAACGAGTATAACGAGTAATAACGAGTATAAATCGTGAAAATGGTGACAGATTTTTAACGATATTTTTAAAATTCTTAGCAAAAAAGATATTAAGAAATATGAGAAAAACGTTAATATTCAAATCTTTTAAGTTTTTATAAAATAAATAATGAAAAATCCTAATAAATAGATAACGTTCTAAAAAATAAATAATCACAAAATCCAAAGAAATAGAAAATGAAAAACATTGACAGAGCTTTAATAGTCATATCTTTCAATTTAAAACAGATAATGAAAAATGGTTAAAGAAAGTTACTCAACTTCTAAGTTGTTAAAAGTAGTGAAGATTAGTCTTTTTCCATTTCTTTCAACTCAATAAAAATGGATAGTGAAAAATAGTGAAATAGTGTAAATAGCAAAACAAAATCTTTTCAATTCTTCTAAAAATAGATAGTGAAATAGTGTAAATAAAAAAATCTTTTCAATCCTTCAAAAAATGGATAGTGAAAAAGAGAAAAATAGTGTAAAAAGCAAAACAAAATCTTTTCAATTCTTCAAAAAATGGATAGTGAAAATAGTGAAATAGTGTAAATAGCAAAACAAAATCTTTTCCAATGTTCAAAAAATAGATAGTGAAAGATAGTGAAATAGTGTAAATAACAAAATATTCTCAATTGTTCAAAAAATAGATAGTGAAAAATAGTGAAATAGTGCAAATAACAAAATCTTTACAATTCTTCAAAAAATAGGTAGTGAAATAGAGTAAATAACAAATTCTTTTCAATTCTTCAAAAAACGAATAGTGAAAAATAGTGAAATAGTGTAAATAACAAAATCTTTTCACTTCTTCAAAAAATAGGTAGTGAAATAGAGTAAATAACAAATTCTTTTCAATTCTTTAAAGAAAAAAAAATAGGATAGTGAAGAATAGTGAAATCGTAAATAACAAATTCTTTTCAATTCTTCAAAAAATGGATAGAGTGAAAAATAGTGAAGTAGTGTAAATAGCAAAATCTTTTCGATTCTTCAAAAAATAGATGGTGAAAGTAACTTAACAACCATATTTTTCAAAATTTCCTAACGTAACAGCATTTTGTAATAACGGTATTTAAATTTAAACTAAGAAGTAAAAACTTAAATACGTTTACTCAAAATATGCTTCTTAAATATGCTTACTCAAAATATGCTTCTTACAAATGTTTACTCCAAAAACAAAAATTAAGTTCATCGAATTTATTTAGAAGTTTCAGAAATGAATCAATGATAGAAAAAAAAAGAGAATATATTATCATCAATGAATCAGGAAGCGACCTTTTAAATGTTAATCACAGAAAAGAAACGGAATTGTTATTGAATAAAACATCTAGATTTCTTTCGCACCTAAACGTCCATTATAACACAAGGAAGTTCATTGTTTATTGCTCAGTAAACAATGACAAAGACACGTTGGCTGCAAAAATCAGTAACTAACACATTCATTGTTACATTACTATCTAGATAGAATTAATGAGACTCAATTGTTAAAGGAAAAACTAATTGAATCAAGGCTTAACTTAGGGAAAAGTAATCTAAAGAACAAAAAAAAAAGGAATTATTTTTTTGATTATTAAGAAACATAAATGCTTAGCGTAATTAGCGCGTATAAGATAAAGGCAATTAATAAATTTTGAAAAATTCGAAAAAGAATTATTACTACAGTTAAATGTATATTCTGAATTTTAAAATTGTTTTCGTTTTAAAGTATAATACAAAAAATAATATCAATAAGAGTAATTGTCATTTATAAAAAGCGACAGCGTTGAAAAATTATTACTGAAACGCGCGATTTGAGATTTCTATGTAATAACATTAAAAATCAATTCGATCTTATTGTCCTATTCTTATTGTATTATTCGATCCCATTCTTCTTGTAGGCTAATAAAAAAGAAGGCAAACATATCACATTGTTAAATTATTCTTCTGTTACAAATGATAATTTGCAACAGAATTGGCAAATGTCATAATTTTTATATAAACTTTAGTGTTCCAGCACTAAATCTTCATATAAAAAAAATTGTATATTCGCAGAAAATAAAAATACTTTAAATTACTAGAATTCATTCAAAAAAATACTTTTTCATTTAAAAAACATACTTTTCCAAAAAAATTTCCCTTTTATCAATAATTGATTTAGAAAATATGTATACATATGCATATATATAATGAAAAGTGATTATTCAAATTCGAAATTCATGCAATGTTTTATCGTATTAAAAAATTGTTTTTTTTTCCTTCTTTTTTTTAAAAAATCATACAGAATTTCACAGCAATAACCATTAAAAAGGCGATCGAGAAACAAAATAGACTTACAATTTAATGAATCTGCGCAAATTGAGCGCATAAAATATGATAACTCATGTTTGCAATTCAAATGTTTTTATTTTTTTAGAAAAAAAAAATCATTGTGGTCAGAAGCTCCCGTGGGCCGCAAGGTTGTCAACCCAATTTATGCTAAAAAACATTGCTAGGAGCACAGAAAAGTCTCCCATTAGTCTCCTTTTCCTGAAAATAGTTGCTTTTTCAACCTTTTCCAGTGAAAAAAAGTTGCCACAGTCACCTCAGGCCGAAAATTGGTGCAAATAGTCGCATTTTAGTCGATTGTGGCAATCCTGAAGTCAAAACATCTCATTTCATTCAAAATTATTATTATTTTTTACCACTGTCTTACTTTTTACACGATGCAGAAAACCAGATGGTTCAGAAAATGCAATGAACAATACGAAATAGTTTATAAACTTTAATAAAACATTGTGTGAAATTTCGAAAAAAATGTGTTAAAAACTTAGCAAGCAATTAGTGTTCGTAATAGTAGTTATAAGTAGCGCAGGAGCTGAAATAATAACATTTTCCCCAAAAGTTTTGAGAAATGTAATTCGTATCGGGTAAACATTTGAAATATCTATTTAAATTAGTAAAGTATTTTTCTTTAAATTTAAAAAAAAAAAGAATTTTAAAAATGACGGAATCATCTTGCAATGTAAACGCCATTTAAAAATTGCATTGCAAAAAATTGTTTATCTCACAAGTCGAAAATGTTTTATTTATTATTAAATGAAAAAAATATTGAAAATTACCTTTTAACATATGTGTTTTTTTAATTGTATGCTAATGTTTTAACATTTTCTAATTCGTGTAGGTACTTCAAAGTCTGTTACAAGTTAAGAAAAAATCATTGTCCCTATAAGAGAGCCTGTTTGCATCTAAGTCTGCGCCAAATGGATGCCAAGTTCCCAGCGCGAACGTATATCAACACCGCCAACTTTTGAAACGGCGTTGTATAGCTTTCTTAAATCATGTGAAATGAGGAAAATAAAACTTATTGAATAAACAATTAACAAGTAATAAAATTTAATAAAAATGATATCTAAAAATCGTTCTATCTAAATTTCATTCTTAAAATTAAAGTTTATTACTAAAATAATTATTTATTCTGAATCTTATTATAAATTTATTATAAAAATTTAGTATTAAAAATATTGGTTATATTATATTAAAAATACAGTTCTTAACTTACAGTAACTCGTTACCCTACTTGAAAGAAACTTTTTAAACTATACACACCTAAACCTATTACAGTAATCTCAAAGTATATTTTTCTTATCAAAAATTGCAAATTCATTTTTAAAAATGTCAACAGAATTAAAAATAATGGGACCAGTACTTAACTTCCCGTAGCTCTAAATTTATTACATAATATCAAAGAAAATTTCATTTTTATAAAATGAAAAATATTAAATAACGTTTTTATCTTTAGTTGAATCGGATGTTAAGAAACATTCGTAAAATTGCAAAAATTCAATAAACAGAGATTCGTTAAATCGAGATCCATGCTGCAAATACTTTCGATGTTGTAGCTCCTTACCTAATGAAATTTGTATTTGGCTAGTTAATTCAGATGAAATGTGTTTTCCAAAGTAAAAAAGAAGAGTTTTATTTATATTTTAAATATAATAACATCATGTTATGAATTCAAGTTAAATTTACATGTTACATTTATTTCAGCATATTCTCAATATTGAAATTGTTTGCGATTCGACCTTTAACTGATCTAGTACACAGTTGTAAAATAAAAATTTTAATAACTAATACTAACCAAATTAAAAAGTAATAAAGAACTAGGTTTATAAATCTATAGAGGGAAAAAAATGTAGAACAGTTTTTATGAACTTTGTAAGATAAAATTTGCGAACTAAACAAAAGCTGATGATTTATTGTTAACGATAACTGCATAATGATCAGGTAGTGTTAGAACACAAAAGTCTGATAAAAAACACAGATTAGGATGTTTTTGCATATTTATTATTGATTTTACAAAAACTTCACTTCTACTTTCATGTTCAAAAAACTAAAACAATAAATAATATGAGCAAAGCTTGGTGTCAAAAAATATATTACTTTTTTGATTTTTAAAGTGTAAAATTACTTTTCTACAGTTGTGAGCTTTTGGTAAGAAAAACTGCACCAAAAGTCAAAAAATGCTAGTTCTATTACTTGATCAACAAAATCCGACAGCTTTTTTTCTTAATTTATAAAAATAAATCATAAAAAAAATCCGAAGTGTTTGTTATAACGCTTTTTTAGCTTGTCGTAAACAACAATTCTTTCCTTAACTCTTGACATCTCTAAACTAAAAAGTGTTTTCCTCAACTTCATTTTGCCACTCTTTTACATGATACCCAAACTTGCTTATTGAAAAGCAAAAAACAAAGATTAAAGAAAAAGTTTTTGACTTTTGAAATATATTATGATAAAGTGTAACCATACCTGTTAATAAGAGAATTCAATAGACCACCTGCTAAGAAACACGATTTCAATTCATCATATTTTTTTATTCGCCGATTATGGAGTTTCTTAACAGCATATGTCGGTGAATTTTAACTAATTTGTTTATTAATAATTTTAAGATGGCAACAAGTTTCTAGTTAATCCTTCAACGGGTCATTTATTTTTATATAATAATATATTAAAATGTTTATTGAATCGAGATTGATTTAAGAAAAGAAATTTGTGTGGCTCATTGGATACTATTTATAATTTCCATTTTAAAAATATATTTATTTTGTGAGGTGTATACCAAATATGGAAAAACGGTACCAGAGTAGAAAAAAAAGAAATGGATTACATTTAATAAGACATAAGTTATATAATTAACTTAATATAACTGTTTTTAATAATATAAGTATGAACATATAAGATTAGAAACTAATTTACGCTTAGAATAATATTGATTAAATGTAGAAATTTGGATTTTTTAGGCAGATTAAAAATAGGCATATTGATGTTTTCATCAATATACATTCAAAAAAGATGTAAGCATGTTAAGGTTTCATTTGGGCATGTACTCCGTAGAATAACATGCCCGACATGGCATGTTAAAATTTTAAGATTTTTCGAGCTACGAATAAATTCATTATCAGCAACAAGCTAGAAATCTTTAATTGATTTTTAAAATCTTTTAAAACATAACATTGGCCTGTATTAAGTTTAATATGTATATAAATTTATATAAGTTTATTTAAAATGATATATGTTTTAACTACTTATATTTTATTTTATAACCGTCGTTGAACAGCCGACCCAATTTCATGGGTTTACGACTACTTACGTTCAACTCCGTAGCCTTGTAATTCCAGAAGACAAGGAAACTCCTGGATCAGTACCCCCAGAGGTATTGATTTGTTGTGGGAACATGGAGGACTTTGAGACTCGACAGATTTAACGTGCATCAGTCACCATTTACTACACGGGGAGTCTTCGGCCGGCGAGGATCGAACCCACGACCTCTTGGATATGGGCCCAGCGCCCTACCGACCAGGCTATCCCGGCCTTAACTACTTATAAGAAAATTTATAATGGAGTTTGTTTTCTGTGTCAACAAATACTATAGAATCCAAAATTTAAAATCAGAATTGAAGGCAAAAATACGCACGGCATTCGCGAAACAAGATTAACATTCACTTAACAAAGGAAAAATTTCTATGTTATTAAAATGTGAAATCCGCATGACTTTGACTTCCTTTGTAGCACACGGAATTATTTTCAATACATACAGATATATATTTTGAAATATTTATGAGTCACAACAAAAATGCGTACGATGTTTTGAGAGAAAAAACAAAGCATCATTATTCCAGGATTAAGGTGATAGTTAATACACGCTTGCTTTTTGGCGAAAAAATAGAACGGATTCAGAGACGATACAAATATTTTATTTATGATATGAAAAAAAAATGGCGTCGTTTTTTGAATCAAATATTGGAGATAGGTGAAAAAAATTTAAGGCCAAAGTAACTACAACATGGAAACATAGCAAAGCTCCTTTGCTTGGAATTTTAGAGTTCAATGCGCGACTAATGGAAAATACTAAGGATCGATTATTTAGACGATTTGAATTGATAAATACAGAATAATATTAACGTAATATCTGAACAACTAAACAGAATACGGTTATGGAAAAAGTAAATTATGCACTACGATGGCATATCGACTAACGAAAAGAAATTTTTATTTTCTTCGGAATATATACATATTTCTTGTGTTTATTAGAATGGACGATACTTATTAGCTTTAGAATAAACAATGTTTTTTGATGTAAGCTACGGTTAAACCATCGGAACAAAAAAAAATCATACGGAAGGTTAATCTTTAATACGAATTTATGCGTGGTTACATTTTGTAAATGATTTCTATACTTCAAATCTAAAATGGAGGCGGGAAATATGAAAAGTCATAAATTAAAGTGTAGACAGACGAAATCGAATCATAATTTTATTTGTAATCTATATCTCTTTAGTTGATTTGAATAGCTATATAACTGTATAGTAAATAATAGCTATATATAGTTGATTTAATAGAATAATTTAGTTGAATTTATTAGTTTTTAAGAGTATTATGTTGGTTTGTTTAATTTTCTTGCTTAAACGAGTTTACAGGGTTTTTTTTCCTAACAAAATTTTCCATTTTTGAAAAAAAAAAAAAAAAAAAAAAAAAAAAAAAAAAAAAAATTATGTATATATATAAATAAGTCGGAAAAAAAAGTTGTGCAATAATACTTTCTAGATCAAATCAAACCCGCCTAAACCCTATCCAGCTAATCCATTGCCATTAAAACAGTAAAATCATAACGCCAGTCATAAGTATAAATAATAAAACAAATACAATAAAGCTTAATACATAAGTATGCATTGCTACATTTCGCACATGATTTCTATTTTAACACTCGCAAATATTGGAGGGAAAGATGGTCAGTTTTAAATTAGAATATTGGCTGATATGAATTTACCTTTTAATTTTTCAATACAATTAGCTGATACCACCAAAGTAGTTAAATCATACACATTTATATAAACCTTCAACACGATTTTATGCATAGTTACATCTTATTTGCGATTTTTAAATTAGCATTCAAAAATGTAAACAGGCAAAGAAGATCAGTCATAAACTAGGATATCGGTGAACGAAATGGAACCCTATAAATTCTTGGCAATATGTCTACTTCTGTAACACTAAAACTATACCTTGAAAGATGAGCAAGTTTTTGTTGAGTGTCAACTGTAGCGTCGCTGAGCATTCGTTAAAAAAATATCAGAAACGTTAGTAGAAAACATTGCCAGTTTGTCTGATGGCATGTTTTGAAATGTCAATTTTTTTGAAAATGAGCATTACAGAGAAAATTATATCAATGAAGGTTTTTTTGTTGCCTTTACATTTCGCTCCTGGTAATTAATAGTTTATAATCCATACCTCCGATTCCGACCTATGTGACTGGGTTAAGAGTTTTGTCCACTAACAAGGGAAACTAGGGAAGTGTGACTCGCCAATTTTGAAATAAACTAGTGGGATGCATGTCTTATGAGGAATAATTTTAGGGGGAAACCTTCATTTCGGCCCATAGAAGGTCCTGTGAGAGATAAAAAATAATTTAATATATAGAAAAATCGGTATTTTATTACCTCAATGCAGACTATTAGCTATTGTGATTGTCTCATACTCCGATTAATTTTGTGGTACTTTCACGTACTATATAATGCACATTTATTGTTAAAATTGATTTCGGAAATTTTATACTATCTGTATTTTTCAGAAAAACGGGTTAGTTTAATTTTTTAAAAAAATTGACATCAAATTTTTATAATTTTTTTTCAAAACATTTTCCAAATTAATTGGAATATGTAATTGCAAATCAATTAATAATTATTTAACAATTAACAATTATTATTAATTAATTAATTTTCTGATTAATTTATTTATTAGCAAGTTAATTAATTATCCAATTAATTACAAATTAAATGGATTATGAGACAATTACAATAACTGATAGTCTGCATTGAAGTAGTAAAAAACGGATTTTTCTATATATTGAATCATTTTTAATCTCTCACAGGACCTTCTATGGGCCAAAACGAATCTTAATTAATTTATTAATTAGCAAATTAATTAATTATCCAATTAATTACAAATTAAATGGATTATGAGACAATTACAACAACTGATAGTCTGCATTGAAGTAGTAAAAAACGGATTTTTCTATATATGAATTATTTTTTATCTCTCACAGGACCTTCTATGGGCCGAAATGAATGTTGCCCCCTAAAATTATTCCTCATAAGACATGCATCCCACTTGTTTATTTCAAAATTGGTGAGTCACACTTCCCTAGTTTCCCTCGTAAGACGTAAGTTCGCGATTTACAACAACATTGATATTTTTCCAGTTTTTAAGCAATTCTAAACATACTTAACCTTTTGCGTACGGCTGGTATGGCAGAATGGTGGGCTTCATCATACTAAGCGCCGTAAGCAAAGGGTTAAATGTAAAACAAATCAATAAAAATTTAAGTAAAACATTACGAACTTATTAAAATGTCCCCTCCCCCCCAAAATTATCTTTTTCTTAATTATCTTCTGCTTCTTACAAATTCATTCCCTCTCAGGAGATAATTAAAACAGATAGAAAAAGAAACCTTCTTCGTTCTATTGATATTCTGGAACACAAGAGCACGTTCCTTCCTAGCACCCTAGCAACTGAGTAAACACGTAAAGGGTGTTGTTCATCCAAATGAATTAGCATAAAGAGCGGGAAATTCACTGCGATGGGATTAGACCACTTGGCGGCAAAACGTGATAAGATGCAAAATCCCCGGATGTAGAAAAGAGCACATATCGTGCACAAGCTTATAAGTTGAACGGGTTGCAAGGATATTATATTTCATTCCATCAACACAGTTTTTACCGTTAAACACATGTTTACTAAATGAAATGGCGGGAAAGATTAAAAAAGAATGTTTTTTAAGCTCCTTGGCGTTTATCATTCTAGAACACGACGGAAGCTTTTAAAAGTGTTAACGATTCGGTAGCTCCCCCCCCCCTCTTGATATGAAGACCCGGGTTCGGGATTTAAAAAGAGTAAATTCAAAGAGGTTAATGAATTATAGAATCGCGTAGAACGACGCTGTCTTAATAGTGACAGCAAAAGAATATATTTAAGTACTTACTTTCATTTGCAAAATTTATTCCTTTCTTGGCGTGGTCTTTTAAATTTGATAAAACGAAAAGAAAATGTAAATCAATTAAATATAGAAAAATAAAATAAAGGATTTGATATTCCGCACGAATTATATCAGAATGTTCGCAATTTTTTTTGATAGTCGTAAACTCAAAATAGGGTCTGATGTTTAACTTCGGTAATTCTGGTAAAAAAACCCCCGTTATTATGGTAAATAAAACAAAAATATATGCATTTAAACCATTGATTTGGTAATTTTTCCGTTCACATGGTAACGGTTTACCAAAATTTCAGGTTTTCAAAATTATAGTTCTTATTACTACAGATTTAGTAAAAAATAAAATGTAAATTTAACGGTAAAATTCACCTAGTTCATTAAAAAAAATATGAAAGAAAAATTAACTTATTTTATTCAAATTTTAAATGTTGACACCTAAAATTAATTAGTCTTAAAGAGAGTGTCAAGACCACAGTTTTGGATAGAGCATTCCTTAAAATATGAAATTTTGCGATTAATAAAGTATTATAAAATTTAAAAAAAACTTTTTTTTAATGAAATGAAGCCTTTGAAGACGTCTTTTTGGTGTCAAAAATTATTCTAGTCTAATCGATTGGTTTCAAGTAGCTTAAAATTTGAACATAAACTTTTATTAATTTCAATAGAAGATATGCATTCTGACAATTCGAAAATTCTAGCTATCCACAATGCTTGTAGTAGTAGTAAAATAGCAATTTTGTAAGCAAAAGTTTTTTAAGTTTTTCTAATATTTTAAACCAATTTTATCATATGCTACATGATGCTTTCTGCATAACATTTCCCAATTTCGAATATTACCATGAAATTAAATTTCTTCTGCCAAATGCCCATTTTTGTGAATATGTGAAAATAAAGGTCCTGCTTTTGTAGGAAAAAAAAATTTCGCAAATGACTTATAAGTATTTTAGTTTAAGAATAATGAACTGAAGAAATGATAGACTTCTGTTTCCAAAAGAAGAATGTAGTGACGGGTTTGATGTTAAGGTAACATAGTTTGTGAAATCTCCATTTTTAGGATAAAGTATTTTTCAAAGGATTAATTTTAACTTTAAAAAAATTGGTAAGAGTTTGTTGACATACTTGAATTTCTCTCAAAATGAACCCTGACATTTTAATCGAAATTTCGCAGGTTGTTGAATATAAGTTCGTACGAAACAATGAACTATAAAATTAAAAGCGTAATATACATAAAATTTTTACAAAAAAAAAAAGAATAATAAATACTAGCACTAAGCCAAATAGGTTCAAGTAACACAGATTAAGCATTATCTTTCGCTTTAGTGGCAGTTTTTAAAAATGATCAATAATTAAATCCCATTTGTTTCCCCCTAATGGGCTACTCCCAAAACCTAACAAGGATTTTCTGTATGTCCTCGATTTGATTCTTGGTAAAGCCATTAAAAAGCAATTAGTCCTAGAAAGTATAGGTTGCTTGGCAAAAGAGCCGGGGGAGGTTACATTCAACCTACTATCATCCTCCTGTCCGCTCCTTCAGAAACCTACTAATGTTCATTGAATAAATCAGTGATCAACAACTTAGAATGATACGTTTATTATTAAAATGTTAATACATAATTTCTATAAGAATTGGGTTAAAAACTTGCATATCTATTGTCATATAATAATTTGGTAAACCAAAAAATGTTTGTTTGCATATTATTCAACAACGAAAGTTCTATGAATGAATCAGTTTTCAGTGAATGTTCATTGAATAAATCAGTGACTAGCTAAACGGATCAGCGATTAACTTTAAGACTGTGAAGTAAATATAGCCGGAACAATGGTTTTCATGCCATACTTTAAAGTATCACGATGAAATTACCGAATATTACTACATTTACTAAAATTTATCACATACCCTAAAACCATATTTTTTTGCTGATTTTATCAAAATCATTAACATCTTCGTTAAAATTATCAAGTTTTATGCTGTTCCCATAGAATCAGTAACACGGCAAATTTTGCTGTAATTCTGGTAGTTAGGACTGTATATTTATCTCAGTTTAAAGTAACCCCCCACTTTGCGGCATGTTAAGTTGTTGTAATAGAGTCTCTTGACACTTCTATTTTTCTCACCTTCTCGCCTATTTTGATAGTTTCATGAACTCATTGTGGGAGGAAAAAATAACTGATCGACACCTAGAAATTTATGAGGCGCATCTAAAGCCATTTGTTTATACGCTTCACATACTAAACACAGAACGCTTGAAAAAGATAAAAAAATTATTTGAATCACCTCTAAAGACACTCACTTTTAACAACTGGAAAAATAATGTAAAAAATGGCAAAGAACTGCCAATTTAGGAGTATATTATTAGGAGATATTTAATAAATAATCGGAATATTTATAAGAGATAGGTAAAATATAGTGTAATGCCGCGATAACCTGGTTGGTAGGGCGTTTGACCCATGTCCAAGAGCTCGTGAGTTCAATCCCCGCCGGACGTAGACTACTGTATACAAAAAGGTGACAGGTGCATGCTAAATCTGCCGAAGTCAGAAAGTCCTCCGAGTTCCAAACACATCAAATAATAAATCAATACTTCTAGGGGTTCTGAATTGGAGATGGATTGTTTTCTGCTTCAGGTTAAAATTACGATCCGCGATGGATGGATGGTGTGTCAATGTGTCCTCCCTGTAAAGCGGGATGTATGTGTGTGGTAAAAGTCGAGTTCTTGTCCATAGATGGCGTCATTGAAAAACAAGAAGCGTAACCCCTCCTGCCTTAAAATAGGCTTGTCACTATTGACAACAACAAAATATCGAGTAGTATCAACTGCGGAATAAAACAATTTAGTTCTATAATCGTAGGCACTTCGATGGTTGGATTCACAACATCCCTAAATTAATTTCTTCAGTTTTTACAGAATTGTGGACACACAACAGAAATGAAATAAGCTTTACCTGTGGGTGTAGTAGTTACTTCCATTTTGGCGTTTGTGGACTTCGGTATAGCACATTCCGTCAGTGATACAAGTTCCATTGTCACTGGCTTTAGGACAAACGTTGCAATAACATTTTATCTCTGAAAGAAAGAAAGAACACAACATTACAATAGAATCCATTAAATGTTATTAGTTGATATCAAATTATTCCGAAACTCGAAGCGTTTTACGTATTGTCAAAAAGCTGTAGCAATAAGATGATGCTATGGTAAGGTAAAAACTATGCTTTTTAGTGTATTTACGTTGATTACGAGTTAATTAATAACTATATATTGTAAAAATAGTTTATAAATAATCAGTTTATTCTATCTTTGACACAGATATTTGTGCAATTAGAGCATTTGCAAATAAGCTTTGGAGTCACTTGAAAAAATAACGGTGTTCTTAATTTTGTAATAAAATTAAAAATTTCCTTACTTAGAACTATATATCCAGAACGCATAAAAACAATAAAATAATCGGTAAAACAAATAACCTCATTTTAAATGAAATGATTACCTAAAAGATTTTAATTCTCTATTTAATGAAATATAAATTAAAAAATAAAACGAAATAAATAAATAAATGAAAGATAAACTATAATGAAAGGCTTTAAAATGGTTATATTTTTAAAGCCTTATTTAAAAAAAGCCTTATTTACGCTTTTTTTCAAAAAAAAAAAAATCTATTATTTAGTCGTACCGATTTAAATAGTAAGCTACGTTCGTAAAGTAATAGGAAAAAAATATTTATTGTGTGTAATTTATCAAAATAAAACTTAAATAATCTCTACTTTTTTCAGTAAATTTTGAAAAAGTAGAATTTTTTTTATTATCTTATATACTAACCTTAAATAAAACTAGTTTTATTTTAGATAATAAATAAAATTAAATCTATTAGTATTTTATTTCTTTCTGACAAAAAGATATAATAAGGGTTGAAAGTACAAGAAATGAGTTCCATTTTATACTGGAGAAATACTTGTAAGTAACAAAAAACTATTATTATACGGATGTAATATTATGAATAGTTTTGATAATATTTCGAGATCCCAATGTAAGTATTTTTGATTTAAGGTGAAGCAACTGGATGAGGAAAAAAATAAGGAGCAGTATATTTTTTAAAGAAAAATTTAAAAATAAACAACCTAAAAACATATATCCATATGGATATATTTCAAATGCTTGAATATTATCTCCCTTTTTTAATGCAATTCTTAATATTTTTGAAGTGAAAAATTCCTATTTAAGATAAAGAAGGAAAATTTTAAAACTACTCTACTTTAAAACATTCCTGGATCATTCGTAAGATTTTTAAAACATAATTCTTAGCATCTTATTAATATTTTTTTTTTTTTTTTTTTTTTTTTTTTTTTTTTTTTNGCTTTTTTTTTTTTTTTTTTTAAGTTTTAAGATAATAAGGGAAAAATTAAGAGTAATCTACTTTTCTGGACTTTTAAGCATTTGAGACCATTTGTAAGAAGCGTAATTCTTAATAATAATCGCAAATAGAAATTTTTTATTTCTATAAGAAATAAAAAATTCCTATTCGCGACTTAAAAGCAAAAATTGAAAGGAATATAATTAAAATCATAACATAATTCAAACAATTGACAGATTCGTAACTTTTAAAAACATTATTCTTAATAGTTTTGAAAAAAAAAAGTTTCTATTGAAGTTCGAAAAAAGTGATGCCCTTGGTATAAGGTTATCAAATCTAATAAACACTTAAAATTAAAGATTTTTTTTCACACTAAGTACAAAAATTGCTTAATAGTTTTATTACAAACACAATTTCGAAATAGTTAAAAAAATTTATTGACTGTCCTCAACTGTGTAGAGAGAGTCAGGTTAACTTTAGGAGACTTGAGTCATTATGTAGGCGGTTAATTTCATGGCAAAACACTAATGAAGACCAGTTTGCTGGAGTACTTGACTGAAGAGTTGGCTTGTTTTCTGAGTCAGAGTCAAAATTACAAGGTTTATGGAATTAAGAGTCATGCATGAATACTTAACATTAGCAAGCTGTTTAACGCCAGGATAAAAATGAAACAATCTACTAGAAATTTTTAAAAAATATGGAAAATGTATACGCGTCAACCACATCGATTATAGTTACCTTAGGCATTTTAAATAATGCTTTTTACTAATTAATTTCTTTCTAAATTAAATTAGATACTTCGGTAAAAGAAATCGAATAGGACGCCGAAAAGGAGTACAAGGAAGAAAAAACACCTATATGACTCGTTTTTTTAATGTTATTTATTTATTACAGCAATTAATCAACTTCCAAATTCAAACAAAAAGTAGAAATTAAAAGAATAAAAATTATTGATACCCTCACCGATTAGAAAATGACTATTATCTTTCAAAACACGAATACTAATTCTATTTTGACAGGAACAACAAGTTCGAAAGCATCTTATATCGGGGACTTGTTCTAAAAATAACATCGATCCCTTCAAGTCGATTTTTTCCCCACCCAAAATACTTTTCTTCTTATTGTCTTAACGTAAGCTTTGACATTAAGTTAATTATTAGATAATTTATCAGCGACTTGAAAGGATAAAATTGAAAATTCCGATTATTAATTAAAAGATCTTAAATATTCTTGCAGAAGCAAAGTGAAGAAATACAGCGACCTTATCAGATCAGTCAATTCTTTATTCATTAAACATTTTATCGGTTTGATTGTTTCCTCAAAGAGAAAAGAATTTATTTGAATTAAGAGATTACGAACACGATGGTTTACTCAGTTTAAAGTTGATTGACATTTTCAACGAAATTATTCAGTTAATTTATTGTTTAATTGTTTGACAGCAGCCAAGATCAGATCTTAAATTATTTACAGTCGAAAGCATTGTTTTGGATAACAAAACAATGCTTGCATGCAACAATTGAAAAGATATAGTTTAATTTAAAATACTGAACGTTCAAAAGTTTTAGACTTCTGAAGGGATATAAATAATTACATTATAGATTTCCTGCAAAAAAAAAAAAAAAAAAATGATGCTTCTCATAATGAACTTCATATTTACCCTTAGAACAATGTGAATTTTTCTGTGAATATTTTGAACTGTAAACTTAATGCCTTACACTTGTTGCAATATAAACTATTCGTTAAATGCTTTATATAATAATGAACTTGATATTTCATCCTTGATGCAATATGAACTCATAGTATAGGCGAATACTTGGTACAATAAACTTAATACATGTATTGTAAGTGACGTGTTAAATATTTCATATAACGAACTCTATTTTTTACCCTTGAAGCAATGTGAACTTTAAGATGAATATTTAGCATTATGAACTTGATGCCTTACACTTGGCGAAATGTAAACTTTTAGATAAACACTTTGTACTATTAACTCGATATTTAACAGTAGACGCAATGTAAACTTTTAGTTGAATACTTAACACTATTTACTTGATATTTTGTGCTTGCAACAACGTCAATCTTTAGACGAATACTTTGGATTAATATTTTATACTTGATGCAATATAAACTTTAAGAGTTGAATACTGTACAATATTAACTTGTTATTTAACATTTGGTAGAATGGAAATTTTTTGTTAATTGCTTCGCAGTAAAAATTTGTATGTACGAAATAATGCGCAGTTTTTATTTCATACGAGAAGGTAATTAAAATCTATCATTAGCTTCTAGTTTTAATGTTATCAAAGCAGATGACATTCATTTTATAGTGAAAAGTTAGGCGTAGTATCAGTATCTAAGTATCAGTTTTTCGTACTAGAACATGAAATAAGCTTATGGTAAATAATTATGGCACTTTTTTTAAAATCTAAGCCTAATAATTTTACTTCTTCTACAAATTTGTTATAGTTGGAGCGTTTTAAACCCATCAAATAATAGAGTTGTTCATAGTTTAGAAAATATTATCCAAGTTTTATTAAAGCCGAGCGGAATTTTAGTTCGCCATCACGTTTTCAGTGGCAAGGATGGAAATTATAATGAGAACAGTCATATGCAGGCTTCAGTTCTAGACGCCATTAGAAAGCGTTCCACTAGTTTAAGTTAGGGAAGAAACGGAATAGACCCAAAATTAAAATCGTTCCAAAGAGGGGACTTTGTGATTTCGATCTTTATAAAGCAGAGAAATCAAGCACTTCAACTTTCACCACAGTTTCATGTACCCACACTACACATTACGGTAGGCGTTATCAGACGTCAAACACATGATTGATGACATAAAGACAAGTTACGAAGGCTAATATTTCAGTATCTTTGTCTTTTTTTACTGGGTCAGTCTTTTGGAAACGCATACCATGACGGCAAAATATTTCTTGCAAGCGAAATTTAAAGATGGTAATCAGTAGCAGATCTGCAGCTACGTCGTGTATTTTTCTTGCTTGCAAGAAACGACGGAATGACGGATGTTACACTGATTACAAATTTCCATTTCAACTGTTCTGGCGCCATTCATTATGAATCTGCGCATTCCTCCGCTTTTTTCCCCCTTAACATTGTTAGGAATAAATAATGATATCGTAGAATGGGTTACCGACACTTCTAACAATCATTTATGCTATTGTTTTCAGTAATTGAAACTGTAACCGTCGATAAACATTGTGGAATGCTAGTATTGATTATAAAGAACTGATTTGGAAACGCAATGGACCCGAAAGTTAGACTACAGAAGAGGATATTTTATTTTTAATTGGGTTTCATTGAATTTTAATAATAGTTCAAATAAACGACACAGTTTGGAGTAAAAAAAAACTGTTGTTGAGAAAAACTGTATACTATATGTAGGGTTAACATTATTTTCAGAACAACCACTAGAATTTGAGGGGTCCATTAAAAAGCTTTTTTCCTACGGTGTATTTTAGGACCTCAGGTTTTCGCTTACGTTATTGAAGTACAAATGATTTTATTTTTTTAACTTTTGTTTCTGCACTGCAAAATAAAAGGATGGTCAAAACTACCAGAATATGGTAAAACTTACGGCATTTCTGGATCAATAGGAAGACCAAAAAGCTGGGTAATATTGAACAAAGCACTTAGATAATGGTTTCGGCAAAATTAACAATAAAATATGGTTTTATAGTATGTTATAAAATCGGGTAAATGTAAAATTAGGTGATCTTATTGTGGTATCTTAGATTATGGCATGAAAACCATTTATGCGGACAAATTCACTTTTAATTTTTGTATTTTTTACTAAATATGTGGTTATAAAAACTAAAATTTCGAAAACCAGAATTTCTTGTAAACCATTAACCATATGAACGGAAAAATTACCAAATGAATGGTTTAAATATCGCATGTGTTTTTGTTGTTGTTGCCAGAAATGCCATTATCATACGGTATGGTAATTTTACCAGATCTTTTTATCCGGTCAAAAAAACAACTTAACATTTTCCCTCTCAAATTTCACATCAATTCCTTTAAATTTTAGATTTTAAATTCATATATGTCATGGGGTAGTTGGAAAAGTCTACAGAATTTCCTAATCTGCCTGAATTTTCTTTTTACTTATTACAATAAGTCTATATTCCTTTAGACTAATAAAGAAGTACGCATAAAACTATTCAGACTCTTTGAATAAGGCTATTTACAATAAGCATTTACTACTCTGGGCTTACTGCAAACTGCCTGTAATAAATCAGTGCAATTGAACAATGAATGATACATTGTCTAATTAGCCTAACGGCATATGAGCTCATTATAATAAGCTTAAAAAGTGTTAAGATGATTCGAAAGTATGGGAGACTTTTCCAACTAGCCTTGTAAATTGCAAAACGCAGGATTATTTCAAATTAACGAATATAAAATAAAATATTAATTTGATATTAAAATATATTAATATTAAATTATATTAATATTAGAATAATGAATAGAAATATCAGGAAATAACTTTTTTAATCACATGCTTAATGTAAAGGGGAAAAAATGATTGAGTGGCAGGCGTGGGGATAGGTGAGCAAAGCGGACATGTCCTTTTAGTATAAAAGAAATATGAATGCAACAAAATAGTTTCGTAGTAAAACATGCGGAAATATTTTTGCAATTTTCGATACTATCTCGTAAAATAAGAACCCAAAGTAAAAATCTGTAAAAATTATGGAAAATCTATATAATTAGCTTTAATATAAAAAGAATGTATTCGAATAGAAAAGCTTCATGCCGAAAAAAATTTATACTTAAAGTACGAAATGAACCAGAAAACAATCAAATGCAAACAAATTCATCCCTAAATTAAACGCAAATAAATCAACACCTTTTTAACAAATGACCGCTCATCTGGATAAAATCAGAAATTTAACAATCAGCAAGTAATTAAAAAAAAAATCTCTCTCTTTGTAAAATTAAAAATGAAATTTAAAAAAAAAAATACTTTAGGCGGGAATTAATGTTTGCTTCGAGCACTTAGCAACGCCAAGTATCGATTTACAAAACAACCATAAAAACTTTCAAATGAGTTTTAATTGCATTTGGCGGGAAAGGTAAAAGAAGATTTTTCTGCTATCTGTTTGCGTTCTTGAAAGCAACAATTAAGATTAAACAGCATATGATAAAGACTAAAAGAAGGGTTTTCTTTTGTAAAAGATTTCATTTTATTCTTTATCAATTGCACCCTAAGTGCTCATAGGAAACTATAATCGGTGTGTGTCTAATCTACTGAAGCAATTATCATGCCCTATTAAAGCGGCAGTAAATCGTCGCCAATTAATGGTTTTTTTTGGCGAGAGTTATAAATCCGTGTTCTGGAAAATACTACAAGTGGATTCGTTTTCAAACAAACTTGTTTTCTTTCCTGGTTTTTTTTTCGACAGGAAAAACGACGAGTAAAAATACTAACCTAAGAGGAAGCTCAAAAGAGAGATAAGATCAGATTCTTTTGCAGGGAAGAACATCCTTTCGAATGCTACTTTTTTTCTTACTTTCTTTCCAGAACGCCTCAAGTGAAATTAATAGCTGAATTTTGGGGGAAAAAAAGTAAAGTGGGCCTAGAGTTCATTCTTGTAGAAATATTTAGCTTTTTGTGCCTTTTCAAAAATTTGAAGAGACTAGATAAAAAGTGTTGTTTTCTCATTTTTATCTTCAATTTAATAAGTTTGAAAAGTTTGTGAGTATAAATTAAAACATATTAAGTTTATCTAAAAAATTTTTTTTTAATTTTCATTAAACGCCGAATCACGGTTTACTAGCTAAAAAAAAAATAGATATTATTATTATTTTTTTTTTTTACATAGCAGCGTAATGATAGCTTGGTTTATCAAAAGCAAAGTCACGTTTGTTTAATTTTAGACTAAAAATATTGAAGAAAGTTGTAACACTTAAAATTAACAAAATATTAAAAATAAGTGTTCTTAAACCATTAAAAATCATGGCATTTCATTTTTAAAATTCATACTCAATTGTTTTAAAAAATTGTTTTTTTAAAACAATTTTTTAAGTATGTTTTTAATTCAAAATATTTTTATATTCATTTTTTAACAAAAAAGTTTTTCGGAATTGCTTGCTCAATTAACATTTATCACTCAAATTACTCAGTAAAGCCAGAACTATCATAGTTGACCAGAAGTAGAAATAAATCATTAAAACTCTTGACATTACATTCATGATATTTTAAAATACATTTAGATTTTTTAAAAAAATACACTTCTTTAATATTCTAAAATTTTGATTGAGAAATAAGCACCTTTTAAGCACTCCCAAAGCACCTTTTAAGCACTCCCAAAGCACCTTCTAAGCACTCCCAAACATTTTCAGACTTTACACATCTTGCAGACTAATAATCATGATAAAATAACTAATTACTAGCAAATAACTCTATTCCTGATTTTATTAGCCACCAAAAACCATTTTATGCGTAATTTTAAATATATTCAATATAGAATGGCTCATGCTATTTTTTAAATTAATAATTACATTATTAAATCACGTAAACAATTATTTTATTTCTAAATTTATAATAGTAATTATGAATGGTTATTTAACAAAAAATATTTATGAGATTATAATAATATTTGATCATACTGAATAGATAAAAATTTGTAGAGAATTTAGCAAATTAAAAAAAAAAAAAAAAAAAAAAAAAAAAAAAAAAAAAAACTGAATTTATATTGCAAATGTAAATTAGTGAATGGCTCCCTATTTTTTGTATTAAAATTTCTAATTTGGTTTAATATTTCCTTAATGGAATGATTAAAACATTTTTCAATCATCCTGAAAAAAAATATATAATGAGAAAATATATAAATATATAAAGAGAAATATTTTTGTACAAAGTAAATTATAGGGTCCTAATATTCACTATATTTAACAAATATGACATATCTGAATTTTTAATTTAAATTATTTTTTAAATTAAATGATAGGGAAATAAATTATGCTATTTCAAAATGGCAAATCTGAATTGCATAAGATTTCTAACTGCATTTACTAACTGTTAAAATAGTAAATAGTCCTTAAATTCATAATTTTTTTAAAAAATCTTACCTCTAAGATTCATTGAGCTTCTTTTTTTTAACAGTAAAAGAAAACTGAAAATTTTATTAACAAATTCTATAAAATAAGACAACAATAAAATTCCTAAAATATTTTATAATTAATGAGCGGTCCCTCAGGCACAAACGCCCATGCTTAAAATTACGCCCACTAATAAATCAAATGAAAAACGGGAGACGAAAGTTTCGAAGTGATGAAGCCCTTTGTTCACTGTGCTGGACCCACATGAAAATAGTTATTCGTGAAAGTATTCAAGGATTTTGGAACTCTTCTATAAATGGAACATTGAGAGACTTGCCTGTGACGAAAGCAATGTTGCTTCACGAGCAACGAAATTAACAAGAAAGAAAAAAAAAAAATTCATATGCTGCTGGGAGAAAAATTTGGGCAATGTTTAATTGATTCCCATGATCAGCGATTTCAGGATCGATTTTAGAGAGCGCGAAATGAAGCCCAAGATCAAAATTCTCTCGCAAAATTCAGTAGAATTGCACGCGTGAGTACAAAAATCCGAGCTTTTTTGTGTTCCCATCGAGCCAGAAACATGGTAACATAGTACATTTTTCCATATTCTGATAGTTATGACTACACTTTTTTTTCAGTGTATTTACAATGATAAGTCTATTGTAAACTTTATAACAGCTTTTTTTTTAATGAATATTTTGCAAAATTGTTCGAAATTTGCTTAACTTATCTGTTTCCATAAAATAATTTAGTTTACCTAAAAATGACTTTGTATGTATCTCATTTTATTCTGTTCCACAACAAAAGTTCAAAATTGAAAAAGATAAAATGATTAAAAAAAATGTTAGACAGTTGAATGGAAAAAAACTAAATTAAAAAAAATAAAATAAATGAAGACGAAGAATTTTTGATATAATTATACTTCAAACTTTGCAGAAATTATAAATTTATGAGGGGTAATATTCTGTGGTTTGAATTAATTAATTCATAGAAGAGCTTTTTTTAAAAAAAAAATCTGTAGGGCATTTAATTTTAAAAAAAAAATTTTGAAATAAAATTAATGCATATGAAAACCAAATTCTTTTTTTTTTTTTGTTGTAGATAAAATTGCATTTTAAATTTTGCACAGGTTACAAACTTCTTAAATATTTTGTGCCCTAAAAATGATTTAAATTATTCGAAGAGAATTTTCTTTTGATATAAATAGAACCCATTGAGACAGGAAGGAAGTAAAACAAAATCAACTTTTTAATTATACACAATGTACACTATAATTAAGTAGAATAGTTCATTATCTAAAAGACTTTATACTGTTTTATTCGACAAGTAAATTATTTATAGAATCGTCTTCTGAAATAATTGTTTTTACTCTCACTTAAAATACTTTTGAATAAAAAAAAAAGGATAAGTTATTGGCTAGAAAATTTTTCAATCGAATAAATTACAAGTTCGGTACAAATGAAGTTATTTTAAGAATGTTTCTTAACGAATATATAAAATGTATTATTATTTTAGAAATCCCTAGAAGTAAACTTAAAAAACAAACAAACAAACTTATTTTTATTAATAAAAAGCTAATTCGTTTTCTCTAATTTAAAAGCGGCCAGAAAACTATTTAACATATTTTTTGTTTAAAAAGTTAAAGTAAATACTATAACAATAAAACCCTTTGTTAATAATAAATTCACAACTGTACTGTTAATTAGTTTCCGTATAATCGCAATTTTATTCATAACTTACAACTATACGAAATCGATTAAATAATTTCGCAATTTGTAATTATAGTCTTGTTTTTGTGGGATTAAAACGAAAAACGTAGGAGTATCAGTCACATAATATACTTTAATCAAAATCGAAAATTCCCAGCACGTCTTTCGAAAATGAGCTTCTTAGTTTTAGAACTGTCAAAAATTAAATATTTTATTTTATTTTATTTTATTACTGTCAAATTTAATTGAATAATGTCCCAAAACCTGCAAGAACTGTAAGCGCGAACAAGTGAAACCTATCATCAATAAAATCCCTGGTGCAATATGAATTGATTCATATAATTCGACTTGATTTTTGACAAAACGATTTTAAATTTCTAGAAAATTCAACAAATTTATAAAGGCGAACCAGTTTTTCGTCTAAGGCGGCTTGTAATTACTATAATTAATTATTGGCACAAGCGTTGATAAATGGTTTCAGATACTAAGCAATCAGATAAAATCCATCAAAAGCAGGTAATAATCAAGAACAGGTAACATACATTTTAGCAAAAACCATTAATATGGAAAGAAAAAATTATTTTAAACAGCATTCAAAACATTATATGGTTAAAAGAGTTATAAGCTTTTAAAAGTTTCGATTGCAAAATGAAATTTTATTTCATTTTTTTGAGAAAGAGAATGCAAGGCTTCGTTCTTCAGAATAAGAATTACAGACAAATGAATTACGCATAAAGATATTCCACTCACGTAGTGCATCCATTAATCAAAGCTCATCTCGTTTTTTTTTTTAAATCAAAAAATGACCGAGTGATGGCGTTCAGATCGTGTACAGACTGAAAGTCTCATACATCATGAACGAAGAATAACAATGAAACAACAGTCAAGAATAGCTTATTTTTTCATTACTTATTTTTTGAAATTTGCCATTAATTCGAAAATAAATATATTTATTTGTATTGAGAAAAGATTTCCGTCTTTTTTTAAAAATATTCCTTTTTAAAAGCAATTAGGAGTGGATTTTTACTGTTTAAATTTTCTAACCGGGATAAGCAATGTGATATATTTGAATTTATATTTTTATTTCATGAAATCAATTTTTGTTTTTGTTACTTATGATGTATTATTTTCAAATTACTCTTTAACATATTTCACAATATTATTGTTATTAGTGAGCACAGAATGCTTGCTAGGCTGTCACTAAGATTTTTGCCCGATAAATTGTTTTTAAATAACTTATGAATTAATAAGATTTTGAACTTAAAAATATTTTCAGAAGATTATAATCACGTGAGATATTTCGATAAAAAAAATTATAAATAATCTTCCTATTTGCTACTAATGATTTTTATCAATAACAATTACGTTATTTTATAACTCAAGTTCGACTATGGGTCTCTTAGTTTTAGTTCGTCAAAATCTTGCAGTCATAAATTCAGGGGTGATTGTGAGCCCAAGTCAAAATTCCGGAAAATTCATTGAGTTAAATAGTTTAAAAAAAAAGAACAGTTTAATTGAAAAAAATTTAAACAAGATTTTTTTCCTTTTTCTCAATATTTCTCAGTTCACTTAAAAATATTTAAAATTTTACACATACCTATACCATTTACACATATCTGGAGAAGTAATTAAAATTTACAAATATGTCTTTCTTTCTTGAGTTTATGATTATTAACAACTATTTACTGATAAAAAATGAAAATTAATCATGAATATGAGCTTATAAAGTATCTCTCTGGCTCTCCCTTACAAACAAATAAAATAAACTGTGTTTTTAAGTTCCACCTTTGAAAATTTGATTTCTGGAAACTTCTGTGATCAATGATTATTTGAAATGTCTGGAGCTTCGATCTCCGGAAACTTCCGGATCACTGTAAGCGAAAATTCCGGAAATCCGGATTTTTTCCGGAGCACAATCAGCCCCGTTAATTGATTAATTAAGAATTAATTTTAAACTTATTAATAGTCTTACGAGAATACGAATTGTGGAGCATTCAAATGAAAATATTATCATTCACACAAAGAAATTTTCTTTCTTATCTTTTTCATCATTTCTTTCTCATCTTTTTCATCAGCATTACATTCCTATAAAATTAACACTGCTCTTGCCTTCTCAGTTTCGTTCGTTAAAATCCTGGAGTTATTAATTAACTAATTTTGAAACAATTTTAAAGTTTAAAGCTTTTATTATGAAAATACGTAAAGGATAAATATTAATCGAAATTTATTACTACCCACATAGAATTAATCTTATGATTCGTTACTCATGATCTTAATCATTCTAAAGTACATTTTTAAAGAACTAGTGTTTTACACTTCAATAAAATCTTAAACCAATTTAATAATTAAATATGAATGAATTTTAAAATTATAAATGTTGTCATAACAAAATACAATTTATTGGGACAAGTTAGGTGAGAATTTTTGGAAAATGTCGCGGAGGAGTTGGAAGCATAATTACGATGAATCGGAACAAGTTAAGAACGATTTAATGCAAAACACCTAATATGACATTATATCATTACATATTATTATACCTAATATGACATTATATATCATTATTATATTTATATTATGACATTATATTATATGAACAATTTAATGCAAAACATCTAATATGACTGTTAGATAGGGGATACTCGTACGAAGCAAAGAAATTATTGAATTCTCATCATTACAAAATAGAAGGAAATGATTTGCTTTTTTTAGTGTACTACAAGTAACGCACTACAAGTAGTGAAACTACTGTAGTCGCTACTTTTTATTGTAGTTTATAGTGTGCCACTTTTCTTAAAACACGTAGTGTAGTGAGCAGTGCGATGCAAAACATCAGTAGTTTGTAGAGATTCATGACAACTACGTTTCACGTTAGTTCAGTAAAGAAACAGGACACATCAACACAACGATTTGATGGGTGCAAATCTTCGTGTGCCTCTTCTTAATCAAATCTTCTTAATGCAAATCTTCTTAATTTAAAATGCCTCTGTGATTGTGAGTTAATAAGATAGGTTGAACTCCGATCCACCCCAAGGGGTATACGGAGATAAAAAGTTAAATTATTACATTAAATATTTACGCTAAAAACTAAAAATACAGTAAAATTTTGCCAAATGACAATGGTGGTGATCAGTTAAAAGTGAATTAACTAAAAATTTTGACAATTAAAAACATGTTTTAAAAGCAATGAAAACTAAAAGCGAGAATTAAATGATTATAATAATAAGGAAACAAGAGATGAAAATAAAATCTCAAAACTAAAATCAATGAGAGCTAAAAGTCCTAAGTGTAAATGTCTAAAAGTAAAGGTCTGAATAGAAGTCGATGAAGTCTAAAATCACAAGCAGATAAAATTTCAAAATGTAAAGCTAAAAGTTGATCAGTATAAAATAACGATGACATGTTCCATTGTTGGTTCATGACTGGGGTCAGTTGATCTGGGGCTAAAATGTCCTCGAGGTTTTGTTTTATAATTTGAATCACAATTTTCCTGCAGGCCAATATAGCAAAGAATTGGTGTTCCTCTACGTAGTTATTCATGTGTGTTCCACGAAGTGGCCGGAATCTTGGACAGTGCTTAACTAGATGTTTAATGTCCTGTCTCACTCCACAGTAATTGCATGAAGCTGATTTCCTAAAATATTTTTGTTGATATATCCCGAACACTCCGTGGCTATGGTTATGCTAGGGTCTTTAAAGAATTTATAGGTTTGTCTTCCCTTGTCACTAGACCTCCAGTCGTCTCTCCAGCTGATGAAAGTGATGTTCTTAATATAAGATTTAATTTGACATTTTTCTCCCAAGGTCTCAAAATCAATCTGGCCATGCTTAGCTGTGAGTTAATAAGAATTGGTTATTTAGAGACACGCATAACTACGAATAATAGATTATTTATCACTTTGGCCACACTTTCACACGCGAATGCACACTCGTAAAACTCTGATGTTATTTTAAAGGACGAAATTGAAGAAGAATTAGAGAACAAATTGAAAGAAAAAATAGATTTTAGAATGCAGTTCTTAATAATTTCTCATTTTTAATCAAAGCCAATTTTCTTATTCAAAATAATTTTGAACGTAGGTGTAAATTAAACTCTCCATCAAAGTCTGTCTCCTTAAAGTAGTGAAGCAGCTACTAATTTTGAAAGTAGTTTGCAGTTGCTACATTTAAAAAATAAGTAGTTGTAGCTGTAGTTAACTACATTTGTAATAAAGTAGTTGCAGTAAACTACAAAAATAATACAGGTTTTTCGACCACTGATTAAGAAACATAAATAAATAAATTAACCCTTTATAAAGCCGTGGGAAGTATACTTGCTACAAACTTCATTATTTTTTAAATGTCTATAATTTGTCTATAATTTATGCGGCCATCTGCTAATAGCATCAGAAAAATTAAAAAATAAAAGACAATGAAGGATTTTGTTTACATAAATGTGGGTTACCGTTTTCATGGAGTTATAATTTTTCATCAAGTTTATTTATAATTTTAAACAAAGAATTTATAAATTCGGTTATTTAAAAGAGCAGAAGTTCAAGTTTATGCCTAATTCTTTACAATAAGTAAAAGTTAAAAAATTCCACCCACCTTCCTACCGAAAAAAAAGTTCTTAATCAAATTGTTTTTAGGAAATAAGCTAAATAATTTTTTTTAATAAACACCTTAATCCATTTCCAAAAATATTTTAACATAACACTGATAGAAAAAAAGGTTTTAATATGCAAAATATGTTGCAGCCAAATATAAACCTTTATTTATTAAAAATTATAAAACTTATAATTACATAAACATGAACCTATAATTGAGTTAACATGAAATAATTTAAGTTCAATAAAAAATTAAGAAAAATATAATAAGTTAGAACAATTTATAATAGGAAGAAATTGAGAGTTCGCCCACAGAGGAAGCAGATGAGCTGTATCTTAAATCTAATGATCAATCTTTTTAATATATAGAATTATTGAATGAAAATTTAGTTTAATGCTAAATCCTAAATTCCATATGGAAAGGGAAAGAAAAAAAAACATTTGCAGAGTAATTATCCGCAGCTAGCAATGTATACATTTTATCCGAGAAAAACTTTTTTAAGTAGAAAAAAAATATAACCGTACAGAAGACAGATGATTAAAAAGATCGTTATTTACGATAAAATAAACGAGGCAAGAAGAACTTTTTAGTGGAGAAATATTTTAAAAAGGTTCATAAAAATAAGCCGACGAGGCGACCTTTTTCAATGTGAATCAGCCATCTGAAAAGGAAGATGTATGCCGACCTTTGAAGCAGCCAGAAATTGACAAGATTTATTAAGATTTTTGACTTTAAATCCCCGGTGTGCAAAAGGATAACAGAAAATTGAAATTCATAGTACGTCGCAGCAAAGAGAACATTTAAACGAAAGTGTGGTGATTCTTAACATTCTTGATTGTTAAAAAATAACATTTTACGATTTAACATATTTCTAAGTCCTGTTTAATATTACAAACACATATTTTTCTTATTCTGGTATCTTAAACTAGTTCTAAATAGTTAAAGATTACTTTTTGAGGTAAAAGAAACATGGATATATTTTTAATCTCTTTGTTAGTTTTTCCTTGCATTTTTTTTCTTAGAGAATAATATTGTTCAAACTTGTGGCAAAATTAATAGGGTGAACTTATGGTATTTTTTAAACATGTACGATAATATTCAACTTGAATCTAAAAATGGTTTAACTCAGCACCTTATTGGTTCCAGGATGGGCACCGAAATATGGTTTCAAGGAACAAATCTCAACGTTCAACCGATTTTTTTTGAGAGCAAGGGTATACTTATAAATTAGACTACCAGGACTGCCTTAAAATCTATAGGCATTTAAAAACTAAAGAAATTAACTGTAAAAGATGATACCTGTTGTGTTTAAAAGTACATAAAAGGTACATTTCCTACCCTTAAACAGAAGAAGTGTTTTGAATATTTCAAATTAAATTAACTTTTTAAAGCTTTTATTAATATGTTTGAAACATAGCAATGAAAACAAGGTTTCTTTGATATTATTGTAAAAACAGAAGTTATTGTGTTCAGAATAATTGTTTTAATAATCATTCAAAAATATATTATTTAAAGCTTTCATAAAAAAAAACTTAAAAATTTAGTAGAAATAAATCTGGAATAGTTTTGCAAAAACAAAAGAAGAGTTTTCAATATTCAAAATTATTCTTAGTTCTTTACACATTAAATAATGTGCTTGAAACGAAGCAAAAAAGAAAATATTTTTTTTGGAATTTTGTAGTAAAAAAATTCCATACCTGAGCCTATTTTGCAAAAAAGTTCAAAATTTTCAACTTAATTTTTTAACTACAAAAATTGTATTTAATTTCAGTGCATTTTAAAATTAATAAGTTTTTAAAGTTGAAAATAATTTGAAGAAAGTTTTCACAGGGTGCGTAGCCAAATTATTGAACAAAAAATAAGCACTTTTCAAGCACCTAAAAAATATTTTTACGAACTTAAAAAAAAAAACCCTTTTGGCATTGTTTTTGACAATTGTCAAAAATCATGAAATTTTGAAACATGTAAAACGAATGGCGCTTTCATACGCTACGGATTGACAATAAGCCGAAATAGATTGGGGTTGAATTAATTGTGAACACGTTGAATAGAAAGAACAATGTGAACTGTGTCTTTTTGCATAATTCCTAGAGGAAATCAACATGGTAAAGGAAAAATCTCATTTTAAAAAAGGGAAAATTAAGCACTTTTCAAAAACACCCAATGAAATAAGCACCATTAAGCACTTTTTAAAAACGCTATGCACCCTGTTTCATTGAAATTACAAAAAGTTTGATTTGTAAGACTGGAATATGAAGAAGCAAAGATAAAAATATAATTGCTTTGCAAAAAAACAACCCCGAATTGTTTAATTTTGTATTGAAAGAAAAAAAGTTTACTGCAAACAAGCAAACTTATATTTAGATTGTAGGCAAATACTCTAAATAGTTTTGTCACCAGTTTGATAAAGTTTTTCCTACTATTCTTACTTATGATTAGAATTTGAGGAAAAAAATCCAATCATCTTAAATCGATGAAATTACCACCGCTACAATCTTTTAAAAAGATAACATTTTGCAACCAAAAAACATTTAACCATCATCTGTGAAATGACATGTTTTACCAAAAAATAACATTAACAAAAATCAGAACAGGGGGGAGGGAGGAAGACTGCAAACAAACAAAGTTTACAATTTCAAATAACTTAATCGATGTTCAAAAATTAATTCCAAATAAAAGATGACTAGTTCACAGATTTTTTTTTTGTCGTTTGGGCAAAATTAACAATACAGTTCTTTTTTGAAGAGATTAGAAAATAAAAGATTAATACTGTGATTAGAGGAGGAAATCAGAATTATATCTGTTCGTTACTATGGTGATGTATAACCATAACATTTGTTTGTAATATTTGTTGTAAAAAGTGTAAAATCCTTTTTATAAAATATAACAATGCATAATAATGTAGTTGGTGGTCTTTTTGTTTACATCACGTGATTTAAAATATTATGCATGGATTCAGAGTATAATTTTACATTAAAACGAACACGCATACAACCGTGACTTTTCAGGTATTATCACTAAAATAACATATTTTCAACACATTTAGAAAGTGTTCCGTTAGGCAGGATTTCAGTATCGTTTAATTTTTGAAGAGTTTCAATTTCATAG
Source organism: Parasteatoda tepidariorum (assembly GCF_043381705.1). Lineage (NCBI taxonomy): Eukaryota > Metazoa > Arthropoda > Arachnida > Araneae > Theridiidae > Parasteatoda > Parasteatoda tepidariorum. Next base: position 95,927,656 of record NC_092204.1, on the reverse strand, counting down.
CTGACTAATAACTCTTGATAGAGTTAAAAAAAATGAGACTAATATCTGTTTGGTTTTAGATTGGTTAAGCACAACCTCAGCTTACATTAGCCCAGCGTATTTTTTTCTGAGCAAATCGGCTCGCTAAAAAAATCTCGGAATAAAACGCTTCCTAATTTACATTAAAATTAGAATTCTTTTGGCGACAAAAAATTCTCAGAATGAAAATTCAGTTTAAATGTTTCTTAGTTTAATTAAAACTTATAATATTCTGAGCAGAAAGAAAAACAAACATAAAATGGGCAAACCTGGTTTCGAAATTTCTTGTAAATAATCATTCTCACTAAAAAAAAAAAAAAAAAAAATTCAATTTAAACAAATATATTTTGTTTATAAGAAGAGTTTTTATTGTTTTGTTTATAAATTCCAGCAAAGAAAAGATTAATGTCCGTTTGGTTTTAGCTCAATAACTTTTTTTTTTCTCATCCACCAATTTCACCAGAAAACTGGCTCAGTTTTTAAAAAAAATGCCTCCTAATTTATTTTTATTTTACAAAAGAAAATTACTTTGTCGAAAAAAAAAAGTAAAAAATCGAAAAATTGACATCAAAACTTTATAATTTTAGTCCACCTTCTGCACAAGAATTATTTAGTTTGAATCCGCATTTTGTATCAAAACTCTATTATTTTAATCCGCTTTCAGCACCAACAGTTTCAAGTTCTAAAACTAGAATCCGCTTTCTGCACCAGAACTACAATTTGCAATATTTTGCACCGGAACTTTTTAGCTCTCAGAAATAAGGAACAACGGTTGAACACTTAAATAATAATGAACTTACTCTTTTTAGCTCGCTTTCGAAAGCTTGCAACTTTAGATTCCATTACTGCAGTGTATATAATCCGTCAGGATATCAACCTTTTCACATAAGTGAGGGAAGGTTGTCCACGAAAATCTGTCAAAGGTAGAGATCGCATGCGATTTCAACAACCAAAGTGACACGTTCTTCAGTAAAGGGGGAGAGGGTCTATTTTTAAAGGACATTTTTTTTCCCGGCTCTCTTCACCTAAATTAGATGCGTATAACGTACGCAACGTAAAATGAATGGCTCCTGCTTTGTTTGTTTTGGTTGTTATTTTTTTTTGTTTGTTATTCGCTTTATTGAGCCTTTAAAGGATTTTTATGACCTTCGTTAAAAATGTGATTTTTTTCCCCTGAAGTAATGGCTTAGCTCAGCTTTAAACTACAAAGCATAAATAATTACAACACAAGCAAATATTCAATTTAATGCTTGAATTTAAAATTCATTTAGTAGTTAGATGTTAAATATGTTTATATTTCGATTTTGATATGGAAGCAAAATTTAAGGGGAGACAGCAGGGCATATAATTCTAAAACTGACCTTTTTCGATGTACCTTTTCTAAAAAACTACTTATGATACCTCTTTTAAATTTTTTGGGGATATTTGAGATCATATCAGTTGTATGCTGTGACAATGTATGACAGGAATACTTTTGTAGTTACGAAAGATTTTTGCTCAAAAATTAAGTAACTTTTAAAAAAATAAGAAATTCTCAGTTCATATATATATTTTTTTTAAAATTTCTGCTTAAGATATATATTAATAGTTATCACAGTGTAAACATGTATATGTAAATATTCTGTGGAAAAAAAAACTGAAGCAATATCTTGTTTAGATGCTGAGAAAAGGTAAAATGAAAAAGGCTAGTTTGAACAACATTATTGGTACATACCTTACTGACTTCCCTTAAGTAAATTCCAATTTATTAGCCATAATAAATCTTTTGAATTATTTTCAACAACTTAACGTGAAAATTATGAAAGCGTATTCATCAAAGGATAAATAAAGGACGAATCCAATTTAAGTTATATTTTTTTAATAAATTTACAATATAAATTATTTTTAATTAAGAAAAAAAATATTAACTCAGTTGCAATATTGCAATGGCTGATATAATGTTATAAATGAACATCAATAATAATGATGCAACTTGTAATTTATTACTTGCAAGTAGTAGCAGCTTCAGATAAGTAATTTTTATGCAAAAAAGAACTTGATTTTAACTTATGAAAAATCATTAATTCATTCAATAAGTGAATTTTAACGAAATTATGATATGATAAGAAATTTTTTTTATATATATATAAGTTCAAAATGAAGAATAAAACAAAGAAAAATTATAGACATATGAAAAAAAGGGGGTGGGAANTATATATATACACAAAAAAGAAAAACGCCTTTTTGCGGATATAATCGTGTGAGCTGATGAAAAGATATAATCTTTTATTTTCCGGATTTTTATTAATTTTTTTCATTTTCTTCGGATTTTTTTTCTTTCTAGTTTCTTGTTATTTTTATTTCATCTGCCCCTTTTTTCACTGTTCTGCAATTTTTTCCATGTTTTTTCTACATTTTGAACATTATTATATGTATATATATATATAGGGGCTGAACTGTTTTTGGTACTTTTCCGTAAGCCGGGTGCACACAATTTCTTTATTTATTTTTTCCCGACAAAATAAAATGGCTATTATCCAAAATAAATAACTAAACAAATGAAATAAAATAAAAATAAAAAAGAGGAATTCACTTGCGCTCAGCTATCGGAAAAGATCTAATTTTTTGTACCAATTTTAGTTTACTTAATAACTATTTTAATTTAAAGCAGTTAATCTACAGAATTGCTTTATGAATTTTTAAAAAAATTAGGTGGTGTAAACGGATTATACTAAAAAAAAAAAAAAAAAAAAAAAAAAAAAAAAAAAAAAAAAAANAAAAAAAAAAAAAAATAGACGGCAGGTTTGTTTATTTTTTATAATTTTTTTTTAAATAATTAGACGTACTAAATTGATTTGGTTTTGAAAGATTGATTTCAGTTTTTCACTAACAATATTAAAGGATAATTATTGATGTGTTAAGCATTTCTGTTACAAGCCTAATTTATTTTCAATCACTAGTCATGAGTTTTAAAGTTCTTTCATTCATTATACACCTCTTAAAACTTACTCTTAAATTAATATTATCTTGAATTCCTTAAAAATTGGTTGATGTAAAAATTAATAAAAATGTTTCCGACAGTGTTGTCGGGTTACAGTGTGAAACGTTAAAATAGTTTTACGAAATCTCATTCTTCATAAGTGGGGGCTAATTATATAGTGCGAAAATATTTTAAAAACTATGTCTGACATAACATGTTGAATTCATAAGACTTTTAATATGAATATAAAGAAAAATGAGACCGAAATTGTTCGAATTCCCAAACGATTGAAGAAAATGAAAATCAGAAGAAAGCTTTAGAGAAACTCTACATAATTCTAAATAAATTCGACTTTGCCAGAAACAACCCGTAAGTGCCGCGCTAAATTTAACGCTATTTTGGTGGGTTGTACGTGATTCCCCCCCCATTTTTTTTTTCCAAAACAAAAGCAGCAAGTTCGATGGCATCGCCGGAAGCAGGCAAGGCTCCAAGCCAAATGCCAACTCACCTTCAAACAATTAGCATCGCGGAGATTTGACGAATCGTTTGCACGCGTAAAGGGCAAACGATGCAGTAGGTCATCGGAAAACGATATATTTTTTTTAAGTGTTTAAGCTGTGAAACTTATTATATCAATCGCCATTTAGATAATTAGTATTCATGATTTACCTAAATTCTCAATCTTTTTAACATTTTTATTATGCAATCGTCAATTATTATAGAACCTACTAGCAGAAGGACATTAAAGTAAATAAATAACACATCTTTAAACAATAAATATTACGAGGATTTGACGAATCGTTAGTATGTGTAAAATGCGAAAAAAAAATTAATGATGGGGGGAAAAAAAACAAAGGAAATTTATTTTAGTGTCAATGCTTTGAAATTCGTCTAAATCATTAATATTTACGAAACTTATTAAATCTTCATTGTTTATGCAGTTTAGTTAAATTTTAATTATTTAAACAATATTTAAATAGCAATCATTATAAGAGTTATTTAAAGAAACAGCAGGTCATCAACATAACAGAAAAATAAACATATAATAATAATTTAATTAAAAATAACGAACATTATTAAAGTATCAATATTTAAAAACTTATTTTAATCGTTAATGTAAAGAAAAATTATTTAAATCTCCAATAATATGCAGCATATTTAAATCGTTAATCAATGTAAAACTTACTTTAAATTGTCAATACTGATTAAATTTATTTTAATCTTTCAATATTGTGATTTCGCTAGACTTAAGAAATTTCTGGGTCCAAAAGCGGATCTCTATTTAGAATAACATAAATCTTCCATTTTAAAAATACAGTACACAAAAGGATATGAAACTTCATGCAAAAGAGTTGTTATGAAACACTTGTAGATGAGTAATGATGAATCTCTGTTAGCGTGAAATTAATAGGTCTTCAAAAGGAAGCATTTTTAATAATCTATCCAGAATCGTTGAAATTATGAATTTCCGTTAAAGCAGGAAGTTGGCAATTATAAAACTTCATACAGCAATAAAAAAATGATTTTAGATTCATTTGATTCAACAAACACTTTGTAAGTGATTTGAAGAACACATTTTTGATTATAGATACAATAGAGAAAAAGAAGAAATCGATTAAGATTTCTCTCGTGCTTTGATATTAATAAGTTCCACGTTTCTTAGATTCAACAGTTCATTTAATTATAGCTAAGGTTGAAAAAGCAAAGCGAATCGTGTGAAAAATAGTAATGTCGGTTATTACGTTCTATGAATCAGAACAAACGAACGGAACGGAAGTGGTACGGAATCGGATCATCCTGATGGGCATGTATTATTTTATTTTATAACCGTCGTTGAACAGCAGACCCTATTTTCGAGTTTACGACTACTAATGTTCAACTCCGTAGCCTTGTAATTTTAAACCCAATCCATAAGCCAAGGGAACTCCTGGATCAAGTATTGGGAGAAATTTGCCTTCCTTGAGGACTTTTCGGTAGAACTAACCAGCATTTGCGTTACATGGAGAGGAAGACCACGAGAATCTCCCACGGTTAGTCTGACGGCAAGGGGACGCTAACCTATGATCCGTCTACCACTGAGGATATTTCACGTCAGCTCTGTGGTCGGTGCAAACCGGATGCGGAATTCGTATCCATCGATAGGATTCGAACCCGGTTCACCTCATTGGAAGGCGAACGCTCTATCCCCTAAGCCATTGCGGCTCATGAGCATATATTTTGTCTCCACAAGTTTGGGGAAACTTTCCACCTGAAGTCCTGGATAGTTCTAGGTATCAAGGACACCGCCAGGTTTTGATAAGTGGTCCTGGGTATTAACTTTCACAGCCAGGACAGTCGATTTATTTGTCTACGTTGTCAGCCTTCTAATTCGTCCAAAATGTGATTTAACTCATGGCTCTGAAAAGGCCGGTCCAGTTTTTCGATGTTGGTTCTTGAGCGACTTCAGAGCACAAACCTGCAACTTTGGTTCTTCAGCGAATTCTGTCGCAGGCTCGAAACTTTTCACCGATTCTGGTCTACAGAGGTTATCGTACAAGATAGCAGAGATTTTTCATGCGCTATTCAGGCTTATTTCAGAAATAAATAATTAAGAGGACGGTTTACCGCAAGAAAAACTTTTCATAACTAATTTTTGTTCGCATCACTAATTTAATCATCGAATCATTGATCTAGAAATAGGCCATAAAGTTTAAATAGTTTAAAAAAAAAATCGAAATATCAAAATGCGAACTAATTATTGGGTTAGTATTAGAGAACTTTTCCATCATTCCCTCATACTTTGGTTTCATTATGATAATTTAAAAAAATTTCATTTCAGTATTTGGAACTTCATGGTTTACTGTAGGTTTTCCTTCACTCAAATTTTTTATACTATGAATTTTAAATTTCGCACGGTGGTGAAAGAGAATTTGAGATGAAAAGTTTCTCCCGTGGTATGGCGTTCTCTCAAAGGCGATTTCGGAAGCTGGATATAGACTGCAGCTTGTCTCGGACTCAAAAGAGTGAATATGGTGATATTAGAGCGGTGGTGACTCAAGGGATAGAGTGCTCGCCTCCCAATGAGGTAACCCGGGTTCGAATCCCAGCGATGGCTGGTTGATAGGAATTCCGCACCCGGCTCGCACCGATGATATAGATGCGCAATTTTCTCAGTGAAACACATATACGACACACCTCTCGATGTAACACAAATGCGGTTAGTACCATCAAAAAGTCCTCCACGAAAGGAAAGTTATTCCCAGTACTTGATCCAGGAATTACCTCGCTTCTGGATTGTGTTCAAAATTAGAAGGATACGGAGTTGAACATTAGTAGTTTAAATTCAAAATTGGGTTAGCTGTTCAATAACGGTTATAAAGCAAAATAAAAAATAAGGTGATAAACTGTATTAAAGATAAGATCAGCGCTTTTGATCTATAACCCATTTGACCTATCGTTGAGATTTTCCCACGTCAAGATCTTATTTTAATGTGGCAAACAGGTCTACCTAAAATAGGATATTAACATAGAAAGGTAATAGCAAATCGTGATAAATTTTTCAGCATCAATTATTAAAATATATTTTAGCATGGAAAAATTATATTTGAAGGAATGTCTGTTTTTCTTTTTCTTTGGTAAGAGAAAAATAAAATTTTTCCTAATTATCATTGAATATTTCAGAAGAGCAATAAATTGTTTAATGAACTCTGAAATTTAATTTCAGTAATTTATTGCACACACAATAGTCGCAAATAGAATTTGAAATCAAACTATATACTTTCATGTGATAAATTAGGAAACGGCAAAGTATTAAATGGATAACAAGAACTTTGTTTTCAACTATATCCAAAAAAAAAAAAGACAAAAAAAAAAAAATTTATTCTTCTCATTTTATTATACACAGTCGGGGGAAGTAATTCAAAATAATAATCGAATTCAAAGTACCTCTGTCATTTGTTAGAGCAAACTACTTAAATTTTTGCACTTGAACACAAATATTATATAATTTTCTTTAATAAACATCTTTTTTCGTGATATGAATTTATATGAATTTTGAGCTCTTCTATTTGGAAAGAATAACAACTTTAGTTAAAAGAGACTAAGCACCATTTGACGGCTTATTTCTCGATTTTGTGTTTCCCTCTCTATTACTACACCTAATTGCTAACCATAAACATATTTTAGGACAGAATTAAAACTTAATCATCGAAAGATAATTCTTTTCAAAAGAATAGCTACATTTATAATTTATAACATTCAATTTATAAACACTAAAAAGGAGAAATAAGCAAGTAGGAGTAACGTAAGACTACTTTTGAAAAACATTCGAATTCACAAACAATATTAACATTATTATTTTCATGTTATAGTACAGGGTGCGTAGGCAAATCTTTCAACAAAAAATAAGCACCTTTTAAGTACTTTTTAAGCACTCAAAAAATATTTTTCAGCTTTATATACATTAACAAAATGCAAAATAATTTTCAAAGATTTTAGATGATCATGATAAAATACCTAGTTTCTGACAAAGAACTCTTTTCTTGATTATATTAGCCGTTATAAAATGATCGAGAGATTTTTCGGTTAGATATCAGAAGGTGGAAAATGAAGTCTGAAATTGAGAATATCTTGCAAAATGCAGCAGAGTTGCACATGAGAAGGCAATAATCTCTCCTAACCCAGCTCAGTAGATGCACATACGGACTCGCAAGTATTTTATCAAACATGTAAAATGATTGACGCTTTCATATGCTATGGACCGAAGGTACACTGAAATGAACTGTGAAAACGCTGAATAGAACAAAGTGAAAAGCACGCTTTTGCATAATACTTGGCGAAAATCGTCATAGTAATGAAAAAAAAATCCCATTTTTGAAAAGGGAAAATTAAGCACTTTTTAAAAACAGCCAGTGAAAAAAAGCACCTTTAGGCATTTTTTAAAAAAGCTACGCACCGTGCAGTAAGTATGGATTTTAAAACAATAAAAACTAAACAGCCGAAAAGCAATGTTATTAGTTTAACAAAGCTGCAAAAAATACACCAAGTCACCAAGAGTAATAGTTTCAAACGTCTAAAAAAGATCAATATATCGTGGAAACCTTTTTTTCCTTTTTCGCACTTACTAAAACACAGAAATTAATCGTTAAAACAATAAACCTGCCACTAGTGGAAGCTAAAACCCGTGCTATTAGTTTTTTATTTATAGATGTTTGTATTTTTCGAACTGTTTTAAACAGTACAACGATCTCCTGACTTAAAAAAGGAAGCGCAATGGAATGAAAATAACTATGTAACGAATCTCATCATATCCTCCTACCCAACAGTTCTGCTCGAATATATTAGATATTAGTTTCAATGGCTTTTTTCAGGCTATTAAACAACGCAGAATCGTTCTACAATTAATATGCATGAGTTCGCAGGGGTCTGCATAAAATGGCTGAAAGCATAAGAAAGTTATTTATTTTTATTTTATTTTTTTAAATGTGAGTCAATAACGGAGTTATAAACAATTGAATAAATAGTGCTGCGACAGACAGGACAAGTAAATTATTATTTCTTAAGATTTATATTCAAAAATTACTTTTACGGTTTAACAGTTTCTAATTCTTTTTTCTTTAAAAAAAATTGTAAATTCTGCTTTAGTTAGTTTTTCTTTAAAAACAACTTCTCTGTTTTTGAACAAATCAGTTTTCTAAATCTTTTTGAATGTCTGGAATAAAAATTAAAATATTGAATCTTACAGGAGTTTTAATTTATATAGAGTCACAATAAAAATGTATACAATACTATTAAGCGTTTTATTTAAAAAAAGAACAAGAAATGTCCGTATAATTGAGCAAAATAATGAAATAGCATTATGGATATAAAATTTCATACAGCCTAATAAATAAACTATATCTGTCATAGAATAAAGATTTTAGTAACTATATTAGTGCAGAGCAAAAACTATAATAATTTCACAATTGTTCTGTAAATATTATTAAATACAGTAATTTCAGCAGTCAGTTTCTTTTAAAACAAAAAATCATAAATTGGTGCACAAATTATGATATTTTAAGATACATTTTAGAGGAGCAATAACTAAATTTTTGGCAAAATGCCCTAATTGCTTCCAAAAATAAATAAATAAAAGGTAAAGTTGTGAAGAGATAAAATAAAAATATTCTTAAAATCATTTAACACTATATCTCTCAAATATATTTTTTTGGTAACAATATTAACAGATAACACAGACAATCAATTACAATTTTCAATAGTTACAAAATAAGTAGAAAAACCTGATAGTTGATATTTATGGAGTCAATGTAAAATAAAAATACCCTTTCCCATATTTTCAAACGTATGAATCAATTTAAAAAAGCATACTGGCGATAAAAATATTTCTTTTCAAGAGAGATCATTTGTCAAAATCTAGTCTTCCAGCATCCACGTGAAAGAATTTATCCATTTATCTTCGAGAAAATGGAGCTGATGGGATAGTACGACGGTTTAGGTTTCAAGAAAACACTGACCAGGCTTAGAATTCGAAACTTCAAATAGTTCATACGTTGAAAAAAAATGGAACAGAATACAATAGTCCAGAAGTTGCTGAACTTATAAAACAAAAAGTTCTCTAAGAATTGATTTTCTTATCAAGAGTTGATTGGCTGGAAAAGATTAAGAGGGAAATATAAATTGTTTTGATGTCAATAGATGGCGCTACATACACAGCGAAATCGTATTTAGTAAACGAATTGTTCTCGTTTATATTTTGTAAGTTTTATCTTACTCTTCCGGTATAGTGCGCAATGTTTTAACAGCTGTTTTCTAAATAGCTTCTTTTTAACTACTACTTTGAATTTTAAGTTTAGTTAACAAGGCGATGCGGAAATCCTTTTTCGTTGATAACTTCATTCGAAATAATTTCTATTATTTGTTTGGTTTCGATAGAACAATTTTATAAATTTGAAACTTTTGAGGTGATTTTTATTTTTTATTTTTAATAGAAATATTTAGAATTCATTTTCAAATAAAATGGGAGAGATTATTTTGAGCGGAAACGTTTCAAGAAAAAACTAAACAAAATTAAAACGTGAAACAGATATTTTCCCAAAGTTAAGTCGAGATTATTACTCACTATACTATAGTATGTAGTATAGTGAAGAAATAAATTTTACAACAGTATTCAAATTTCTTATTTTGATAATTATAATCAATGTTCTTATTAATCAATTTAAAACGATTTTCTTATTTTGATAAGGAACGAAAATAAATCATTACTAGAATTTATTTAAGCTCACAGTAAAGGGTTTCTCAAAATTGAGTGAAATGTGTCAAAATAGAAACAGTATATACTCATTTTTGAGCAAAATGTAAGGAGTGAAACAGACGATGTAAAGAGTGTTGGCAACCGGCAGGATTCGAACCAAGGACCTCTGGGTTCGTAATGGGATGCTCTAACCACCATAATTGTGCAAATGTTATGAAATTTCTTTTATATAGAAGTCGCGGGCAACGACACATCATGATATTCTAATTTTCAATGCTACTAAGGGTTGCAATTTGAAAAAAGTTTGCCCCATTAACTTAGTCAGGAGATCGGCCATTTTAATTTAATTTTTTGTTTATTTCCCTTTATCTTAAAAATTTTCAAAGGAATGGAATGTATTTCATGATGTGTCATTGCGGTGGCCACTTTATAAAGTTTCCTAACTCACCCTGGGCAGGGTTGTACATAAGGTGGTTAGAGCATTCAACTACGAGCATGGATGTCCTTGTTCGAATCCCCCTTGCATTTTGCTCAAAAACGAGAATATGCTGTTTCAATTTTGAATACACGGGGATCTCAAATTCGACTATTATTTGTTTCGGAGCTATATCGGTATATTTTGGCTCAATTTAGAGAATCCCCTTTTTCACAGTGCTATTATTGAAAATTATTATCCATATAATAAATTAAGGAAGAAAATGTTAGATTTAAAACAGAAGATTATAATTAAATAAAAAATAAAAAAACGATGAATTTAAAATAGTAGAATTTAAGAACTAAAAACAAGGGAGATAAAATGTATTTAAAACGGAAGAATATTTCAGAATATATAAAAAGGAAATACGGCACATTTAAAACAGAATACATTAAATTGGTAAAAAAGATAAACATTACAATTTAAAAAAAATTAAGATAATACATTAAAAAGTAGATAACATTGATTTAAAATGGAAGAATATAATACATTTAAAGAAAAAGGAGACTATTTCAACCCTATTTATGTGATATAAGCCAACTATGATTCTAAATTTGAGTATTTATTGCGACAATTTTATTTTATGCCCAGTATGAAGATAACATTAATATGCAAAAAGTATATTTTGATTGAAATAAATACGTTGAAAAATATTATTTTGAATGCTATTTTGTTTGTTGCAAGTCGTAATCCCGATGGTAGAAACCATCCAGAACGGAAACTGCAGATTAATACAGCTTCCGTAAATAATTTTTATTTTATTTAAGTTTTCTTTTTCTTTTTAAAAAGCAAACAAACAAATAGAGGGGGGGGGGATTGCAGAGACTCTTTTTTAAAACCTTTCTAAACTTGCTATTTATGAGAATTAAAAAGTGCAACTGAGAACACCGCAAAGAATAAAAAGTAAAGACTTTTTATTCCATGTTTTTGACACATCTGTTTAGGGATTTATTCAAAAGTATTATTGTATGAAATTCGAGTAGATTCACTGCGTAAATTCGGCTGCCGGGGTCGTAATAAATGTACGTAAAGAGAAATTACGGGAACCAGTACCGATTCATAGAACCGAGCTCCTTACTTTCGATTTAACCCATGTTAGGCCAAGAGTCGAAATTTTATAAAATGAGGTATTATTTTCATTGAAATATGCCGAAATTACTTTCATTAAAACACATAAAAAATTTCAAGGAATTTTTTTAAAATTTTATTTGAGAAATAAAATGGCGCGTACATACACCATTGGCCAAATCATTTAGTTAAACAGTAGTTTTTATGATATTTGTTTTATTTTTATTTTATTTAACAGAACTTGCAACTTTAAATCTATCCAAAAAATATCTGCTTAATCTCAAATGGAATAATTTTACAGCTTAAATAATTCAAATGCATCCATAAACGTTTCAAGCTAAAAAACTAGCGCAGTTTAAAAATTTCTCAAGAGAAAGTGCTTACTTCAATCGAATTACTAATATTTTATAGTCGTCTTCAGAACCTTTTACAATAACAGAAAAATAAAATGAGTGAAAAATATACGTCACAGTGTTTAAAAAGAATATTTATTGAAAAAGAGCGTTTACGCACCTTTGGTTGAAAATTTTTCCGGTTAGAATTAGTGGTGGTAAATGAGATTTATTAAAGAGAGTATAATTTGTTTAAAAGTTGATTTTTTTAATTAAAATTAGAATTTTTAACAAAAAGTCTTAAAAATTGTTCTTTGCACTGAAAGAAAATATTAAATTAAAAAAAAAAAGTTCTAATTTACTTAAAATATTATTTTTGCTAAGTAGTTTAATCTAAATATTAAAAAAAAAACCTTTTCACAAATTTTATAATTAATCTGTAACACGAAACTAATTATAAAGCCAATTAATGTTACCAAAAAAATTCTTAAATTATGCACTAAATTTTAGAAAAAAAAAGTATCGAATATGTCTTCACTTTCTGCAAACAATAAATAAATTTAATAATATTTTATAAAATTCCACAAAACATATTTTTATTCAAATGATATATTATTTTTATTTTTTTAAATCACATAATTGAAAACTTCCAAATTTAAGCAAGCAGTTACTACATCATGCATTTTTTTTTGAAAATTCAGAAAATAAAATTTAAAAAAAAAAAAAAAGAAAAGAAAAACCGAAACCCACGAAACATTTAATACTGGCATTGAAAAATTATTCAAAAGGTCCATTTCAATCCAAAACTCTTCAAAATATAAAATGTATTTCTAAATATAAAACAAATGAACAACTTTTGAAAAACTGAGTTCGCAGGAAAAAGAGTTGTAAATAAAGAAGCAATCATAATACTTCTCGAAATATTTTTCGTTTCATTCTCAAACTGGTAGATATGTTTTTAAAACACAAAACTAATAAAAACGAAAATTATTCAGTGTAAGCCACGTTCGAGCATTTTTTTGTTATTCAGTGCATAAAGCTATAGAGATAAAAAAGGGAATAATTGACAGCTTTGAAAGATCATGGAGTGGTTCGAACTGGGTTTTATTTAGCTTCTTTTTTTGGCGAGAAATATTGAATCAGAGTCAGAAGTATTTTATTAAAAAAAAGCTAATCTTTTTTCTTTCTTTTTCGAGAATCCAATTGTATTTGTTGAATCAAAATGATAAGCAAAATCTGGTGAATTTTCACAGGTTTAAAATTTTTTTTAAGCACTCTTTTCTTTTATGATTATATTGCCAAAATAAATAGTTTGTTACAATATCTTTACGCCTCAGCTCTATATTTTTATAGAAATAGTATAAAAATCAATTAATTTCATGTAGTGGAAGCTATTATTTGAACTGTTTATTAACAATATGATGCAATGACAAACACAGGAGACATTAATTCAACTTCAATACACTAATAGGTATTAATTGCAAATAAGCATTATTTTTATAACATTATCAACACAACAAGCAAAAAAAAAAAAATTAATACTAGGCATTTCGAAAATCATTTACATTTATAGAGGAAGTTCTTAAAAAAGATTTATACAATAAAAAAGTTGCTTAGTTGTTATTATGTTTGTCTTATATTCTTATCATAGTTGCTTAAAGGTGAATTTAATCAATTAGTGGCAACGGTATAGTGCCTTTTCGAATATTGCGAGAACACCACAGGTACATTTTGATCTAAATGCCACCATTAACTAATCACTCATCTCTGACTGGTTATAATTAACTTGCAAATATCCGTAATGTGTATACCTTTCCAAATGTTATCAAATGGTCTATACATGGAATGGGATTGAGGTGTAAAATTATTAACAAATAGAGATATCTATGCAACGGTATACAGGATTTGAATTTTAAATCATAAGTTTATGAAATCATTTTAAAATTACATATAGCTTTTGTTGTTTTCCTTAAAAAAATATCGTTATTAGTTTCAAGTAAAATAGTAATCACATTTATTTTAAAAATGTGAGCTAAAAAAATAATTATACTTTTCCTTTTTTTCTCTCTCTGATATAGATAAACAGGTCTTTTTTATGAAATGGTATATAGAGATTTAAATAAAAGGTATATATTCTTATTTTATAAATCTTTATGTATTTGTTTTTTTACATATATATATTTTTCTTATACATGCATTGTTTTCTTTTCAAAAAATATATAATTTATAAAAATTACATGCATGCTTATAATTTTATAAATTATAAAATAATATGATTATATACTTTATAAAAATTGCATGCTAACAATTCTAATTTTTTATATATTATATCAAATTATATGCATATAAACACGGTATATGTAGATTTAAATACAAGGTATATATATTTTGGTATAAATTTCAATATATATATATTTCTTATAAGAGCATGTTTTTTCTTATGCATATTTGTTTTAAAATTATACAATTATAATTGTATAATTTATAAAAATATTATGGACGCAACTATGTCATAAAAAACATAATAAAATAATTACGTTACTCGAGACAAAAACAATTTTTTATAACAATTTACAATTGAACAATAGGGATACTTAATAAATTGAAAATTTTTTTTTCATTTAAATTTTTTTTTTTTTAAATCGTGGAAAAATGTAAGGAAGAATATGTTTGGAAAAATGTAAAAAATTCTTCAATTTGTACACAGAAGAAAAAATTTAGTAAAATTACCGTCCGGCATTTCGTTTAAATGAAAAAACCACATAATTATGGTAATGAAAAAAAAAAAAATAATTGATCAATTACCTTTTTACCGAAAATCGTACCTTTTTTTCGGAAATTCTGGTTTTCAAAATCATAGTTTTTCTTACCACACATTTAGAAATGAATGCAAAACTGAATCGTAAATTAACCGAATAATTATATTTTATGCCATGCTTTAAGGTATCATGATAAATTTACCAAATTATACTCTATTTACGAAATTTTATCGCATATTATAAAACAATATTTTTTTGTTAATATCATCAAAATCATTAAGAAAGCGCTTCCGTAAAAAATACGGACCTCTTTGGTGTTTTAATAAAGACAGAAATGTGGTAAATTTTACCATATTCTGGTAGTTATGATCATACCTTTTTTTTAGTAAATGAACTTAAAAGTAATATATTAATTTTAAGATTTTAACAATGGAAATTGATCTAAACAGGTTAGGTAACATTAGACTAAAAAGATATTTAGAATTAACAGAACGAGCTTAATAGTCAAGGAATCATTTTCTATTTCTACTATAATTACTATCTACTTTCTACTATTATTCAATTCATTAATTCAGAAGTCCTAAAAGGTCAACCTTCTTTCGACGGAGCCCCAACTTCATTAATAAAGTATATGAAGAAAATTTTGAACGTAATATACTATTTTTTTATTATTATTTTGAAACCATTAAATAGAAAGAAAGAAAATTTTTTCATCTTTGAATCATTAATGATTTTAAATGAAATAGGTTTTATGTCCGACGATTGAATTCGCAGTCTTGGAGCTGAATCAAGCCTATAGCTATGAATTTATTTTTGGTGTATATACACATAAGCTGAAAAGGAATAAGCCGGATTAAGTTTTTTTTTTTAATCAAATGAAAGCTGCTCTAAACGTTAAAAATGGTTATTAGGGAAACCTATTTGATTATTAACGAATATAATTATTTTATTTTAATTTTAAAAGAGTGTTGAGTACTAATAAAATTTTTTTTTAATAAATGCATGTTTTTTTCCTAATGAATTCAATTCAATTTCATTAGAAAAATATTTTTTTGTAAAATAAATAATTTTGTGAAAGTAATTGAAGTATAAAGTTACTAATAGATTATTGACTAAACAAAATTACAGGTTGAAAAAAAAACCGTTTAAAGAAAAGTTCTCTTCCTTCAACTGACAATCCAAGGGAGTATACCATTTAGGAACCACTGCACTAATGAATATTTTCTATTTTTTTTTCTCTATATTTCTTTTATTATTGTTGCTGCCATCCCATAAGTCCAGCAGGGCTAGACTAGGTCTATGAAGCCAGACACCTTCAGCAAGTCCAAGACCAGTAATGGACTACCAAGACGAAAGTTTTGGATGCCTGTTCTTTTATTAAAATGTTCTAATGAAACTAATTACAAAAATTTAAACTTCAAAATTGTAAAACCTATTTAAAACTTCATAAAAGTGTTATATTAAAAAAAAACTTTTTAAACATTATTACTTACAGCTTTAAAAATTAATAACTGGGTTCAATTGGAAAAAATTTAATTTTGTTAATTAATAAGAGAAACAAAGATAATCCAAAATATTAATGAGTCACTTAATAATTAAGACACAGGCGTACATGTAGTTTATTTATAAGTCAAAATGGGGAACATAGAATCCCATCCCTTTTCTAACTGCAGACGATCTTAATGTAAAGAATGAAATTTTTTTTTAGTTAATGACAGAAGCGTCAGAACTAATGACAGAAATTTAACCGTGATAACTACACTTAAACTGGAAACTGGCTTTGTTATATAGAGTATAACCACACAGTTCTCCCCACAAAATCCTCAAAGATAACATGTCTCTTCGATTATTTAAACTTCCGTATCAATGAAATAGCATCGTGTTGTTTTAAAACTTACAAAAATATTTCCCAAGAAAGAAATTAGGTAGCCAATTTAGCATTCTATCGCTTTTCGATTCCGATAACTTCATCACATAATATATTTTTGGGAATAAAAATTCGCCAAAGACGGTTCAACAAGATATTCACGGCCCCCCACTGTAAATTGATCGCCATCTTGAGCAAGACCCTTGATATGTTGAGGGTATACATAAAAATAAAAGGGTGAACCACCGAAAAGAGGCAAACGAGAAAACGATAAAATTTGTGTCACGGGGAAGATTGATGCGCTTCAAGTTATCTAGAAAATTATTTTATTATCTAATTTTTTTTTTGCAAGACGTAACCTCTGATGCCTTCTATTCGCCGATAAAGAACAAGTTCCAGTTTAAATTGTCCGGTAAGAAAAGGACACAAGTAAAGGACGAAGTAGAAAAATGAGCAAAATACGGTAACAAAAAACAAAAAAAAAAAAAAAAAAATTAAAAAAAATGGAGAATCAAAAAGAAATTGTTAAGATCTCCTCTAACTTGTCTATTCCTTTTTTTTCCTCGAAGATTGCAGACTTCGAGAATTGGGTAGTTCAATCGAATCAAGAGAATAAGATTTTTTATTTCAATTTCTTTTTTTAAATATCAAATTTTTTAAATAACTGAAGCAAGAATTCAACACAATATTCTCTTATAGATTTATATAATGATGTGCATACAATTTATTTCCTCAAACGGGTCACCGGCTACGGTTAATACACATAGGCAGATCAAATACGACAACATCGACAACAATAATAAATATCGAATGTGAGAATACCAAGATCACTATCGATAACATATAGGAAAAAAATTGATTGTAGTGTGAACATGACACGCATTATTGCGTCTCCTGATATATTTGATTAAGGTAACGAAAATATCGACCCATGTAAAAATATAAATGAGACAATTTGGGAAAAAATATCATGATTTATTATTAAATATGGATATTTTTTGACAATACATTGTGACATGAAGTTACGTACTTATCGTCTTATAGTTCGTGTTGGCGATAACATAACAGTCACAGCAAAATAATGCCATCAAAGCTATACCGGCTTGCTAAAATAATAATACAATTGTAAATAATAATAAGAATAAGTGAATGAATGTTGATTGCTGTAACAAATTGATTGCAACTTGCAACATGGCATTTTAAAAAAACCTGTTTTCTTAAATAAAGCTTCATTGGGTGACTATTGCAACATTCCCGTTTGTCTGGTAAAATGTTGCATTTTTGTAGAAAGGCAACGGCATATTTTTTACTATTCGGTAAATCCCATATTTGTTCTCCTATGCTTGCGGGATAAGGCGGGAAAGTGTATATATAGTTGCTACTCCGGCTCCTTTCGGGTTACCAGATATTATTTCCTATGAGCTGCACCTTGGCGAACAAAGAGCTGCACAATCAGTCTTCCCGATGAGAAGACCTAGTGCGTTCTCCAGAAGTGGTATCCAGTCTTTAAGGACCACCACAATGGGTGAGATACCGTTGGTCATGCTAATTTGGACGTCTAGTTTCTGTCACACTAGATGGCAACACCGAGACTCTATTTGGATGCTAAAGTGCACTAGGAATTTAATTTTTGCCGGAAATGCCAAGAGCCAATAAGGCCCTCCAGGGATCTTTTACATGCAGCATAATCATGGCTGCTGAAGATTTTCATATTAGTTACCAGATATTAGTTACGGAATACAAGATAATAATTTGAGGATGTAGGAAGGTTGGTATGAATGAATGAAGATATCAATGGAAGGGATATTAGAGAGGTCGGTATTAATAAAGTTAAGGATGGAGCGATATAAAAACAATAAAAAAAGAAAAATGATGGCAAGATTGAAAATCTGGATAAATAATAAGGAAAAAAAAGACCAAATACTGTAAATAAAATAACTGGACAAAAACAATTTATGCTAAAAACATACCGGAAGTAGTAAATATTTTTTTTTAAGTGAAGAAAGCAGATAAAAACTTACTCCCACTCAATATAGATAACTAGGAAAAAATAAACTTGTACTAAAATCCGACACTAAAGAAATAACAATGTCTAGGTGAAAGAAAGCAAAAACAAATAAACATTACGAACATAAACCCCTTTTCATCCGTTGATGTTGAACAATCGAAACAAGATATATTTCCCTGGACAACGTCTCTTCTGGTAATATCGATGATTACGTTTTTTCATTGCAGCAACTCAAACCAATAATCAATAAGAAACAATAACTTAATATAGAAAGTGTCACGGGTACCTCTCAGACAGCAATCATTGTAAATGAGCAACTATGTATCGAAAAGACTGGCAATATTTATAATAGAAAGAAAAATATTCGCAAGACAGTATCCCGTGGGGAATCTAATAAACACTGGAGCTACGGATAAAATCTTTATTTTTGAGTGGGTGTCTTTCGCAATTTTGTTCGGATCATCTTCAGTTTAAAGCTAATAATTTGAATTCATAATAAATGTTTTATTGTTTTTCACAAAGCTCTTTCCCCATTTTAATATATCTTTAGAGCCTTATATAAAATCAAGGTAAGAAGTAAAGCTTTAATTTTAAGCAGAGTGTTCCCTAAACATTGCCTTTAATTAAGTTATTATTATTTTTTTAATCTTCGTCAAAAGGTAGGTACTTTATTTCCGTCACACAAGAGCTGCACCAATGGGCTATTGTTGACGGTCCGGGAAACACTCTTGAGGATGATCCGAAGACTTGCCATCGAAATTATGATCCTCTGCGTAGGGGGCATGGCTCCCCTGCTTTGGAAGTCTGACGATTTGCGCGTGAAGTCGAGCACTTTACGGTAGAACAGTTTAACGAGGACCAATACCGCACACCCTCGGTCTCTACGTAGGCTGATCAAAGTGGTCACCCACTTGCTTACTGACCGCAGCCAGTGCTTGACTTCGGTGTTTTAATGAGAACTTCGTAAAAAGAAGCCGAAAAAGTGATACATTAAGGTTTACAAATAGATATGCAAAGTAACGATAAAAAAAATTGAAACACTCTCCAAATGTGTTAATTCACGAGCGAAGTAAGCGGGACTGAAAATATTAAAAACTGTTTGATTTCTGAGGGAAATAGAGAGAAATTGAAAAGCAAAAATTTGAAGAACTTTTAAATTTCATTGGGCAATTCAACTAGCTTTGATGGTACCATCCTCTCCATCTTTCACGCGATTTGATAAATTTTGATGGTATTTTTATTTGTTTTTTTTTTCGTTCAAGCTTTAATTTGAAACATCTAATGCGTATACTTTTTTTAAAATTCAACTTTTGACATGAGTCCTAAAAATATTTCTATAAATCATAATTAATGGAACAACTTAATATAGTATAAAACTAAAAAGAGCTTGCTGAATTTAAAAATGGATAAATATTTAAGTCGTAATTATTATCCTTTTTAAATGAGCAGTTTGTTAAAACCTTTATATTCAGATAATCATTAAAATCGATAAATAAACCTCAATAGCTGCATTTTTTATGAGTTCAAACTATGTTTTTCAAATATTAAAAAAAAAAAACTAGATCAAATACTTTTTACTGAAACTATTATAAATTTTTTTAAAAACTAATTCTCTTTAGACACAGTCCTAAGATCTTAGCTCAAGTTATAGCCACAGCGAAAAGCGATCGGAAACTTTAAGGCACAAAAAAAGTCAATCGGTATAAAAGAATTTGAATTTTTGAACTGAGTAAAACAAACTAACAGTTTTTGTAGCTCTTTTCAATGTGTTAACGTGCTTGATGAACTCTTCTTTGAAGAACATGAATACAAAAAATGAATGAATCTGAAAAAGGTGAGTTTTGTTAAATGTCATAATCTTATACTACATAATTAAAGGAAAAAAATCTTTCGACTTAAGGAAAAGAACTAACGAAAAGCCTTACATGTTTGTTTATAATAGGACTTTGCAAATAACAAAATGATAATAATTTAACTTAATTAATTTAAAGTAAAAATAAACTTTTTTAAATTTAGAATAAAACGATAAAATTACAACGGAAATTGATGATTTACATTATGGTTAAACAAATATATGAATATTTAAATTACTAAACAACATGAAACGAAGTTTTATTTTTAAAGAATACAATAATAAAATTGCTATATGAATCTATCTAAAGTAAAAGTAAATCAATAACTAAGAGTAGAGAAAATATATTCCAGGAGTCGAATATAATATTTATCTTCAAAGGATATTGGTTTGGTAAACAGAGTCACGTGACATTAAAATAATGAACATACTATTTTATTTTGGCAACATTGTATCGAAAGGAAAATATTCTTATTTCAAAGATAGCTTTATTCAGGTATAAGCAGGAGGCATAATATATTAGCGCACTAAGTGGAATAGCAGACGATTTCGATTTAAGAATCGAATTCCGTAACTACAGTTGTTTATATTCCTTGCGTTTGATCCTGACTAAGAATACATTCAAAAAAGGTAAAATAGTGCACATTCGCAATAAATCGCAATATTAGTTAGATAATTAGAGTAGCTTTTATAGATGCTAAAGAGTTAAGAGTCGTCCGAAATGCTTAATTTACTAAATTAAAGATATTATTACTTTATATTTTCGGTAATAAATCAATGGTAAATCATTGCAAAAGAACAAAAAATCACATTATGATTTGTTTCTCATTCCAGATATAAAAAAAGTTCAAATTAGAATAATTATGGCTGTATTATTATGGCTAATATTATTATATTTAAAATAATATTAGGCTGCGACTAATAATGTGGAAAAACTCCTTAATTTGCCCATTATTTCATTAGAAATGACGAAACAATTTCAACACATTTTTTGTAATTAGAGCTGATAAGGATTGAATGTATGATTGATTATGTTTCATAAATTTTTCATTTTTTCAATTACAGTAAAGTTTTAAAAAAATTTCAAGTTGATTGACATTTCCAATACTTTTTTACACTTACATAATATTTCAATGCACTAATATAATAATATCTTCTATCTTTAATAATGTAATAATACCAACGCTAATTAGTTTGTCTTATAGCAATAAATCCAGTTTGTTGCAATAAGACCAACTAATTTTGTCTTATTGCAACAAATCCAGTTGTAATAAATCCAGAGTAGTGAAGGTATATTCGAAATAGACGTATTAAATTTCTCATTTCAATAAGCCTAAGTAAATTCATGGCACATTTCCTACTATGCTTGAAGGCAATTTGGTTGATTGTAATAAGCCTAAAAATATTAAACAGATTAGAAAACATAGACTACTTTTCGAATTATCCCGGTGCATTGTTAAATGACGAAGATATTTAAATAAGATATTACTTAAGATAATTTTTTGAAGAATTAATTTTTAATATTGGTCTACCAAACAAGTTCATGCGATAATTAGTTATTATTATTTATTTTGTGTTACAGTGCTGGAAAAAAATCTCTTCACTTGTTGTAATGGCTTAGTCAAGATTATTGCATGCCGATGTGAAAAACCTTGAGCAATATGAGAAGAGAGAATTTAGTATGAGAGAATTTAGTATGAAAGAATTTAGTAAGAGAGAAGTTAGTTTAATATGAGAATTTAGTTACTCGTCAAGTTAAATGGGTAAAGAAAATGATTAAAAATAAGACGTTTTAAGTTAACTCTGTGATCAACTGAATTGCAGAATTAACGACCACATTATTGACAAACGATTGATTAAAAATAAATAATCTTTACATCGTTATATTTAATTTTAAACTATTATGGACAAAAATCGCATTTTCTCATGGACAATTAACATTTAAGAATTTTAAAACCCGCAAACGATATAAATTTTTCGCAAGCACGTGGTCATAAAATGGCGATATCTGAGAGGAGGATTAAGTTATGAGCAAGTTTTGAGGACCAATTAAGATGCAGATAAATTTTTGGGAGGCAATAATTGCGGGATTAAACATCAGTTTACAATAATTAACGATAGACTGAATTATTTATTGAGGAAGAATGATTCTTCAGACGATATTTTGAAATTCAGGCACGAACAGCTCAACTTTCGTGTAAAGAGAAATGAATAATGGAATTTGTCTTGTTATTTAAAAAAGGATTTAAACCGTTTATTTCAGTACAGTTGGACCGACTTTAAAAGAGGAAACGGGTGCCATTTTAACTTGAATAGTAATTTAGGGCAACAAAATGTTATTTAAAGAGTGTAAGTAAGAATAAAATACGAGCTTTAAACATTTTATATACATTATTCATTTTGGAATTTATCGGGGTGTGTTTCAGTAAGCTAAAACGAAAAATATTAACTATTTATTTTATACTACACTTAATCAAAATAGGTTAGCCAAAGCTACGTAAATTAAAAAGTTTATTCAGATGGGAAACTGCTGCTTTACTAAAATGGCATTAATAAGAAGGAACTATTTTAGTCCTTAGAGTAATCTATGTTGTGTTTCAATTGCATTTTATTTAACTAAATTATTTTCTTTAATTCACTTGCTTCTTTTTGAAAAATGAAAGATTTACCCATTAAATTGCAACTATTTTGTTTTATCATATAAATATAGAAGTTTTATAGTATTTGCTTAAAATTGATTAATTTTCCAATTTTTACTGCAATTAATTTAAAAGTAATTTTTTTTTAAATTTATTTCACTGCAATTACAATTATATTGCAATTCCATTTCTTATTTTCGTAGCAATATAAAAAATTAAAAGAAAAATGTTAATTTATTTTCATCAAACACACAAAAAATTACCAACAAAATATGACCAACTTAGAGATTCAAGACTTAATCGAAATAGTTTGAGTATTTTGCACAACAAAATTAGGGAAGGAGATTAAAAAATGAGAATTTATAAAAAATACTGTATTATTTAAAAATAAAGGCATATTTCTAATAAGTGGTGTTTAGTTAAACTTAACAAAAAAAAATCATACAAATAATTACCGGAAATGAGTCTTTAAAATTTTAAGTATTTTGTTTAAATTAATAAGAATGTGCCACCAAAAAAAATATGAGTAAAAACAAATTATCTTCAATTGCTTAAAAATAAAAGTTCTTTTTATTCGATTTACCTAAATTGTCACTTGAAAATAATTTCGTTTATATTTATTAAGAAGCTAAAAAATTAGAACTGCAGTTAAAAGAAAAAAAAAGGCCCATTTGTGCTGTTTTACAATGGTTTTAATCAAGCAATTGTTTATTCTTATAATTGAAAAGAAATGCAATAAATGAACTCTAAGACACAGTTAGGAATTGAGAGTTTTTTTTAAATTCAATATAAAAATTATAAGAAGCAGAAAAAAAAAGAAATTCTTCTGGGATTTACAAAAGTATTTTGAATAGTCTTTTGTTTTTTAACGTCAAATGGAGAGAACAATCTCTATAATTTATTTAGAAATTATCAACAAAAACAAGTTACCGTTTCAAGAGCTACTAAGTACAATTAAAGATAAATATTATTCAAACATCGTAATTAAGTAAATAAATATAACTAAGTTTGAATTTTTTTAAGGCGATTTATTTTTAAGACTTCAAAACAATAAATGCTTTATCATGCATACTATAATTATTATTATTTTTAAACTTGTAGGTACTTCATACCATTACAATGAATTTTAAATCTGTTTTAAGTCTCTTCGCCTTTGCATCTATACAAAAAAGTAAAGCTGATGTAAATCAAGTTTAGAAAATAATTTAACTAAATAAATTTTTAAATATTCTTTAAAAAGCACTATTTATTTGAATGAAAAATTAAAAAAAAAATAATATTTTCTGGTTTGGGAGATAAAATACTTGTGTTTAATGTGATTATTTAAATTTCTTGGCATGCAAAATAGTAATAAATTATTTTATTAATGTGGTTAGCCATTTCTGGAAAAATTTTTGTGTTGTTTCTAAAATGAAAAAAAAATGCAAATAAATTTTCCGTTTTTACTTAAAAATGACTTAAAACAACAAAAAAAAAATCCAACTGAAATTCTAAATTAAAATTTATTTGAGCCAGTGCACATTGCAGCATTTCACAAAATTTTACAATTTAAACATTATTTAACAATAAGTTATTAAGGTAAATTCATAGATATTTCGACACGTTTTACCATTTAAGAAAATTAAATAATTTACAGTTAAGATTTTTTTAAAAAGCATTATGTAATGTTAATGTGGTGTTCCTAAAATTATACACATGTAGTCCTGTTTAACTTTCACTTATATGCTGATCAATATGAAAATATGTGATGTGCTTCTTTGCGTGACAACATAAAACAAATTTGAGTAGAAAACGAGTTATTGCAGATTTAGAAAGGAAAAAAAAGCGAAATTTTTGGGAATACATGAATCTTAACACAAAGAGAAATCTTAGAAAATTTTTTTGGAAAAGAGTATGAGATGCCTAATTTGTTGTTGTTGTTTCCAATCCTTCACAATATAGCCTCAGTTACATCAAATCCATGAACTCAAACGCTCTGGCAGTCACCCATCAAAATTGATCTCAAGAGAATGTCTTCCAAGGAAAATTCCAGACAATCAAAAATGTGTTCGGGGGAAGAAGGTTTCAATTTGCACTTGCTACAAGACTTTGCGCCCAAATTCAATAATTAAGCTTTATAAATGGCCACTGATGAATCGTGAAACTGCCGTTTGATTCAAACCATCTCCCTTGGAACTGCGGAGAACGTCCAGGACATTTTCTGCCAAACCAGTGATGCCCAATTTGTGGCACTTATTGCAGGACGAAAAGTTTCGTTTTCAGTACATAAAAATTATAGGAAACGACAAATCTTTTTTAAAACACAGATAAAATACCGAAAGACATAATAATAATAATAAACTATTCGAAAACAATTGATCTCAGTCGTGCGTAGGTAGTGAAAAAAAAAATTAATCGAAGATGAGAAAGTCTAACAGTTGATCAACATTTTAGGACATAAGATCTCGCGGTTTTACTACTAACAATAAAACAAAATCGATACATCTTGAAAAATAATTGACAATAGTGAAATTGAAACTTAAAGTGCCTAATTAACAAAGATGCTAGATGTTTCGCATGACATTAAAAAAAAACTAATCACACTAAAATTTTCCAGATCAATCGTTCACAAACTATGACACAATAATGATAAAATAGTTAAGAAAGAACTATTACCGACAAAAGTTCATATCAAAATGAGTGTGCATTATCAACTGCGACGTCGCCATTTTCAAAACAATGTTACATTTTGAATAGTTTAGGGCGAAATATCACAGACAAGAGTTCAAATCTAGTTGAAAATAAATGTCTGTGATTAACTAAGACGTCACCTGATTTGCTACAAGGGCACACTTCGAATAGCTAGGAAAGAAATATTACCGACAAAAGTGCCTATCGAACTCCATGTGCCTGATCAATTGAGAGGTCACACATTCAGCGATACCTTAAAAGTTTAAATCAATCTGAATGTGCCTGATCAACTAAAACGCCGCATATTTTGCTACACTCATACATTGTGAAAAGGCAGGAAAAAGTGTTAAAATAGAGGAATTTAAATTATATGAGCCTGATATCTTTTTTACTACAGGAATACATTTTTGAAAGTTAAAAAATATCGATAGCCGAAAAGAGCTTAGACGCAACTGAATGTGTTTGATCAACTCAAAAGTCGCAAATTTTGCTACAATCATACATTTTGAATGATTTAGAAAGGAATATCACTGACAAGAATTCAAATCAAACTGTTGTGCCTCGTCAACTGAAACGTTGGATGTCTTGCAACAACCGTGCATTTTAAATAGTTAAGAAAGAAATGCTACCAACAATAGTGCAAAGCAAATCAAACAGAAGGGGTGCCTCATCAACCGAGACATCACCTATTTTGATACAAATTGAAATGCAACAATGATACATTTAGAGTGGCTGAAGACAGAAAGATTGCAGACAAAAGTTAAACCACACTGAACGAGACTAAATATCGCGCATTTTTGGTTACAGTCAATTTATTTTCATATAAATAAAACTAGAAGGAAAGATATCCAGTCAGCCACTCATCACTGCACAATTATCTGTAATTCGCTTATTTCGTTGTATGCATCATCGGAAACCATAATATCAACGAACCTTCAACAATGAAGCATAATCTCTTAAATGTTCGGCGTAGAAAATATGTGCGCATTACGTTCCGCTTATTTGGCCACACCACACACTCTCTTGTTCAGTTTATGAGCAATTTATGAGCATTAAGCAGCAATAAATCGCCTTTTTGTAAATCAACATTTGTAACACTATGTATCTTCTGCTAACAATAAGCCACATTTATCTTGTGACTAATCCTTACTTTTATTGTATTCTTCTTTTTTCTTAAAAATATTGTCGCTCTAAGTGCTGCACCAGTCTGTAAATGTGACATTAGTCAGACTACTACTTTTTAAAACGAATGCACTGCTTTTTAAAATGGAAAAAGGAAATTTTATTTCTCAGTAATATTAGATATTTCAAAATGTTGCCATATTATACGGTCATGATGTGTCTTGAAGCTATTGGTTGGTCTTAAAGCTACGGCCTTTATACCAGGCTAATAAAAAGCAATCTTCCTTCATCTTGAAAAATGTTGTCACAAATTATTTAAGACGGCCATGATGGTCTCAAAGCTATTGCCTCTGCACCGTACCAATAATAAGCAGTCTTCCTTTATTGCGAAAAATGTTGTTATAAATTATATGGAGCCGTGATGGCTAAGGGGATAGAGAGTTGGCCTCTCAATGAGGTGACCCAGGTTCGAATTCCAATGTTGGCTGGTCGATACGAATTCCGCATCCGGCTTGCACCGACCACAGTGCTGATGTAAAATACTATTATCAGTAGTAGATGGATCATGGGTTAGATGCAGTCATTCTAACGTTCTCGTGGTCTTCCTTTCCATGTAAAGCAACAAAGTTAAATCAAAAAGTCCTCCACGAAGGCAATACTTGATCCAGGAGTTTCCTTGTCTTCTGGATTGGGCTCAAAATTACAAGGCTACAGAGTTGAACAATAGTAGTCGTAAACCCAAAAATTGGAACGGCTGTTCAACGACGGTTATAAAATAAAATAAAATATATAAATTATTATGAGATGGACTTTATGGGTCTTGAAGCTACTTGTTGGCCAATATCGTATAGGGCTTTATCGTATACGGCCGTTCTTATATGGTATACGGCCATTCTCCTTCACCAGTAGCCTGTTTTTTAGCATTGCCAGATGGGCCCGAACGTTGTTTTTATGCTCCAGCAAGTTTAAGCTTCTAGGCCAACTATAAGGCTTTAACTATGCCTAAGCGCTAGTCTTATCACTGGTAAACGAACGAACAATGCTTATGATGAAGGGTGATGGATTTTTATTTGGTTTGGTGAAAAAGGTTTCATCATAAATTAAAATTATTTGCTATTGTGTAAAAATTTTTTGTTTGAAAGAAATTATATATTACGCTGTTAACTTTGCACAATGCCCAAAAAATTTTAGTTGCCAAATTCTGCCACAAAATTCGATTAATGACTAAGAAAATAATCCATTTTCACCAAAAATATTTAATAATTTTTTGTATAAAATGCTCGATATACGTTGTATGTGATTTTTAATTTTTATTCATTAATTTTTTTTGCGTGAAATTTTCCAAGTTTTCTAGCCTTATTGGATGAGGTCCAAAAACATACGAGTATCCAGAGACATGCTGAAATCAATTATTTTTCCAAACAAGACCGTTTGAAATGGAAGATCTTTTTTTGAAAACAGCTTTCCAGCGTTTCTACACCTTTCAAAGTTGATTTTCTCAAACAAAAATGACACTATTCATTTAAGAAAGCCATTAAGTGCGAGAAAGTTTTCTGGCAAATAAAAGAGTCTCACCATTGCAAAATAAAAAAAAAACATTAGAAAATACAACCCAATAAAGACATATGAAGATTAATGAATATGGTAAAAAAACGTAACAGATATTTACAAGAACGAAGTTAAATAGAGAATCATTCGTGCGCACACCATTCAAGTTATAACATTTGTAGTTTTTTCATTATCACATACTTTCTCTTGAAATAAACGCCACAAAAGGAAGGTTAAAAGGACCACTGGTTGTTGGATGAGGATGATAGATAACCCAGCAGACAAATTGAGAAAATTAATTATTTTTTGTTTTCTCTCATCATACCCTCGACTTCACAGCCTCGTCAACAAGAGACCTCAAATCGTCTCATTTTCTTGAAAGTCGAGTACAATAAAATGGATGAATGAAAGGATAAAAAGCATACATCTTTTCAAAACTTTTTTTCATCTATTTTCTTGAGAGTTGATGAGGACTGCTGATTAAGAACGTGACAGGAACACAGTCTCAGTATTCCCGTCACCCCCGACAAAGTTGAAAAATATGTTGTTCTTTTAATTAAAAAACTGTATTTGTTCAATTTTTTTGAAACATACCAGAAGTTTTATGAGTTACCACTGAAGAAATTATTCGGAGTACTATTGTTGGTTAACTTTGGTGTAAAGGATATTTAAAAGGTTTACAATGTTGAAAGGTTTCCTTTGTACCTCGTTTTCATTCATTATAGAATTGACGTCAAATTTTAAGATCATATTTTGATCAGGGGATGCAAGAAATTATATAAAATAGCCAAATATTTTTTTAAAACTTATTTTGGAAAGGTTAAACAGTTACCTAAATATTTACTCGTTATTAAGATTAGTTTCACATTTCCATATATATAAATGTATGTGTGTATATTAAAGGCAAACCGTAAAAATGTTTTTTGAATATTTTGTTCCCGTAGAAAACTTTAAATCAAAATACAAATACACTATAAATTGATTTATTTTATAAAATTCAAATCAAGAGTCATTTTAAAGCAAATGAGCAATGAATGGGAGAGAGGATGAAATATGTAGATAGTCTTTGAGAAAATTAAATATTAAGAGGTTGGGGTTAATTTTTAATAATTTCTTAGACCAGAGCAGTGATAAACCTGAAGTACCATTGTGCTAAATGCCCCTTATTGTTTATGAGAAAATATAATATATATATGAGAAACATTGTATATGTATATGAGAATACAAATTTTCTGTAAAAATAGTTGGATGATAATATGCATCCCTCTGGCTACCACTTAATTCTCTTTTTTTAATACAAACCGTCGTTCGAAAGAATTTCGTCTCGCGATATCCGCCAACGAACGTAGCAATCTGCATTTTACGGTTGTTTGACTCATTGCTTCTCTCTTGTTGGACTTAATATAATTCTTAATATAATTCTCTTAATATATTCTTGTTGAACTTAATATAATTGTCCGGACTTAATATAATTCTAATTTTTTATGAGACGCATCTATTGCTGTAATCGATAAAAAAATACAGGATTAGTTCAGAAAAATTCTTTGGCATTTTTTATTTTATTTTTCTATTCTGAAGAAAAAATCATTCGCCAAAACATAATTTTTTTCGCCAAATTTACGATTTTATCGCATTTGGCAAGGTGGCGAATGCTTAGCGCGGGCACTGTATAGCACAATAAAGACAAAAAAGAGAATAAGAAAAAAAGAGAAAAACGAAGAAAATAAAGAAAATTAATAAGTTCTGTTTATTTCGTATAAGCTGCAAGTATATAAAACTCATAAAATAAGTGAAAAATATAGGGAAAACATGGAAAATAATAAAGATTAATAAAAAAGAAGAAAAATTATTAAAATTAAATATTTAAAAAAAAAAATTTAGACAATAAAAATTAAAAAGGCGGAAAACAAAAAAAGGAAAAGATGTAATATCTTCATCAGCTCACACGATTATGTATATATATATATATATATATATATATATTAATAAAAGCATTAAAACTTCATTCTTTTTCATAAAATATCTTTAGTAAAGGATAAGGGTAGAAATTCTATTTTGGGACTTCAAGGCTAAAAACATGCCAATGAATAATAATTAGATTTATACTTCAAAAGAGAAGTTATTTTAAGATCTTTCACTTCCATATAAGGAAAGATTAAACGATTTGCTTTGAGTAANAGTGGTCATATACTGTACGTTGAGCAAATGAGTTTTATTTTTGTTGCAAACCGAGAACTGTGTATTCCCTGGGCTCTCAATTTTCCTTTCATAGCATCCGAGAGGGCTGCTGTATTGTGACAGAACTGAAAAGTTAAAATACATTTATAATAAGATCAAACATGTAGTAGGACTCTTAAAATTGAACTCAACTATGAATTAAATTTGTATTATCTGTGTGAGCTGATGATTACATTTGATGCTCCTTCCTTTTGATAATAAAACTTTCATATTAAAATCGGAAACTCATTATATATATATATATATATATATATAATGAGTTTCCGATTTTAATATGAAAGTTTTATTATCAAAAGGAAGGAGCATCAAATGTAATCATCAGCTCACACAGATAATACAAATTTAATTCATAGTTGAGTTCAATTTTAAGAGTCCTACTACATGTTTGATCTTATTATAAATGTATTTTAACTTTTCAGTTCTGTCACAATACAGCAGCCCTCTCGGATGCTATGAAAGGAAAATTGAGAGCCCAGGGAATACACAGTTCTCGGTTTGCAACAAAAATAAAACTCATTTGCTCAACGTACAGTATATGACCACTAACACTTAAATTAGTTAAGGTAAACAAAAAGTTTTTTAGAGCTATTAAAAAAGAAAAGAAACGTTGATCAAGGATATTAAAATATGTAAAATACATCTAATGATAAGTTTATGCAATCAGACAGTAGTTAGATGATTCAAATAAGAGTCATCACCCTTACCAACAAAGGAAAAGATGATTAACTAGTATTAATTATAATCATTAATTTAAGAAGAGGTTAAAAAGATAAATAATCTTATCTTACTTACATAGTCACGTTCAAAATAATAAAAAAAATCTGACACTTTGTTAGGAATACCACGTTCCTTATCATGACCGATTCACAGCGGTAATAGTTAAAAACAATAACATTAATTTTAACGTAAGAAGAAATCGTTCTTGCCTCTTTTCAATTAGTAAAATTTACTTCCTTTTATGAAGATTTCTTTTAATGATTAAATACGGTTCGAAGGACAAAGCATTTGAAAATGTGGTACAAAAGTTAAAAAATGTAGGAAAATTTTAAAGGCTCATAGAAATTTTCTCGTTCGAAGATAGTGTTTCGTCACTGGGCCAATGGTATTAATTTATATATTTTTCCAATATTTACTAGTGATTCAAATAGACATTCAAATTGACATTATTCGAAGATTTCATAATTGTAACAACTACTTTTAGATATGCTTAATATAGAAAGTAAAAATTAAACACCATAGACATTATTCGAACATTTCATAATTGTAAGGACCACTTTTAGATATGTATGCCTAGTATAGAAAGTAAAAATTAAATTAGCATGTTGAAAAACAAAAAATTCCCTAACTGGACGATTTTATAGATGTTTTCAAGTGAACTAATCGATAGCAACATTCAGATTGAAGTAAATAGAAACTAGTTTCGTTGCAAGAACTGCTTTTAGCATTACACATCAATAAATATTTACAAGTGATAACTTTTACAATATTTTTAAGTGCATTAACCATAGCTTTTGAAGTAAGAAATGTATTTTTTCTTAATGAAATGTTTATTTGAATTGGTAAATAATGTCATTTTTAAATGGAAAACCTATTTGCATCACTAGGCTTCAGAATGGAATGATTTTAATCACTGGTAAGTGACGTTGTTCCAGAAAGAATAGTTTGAATCATTTGTAAGTGATGTAGCTTGAGTTTCTAGAAGTCTAAATTTGGAAACTACATCGCTTACCTGTGATGCAAATCGATTTTTCCCTCGGAAACCTCATTTACCAGTTATTCAAATAAACTTATAATTTAAAAACTTCATCATCTACTAGTGATTCAAATAAAGTTTATTCGAATAACTGGTAAATGATCTATTCTTTTCTAAATGGAAAATCTATCTGCACAGGTAAGCGAAGTTGTTTCTGAATGTAGGTTTATTCGAATCACTGGTAAATGATGTGGTTTCCGAATGGAAAATCTATTTGCACCACAGGTAAGCGATGTTGTTTCTGAATGCAAGTTTATTCGAATCACTGGTAAATGATGAAGTTTCTGATTGTAAAATTTATTTGTATCACAGATAAGCGATGTTGTTCTTGAATGTAAGTTTATTTGAATCACTGGTAAATGATGCTTCCGAATGGAAAATCTATTTGCATCACAGGTTAGGTATGTATTTTCTGAATGTAAGTTTAATCGAATCACTGGTAAATGATGTAATTTCTGAGTGGAAAATTTATTTGTATCACTGATAAGCGATGCTGTTTTTGAATGTAAGTTTATTCGATTCATTGGTAAATGATGTAGCTTCCGAATGGAAAATCTATTTGCATCACAGGTAAGCGATGTTGTTTCTGAATGTAAGTTTATTCGAATCACTGGTAAATGATGTAATTTCTGAGTGGAAAATTTATTTGTATCACAGATAAGCGATGTTGTTTTTGAATGTAAGTTTATTCAAATCACTGGTAAGTGATATAGTTTCGCAATGGAAAGCCTATTTGAATCACCTATAAATGAGATAAAATCAGAATGAAATGTCTATTTACATAGGTAGTAAGTGATGTAGTTTCTAAACGGAAAGTCTATTTACACCACTGAAAAGCAATATTGTTGTTGAATGGAAAGTTTATTTGAATCATTGGTAAGAGATGTAGTTTATATTAGTCACATGTTAGCAAGGTCTAATAATTTTTGATAAATGCTATAATTTATCATCTGAAATATAACTATATTAAGTTTATCAGAAAATTTATTTTATCAAACATTTTTTCGTTAGTTAAGTCACATTTAAACCGCTTTGAAATAAATCTAGAATTTGTTACTCGCTTAAGGCAAAATTTAAAGATAAATTTTTTTTCTTCTTCACCTGCTCATAATACAAACTTTTTTGAAAGTAGTGCATGCAAAAATGATAAAATTGGATTTTTAAATCCTCAAAAAGAAAAGGAAATGCATTAAAAAAAGAGGTAAGTTTCAAACAAATTATTCTCCTTCCAAATGCATGTCGAGTTTACGAACGCGAATATCTTTCGAAAGCAAGATTTTTATTTAAAATAAATATTCCAAACTGTAACAAATACAGAAATAATGTGAAACTTAAAATTTTATATTCCGTGACAGCCTCTTCGAAATATATAGCTCCTTATACATCGATGCGATTGGGCAATTATTTTAAGAGCCTTTCTTTAAAAGTGGACGCATTGGTTTAACCCTCGCAAAAGCGAACATACCACCAATTCCGAAATGGAAGTTTAGTGGAAAAATTGGATTAAAAAGAGCGTAACCACTTTGCAGTTTTATTAACTGTAAAATAGCAAGAAAAAAGAAAAAAAAAAAAACAGGTCGCTGCATATTTTTTAACACCCGGAATGTTATTTTTTTTTATCGTTTTTTTAATCAATGAGGTATCTAAAGGATTTCTTTAGATTGATAAAAGCGATTAAATACATCCAGAATGCAAATTAGGTTGCTTTAAAAAACTTTTTCTGATGTGATTAATATACTTACGCATCAGTAAGTCGTTTAAAAAAAATTTAGCAAAACGCAGAGTTAATTTGAACATTTTTAATATTTTTTTGCAGTTAAAACAAGATCAATTTAAATAATTAAAGAAGATTTAATTTTTTCTTTAATTAGAATATTTACTCGTTATAAATACCACTTAATCTGTGCAAAAACATGATTCTTTTGACCGATTAGCTGTTTAAAAAATACAACATTTAAAAAAAAAATAATATGTGAAAGCTTTTGAAACTCAATAAGTTCTTCATCATGGTACGATTGATGGCTTTTATGGATTAAAGAGAATTATTTTTTTTTGTTGTTGTGTATAAATATGACGTCTATTGATTTTTTTTAATAGTGTGTGGGGTATTTGATTCACACATGAATTTATAATCCAAACGTGCGCCTACATCCACGTTGGATCATACGTACTTATTCTTTGAACGCTGTACGTTGCATTGGTTAAACGGATTGATGTTATGGTTCTATGTAAACTAGTTTTATTTTAACATTATATGATATATTTGATTTATTCATTTCTTGATTTGCTTAGTTCAACGTGGACCACATGCATGTTTTAATTCTTTTCAACAGAGTACGTTACATTTGATTGATTGATCGAAATCAATATTTAGTGTCAACTAGTACTTTTGAAAGTATGTGATGTACTTGATCTACATAGTGATTTATTTTTGAACTCGGTTAGTCAACGTGAACCGTATGCATATCTAAATTCTTTTAACGGTACATTTGCGTTTATTAACCAATCAAATCTAACGTTCATAGCGTGTACGTTACATTTGAATGATCAATCGATGATTAAATGTAAAATAGCTTTTTTAAACAATATATGATGTATTTGATCCATATTATGATTTCATTTTTATATTTGGTTAGCCCACCATGAGCTAGCCAATGTTTAAATTTTTTTAAGAGTGTACGTTATTTTACATATGCATGGATTTGGTTAATTCAACGAGAAGTGCCATGCAATTCAAAATTCTTTTAACAATGTATACGTTACATTTGATTCATTGTTCGATGTTATGATTAATATAAACTGGATTTTTTTTTAAACAGTTTGTGATATATTTGATCGAAATTATGGTTTGATGATTGGATTTGGTTACAATTTTTAGTATTGTATTTAGTTGGTGCAGTTATTAGTACAGTTGTTTGGTTAGTACAATTTTTAGTATGATATTAGGTTAGTATAATTATTAATTTAGTATTGTATTAGTGCAACGTTTCGTATAGTATTTGGTTAGTACAGTTATTAGTACAGTATTTGGTTAGAACAATTATGAGTATAATATTAACTGAATGTATAGCTGAATAGACAGGTAATCCGATTGAAAAACCACAAATAACGATGGGGTAATTTCTTCTTTAGGAAACAAACTTTCACAAAGTACAATAACATTAGAGTTAAAAGTAAATCAACTTCATTCCAATCATAATTCTTTCCGAAAATAAAATGTTCGATATTGTTTATAACGCATGACGTCACTCGTGATTTAGTAAAGAATAGTTATGATAATTTCCCAAGGACTCCTCCGAGACACAAAACGCATTATTGTGTTCATAGGAAATTATTTTGTCAATCATGATATTGTGCACACCTGTTTCATTTCAGATCTAAACACGTAAATGTGAGAAATTTAGTACTTCCGAGTCAATTTTCGAAATCATTTTTCCAAGAAAAGCGTCGCGTACCATAACACCTGCTCAACGTGTTAACCAGCGTTCTGTTTTGATTAATGTTTAGTGTGTCCAGAAGGAAATGAAAATTTATTCAAAAGTGGTCATAAATAGAGATTTCTGAGACTTCACTCTTTGGTTTGCTCTTTAAGTATATTTTATTGCACGGATGAGGCAGAGTGTGATTTTTATGGTCTCAAAGGGTTAGCAGTTTCCTGAATTAGAATTCACCGACAATGAAATAAACTAAGAATAGGTCACGGTTGTTCTGAAATTGCACAAAACTGGCGAAATAGTGAGAATAAATAGTACTAAGCATTTCAAAGAAATTTTGCGTTTTAAGTTGTTATTTTAGAATTCTTAGTTGATGGGACGTATCAGACATTGGATTTTAGATTGAAACTTATAAAAGTACCATTTTTGGACTTACATTGATAATTTTGAAACTTTAATTTTCAACATAATCTAAAAAAAAAAACTTTAGTTAAAGTATGAGATTTAACGCCAGCCAATTAAATTTTAACCAAATGTCACTGAATCTCAAACAATTGGCATTGGATCTGGACGAAATTTACGAGGTACTCAATTTTTTCGAGTTATATCTTTTATTTTAGAGTTTCATTTTCAAACACACTATAGAAAAATTACAATTAATTTAAGCGTATAGAACAATCAATTCTATTAGAGGTTCCCTAGATTGGAATCTCAGTGATATCTGGTTGATTCTTATAGTGCTCAACAGCTTGTCTCGACTACACTCTACACTACTGATGCAAAATATCCATCCAATAAACTTTCCATGTTGTTTAAGGGAAACGTCTTATAACATACGTCTGTAGTTGCGGTGTAAAATCTAGTATTGACGGGGAAAATCAAAAACATGTTTCAAATTCAAATGTAATCTAGTCTTTTTTTCTTTATCTATTTCCAAAGGCAAGACAGAAACGAATATAAAAAGGAATACAAAAACGAATATAAAAAGGAATACAAAAAAGAATAATAAATATAGAAGTAAAGCACAATTAAAAGTGTCGGAATTAAAAGCCGTAAAGTGATGCACATCGATGGAGTTGGTGTCTATTCATTGGAATTTAAAAAAAAAAAAAACACACAGGAAACAAACGTGGTGTCTATTCATTGGATCTGTTGAATTATAGAGGGTGCAATGAGGCTTTGAAAAGGCTCCAAAGCTATGCTCTGGTCATGTCCTGTCAGAAGATGGACAGCTAAAAATCGGTAAAAGAATTCCCGGCAATCTTTCGAGGTTGGGTGATCAATTTTACCAGCACAATATTAACCTTTCATACTGATTAGCAACAAACAGCTCAATTATTTGTTTAACTTTTTAACAACATTTTTCCTAAATACTGACAAGTGTTCCGTTGTCCATGGTAGATGCATCATGGGATTAATAGTGGGCTGCTTTTTCTCACCATGTAAGGCAGGTAGGTTAGTTTCACACAAAGCGTCCTTCAAGAAAGCGAACTTGAACTACAAAACTCAAATAAGGTATTGAACGTACCATATCTTTATATGATTTTTAGTGTATGCCCAGCCGAAAGTATTTTCCCAATGCGCTATATTATACAAAGAAAGATAATGCTTAATGCAAGGAAGCTGTGGTTTAAATATTTATTGTTTCCACAATAGAATTAGGAAAACTTTTAGTATTTAAACACCCAAGGAAAAAACATCTTTAAGGGCTTTTAAAAAGCGAAAATCGAAAATAAGCACCTTTAAGCACTTTTTAAAAACTCTACGCACCCTGAAACTACCCTTAGCAACTAAACGGATTTGAAGAACAACAAAAATTTCTAAACGTGGGTCCGATTCATCACTTTCAGAGAAAGCACCGCCTTTAACCCAGAGGGCACGGAACGGAGACCGATTACAGAAATAGACTTAATCTAAGGATTTTTTCCAGGTAAAATCATTCTTTAACAAGGTCGAAATACTGTAGCTAATAATTCTGTTTTATGTTTTTACTTTTATGCAATTACCGAGTCAAATTTACGAACTCCAAATCTCGCCAGGTGAAAGTTTTAAGTTAATGATACATTTAAAAATCTCTCCGATAAAAAATTTAAATGGGTGATACACTTATGCTTTCAATATGAAGATTTATTTATATCTCTCCAATTAAAAACTTGGGTTTCAATTAGTGATACTTTCTTTTGCTTTTTGTATGGCTATACATTTTAGTTTCTTCCAATCAAAAGCTTTCAGTTAGTGACGCATTAATGCTTATTAAATGGGGACATATTTATAACTCCTTAATAACTTAGGCATCCATTAGTGAAACTTTCATATACTTTTAGTATAAATTTATATCTCCCCAACTATAAACTTAAATATAGTTAGACACACTATAACTATAGTTCAAAAAAGTATCATCCAAACTACCAGAATATGGTAAAATTTGCTGCATTGTGGCACTATGGGAGCTCTAAAAAGCTCGGTAATTTTTACCGAAGCGTTTTGGTAGAATTACTTTGAGAAAATACTTTGGTAAAACTAAAAATAAATTAGGGTCTTATAAGGTCTTATGCGATAAAAGTTGGTAAATGTGGCAAAATTTGGTAATTTTATCATGGTAACTTAGAGCATTGCATAAAATCCATTTATTCGAGAAAATTTACTTTTCTGTTATGTATTAACTAAATGTGTGGCAATAAGAACTATTATGCCGAAAAATCGGATTTACGGTAAACAGTCACCATATGAACGAAAATATTACCAAATGAATAATTTTAAATAACGCATATTTTGGTTTTTAATTACTAAAACTATGTTTCCCCCTCCCCGCCAGAAATGTCATTACTATACAGTACAGTAATTTTACCAGAATTTTTTTCTCCGTGCAGAAAATTCAAAAACCATCTTTGTATATACAATGGCGAGCTAATATGATCGTAACAATTGTAGTGCAAAATAATTGAATATTAAAGAATAAAGAAAAATTTTTGTTGCATAGAATAAAAAGTATGCATATTTTCACAACGTAAAAATGTTTGTGGAATAGAAATGGAATTTGTATTTGTATTTTGAATTAATTGAACAAGGTTTCAGTTATTTTAAGTTTATTTCAATTCTCAGTCATTTTTCAAAGAGAACATTTTTACATCGCATCGCAAACATATAGAAGTAGACTTTTGTATTTTGAATTAATATTTTTTTAGAATTAGCATCTGATTCTTTAAAAAAAAAAGAAAAAAAAAAGAGCAGTTTTACATTGTAGGATGTGCAAATGGAAAGTTGGACAAGCATATTTATTTCAAAATAATTTTATATTTGATTGAAGTTCAGTAAAAAATATAATGATATAAATAATAATAAAAACCTTAAAATTAATTATGCTAACGTAAAAGTGGTTCAAAAATTTCGTTAATTTTCAATCAATCAAAAAAAAAATCAATTAAACAAAATCAATTTTAAAAGGCGATCACAGGTTACCCATTATCAAAATGGTTGTTGTCTAAAGTTCTTTAGCTTAAGCTTTTTCAGCCTCGGTAAGCTTGGCCTTGGCATCGTTTTTTTTTCTTGCTTCAACTCTAACCTTTGGGACCGTGTCAATCAGTTTGGGACCCTCTTTATTAGTGATATTCACCTCAATTAGTATTGAAAATTACCTGACATTCACCTGAATTAGAATTGAAATTGAAACAATGAAAACAAAAATATCGTGCAAATGATGAAATTCTCTTTTATTCACAACTCAAGAAGTATTTATGGGATCTCTCTTGTCCCATATCTCAAAAATAAACTCACTAACTTAAAGCATAATAAACAAAAAAAAAGAATTATGAAAAAATAATTATAAAAAAGAAAGAATTCTAAAAAAATTATCAAACGGGCAGCGTTCGCTATAGCAAAGCATGCAACGATGAAGCATGCGCACTGGTCACTATTAATCTTGAACATAGTTGAAAAGTGTGATGACGTCCAAATAAGGTGCGCACGCCATCAAACCCAAAACAACACCCATTTTTCCAATGGGTAAAAAAAAAAATTAAAATGTCCACGTATATTTTGAATAAAACCAAATGCGAATACTTTCCAGAGCAAATAAATGTTTCTTGTTGCATTCATTATGTGTAATATACTGGTTTCAAATATTAACTACTCGCTTTTTAAAATGAGAACAAAACCGACCATTAACATGCTTAAAACATTTTAAATCTATAAATAAAATATTATATTTGCCATTTTTCATCTATCATCATAAAAATTGCCTCACTTCCAAGCTATGTGGCAAAAGATATGTTAAAAATTTAGAAACATAATGGATATGAAAACCGTAACGCAGTTCAATATATCGATTTTTGGAAATCTATTTCTTGTAAATGTTAGCTTTAAAAAAAAATTGAAATTGCCTATTTGAATGATAAGGTGGTAAAGCTATTCCCAGAATTGTAATGATTGTTGAGTATTTTTGTTCTATATTCCCGAACGTGTGTATATGTCACGTTTCATTTTCAAAAATTCAGCATTTTCTGGATGCTCATACTCCCGGATAAAAAGTTGCAAAGAGGAAAGTTTCAAAGCAAAATATTTTCCAGTATTTCGAATCCACTAAACTGATATTTTCATACGCGCGCAAAAAATGTTCCATCTATGAAAAGTGCTCGGTGAGTCATGTCGGTGGTAAGTGCAAAAAAGATGGAAGTCAAAATATTCAGAATATTTTAGATTTTCTCTCACGATATCTTGAATCCTTTAAAAATGTTTTTCCTTCTTTTGCGACGATGTTTTTACCTTTCGATCAAAATGCAGATACTTTTTACAACATTTACAGAAATGTCAACTCAAGATCTGCTTTAGCAAGGGGTGGAGGAGAAACCTTGAATCTAATAATATTTAAAAATATTTACTAAGAAATTTAATAATCGCTAAAAACATCTAAGAAAATAATCTAATAATCTCTAAATTACGTTTTCAAAAAAATTTAATAATCTCTAAAAATATTTTTAAAAAAAACTAATTGTCTCCAAAAATATTTTCAAAGAAATCTAACAATCTCTAAAAAATAGAAAAAAAGAAATTTTTAAAATGCGACCAACGAAATTTATACCATGTAATGATTAAATATATATTTTATTTATTTGTGGTAAGTAAAATAAGACATGCCATGCATTAAATTCGAATCCTGCTCGGACGAATACACCAGCAATCTATTGCAACGGTACGAGGAAAAATAACAACAAAAATATAAAAAAACAATATTATTAATAATCAATATGTATAATTCTTTTGAATGGGAAAACGCGAACAACAGCCTATCTCTTTCCCACTCCCTTATAAAGAGCGAAAACAAAAAAAAAGATATGCTCATGAAAGAAATGAAGTTTCAAAACAAACTAAAGAGTTTCACCGGAAGTTAATGTTTATCGAGTGGCGTTTCCTGTTAAAATAAGACTTCTGTAGATGATATCACTTTCAAAAGATGGAGTTTATCTTTTCATAACATAGTTTGGTTTATGAGTTTTAGAGATAGGCCGGAACGGGTATTTTGGAGAAACAGGTATCAAACCTTGCAATAATATATAAATAACGTCTTACAATACAATAAACTCAATCAGTATCTTCTTTTTAGTGCATTCAAATAGTGCATATAATTATTTACACTATTTGTTTAGAAATTAAAATCAATAATTAATTGATAAGGGAAATCTTAAATAAGTTTCATAATTTCAGGAATTCTAAGTTTATAATGGATAATTACTTTTATTAAAATTATATAGACACAAAAAATAGAGATAGCAAAGTAATGTACGAAAGAATTCAGATAACTGTTTCCGAAAGCCTTTTTTATTTATATCAAAATATCATCACCAAATTTAAAGTATTCGGTACCTTTCGTTTTAAATCGTTACTAAACTTTGAAGCAAATTTAAAGTTATAAAAATTAAATGCTATTTTGTAATTAATAATTTATAATTAACGGTTTCAAAATAAGTTAAGAGTAGGGATATCAGTTTATCTATACTTTTTGTAACGCCTTCATATCTCATTTTATGGAAACAAGACGTTTATTTAAAGTATGCTACTAGTTTTGACAACTTTCTTTTAAAAATATTATTATAAAAAACTAGTTTATAAGTTTTATTGCGTGAAAAAACGTATAAAACTATAAAAAAAATTAATATAATTTTTTTTTTTTAAATCATCAATTTTAGGTAAAAATAAGGAATTTTTTTTGCATATAAGCAAAAACTGATTTGAGGATTTTATCTAAATGGCTATTAATTATGTTTTGAACTACTTACTATCTTAAAAGCAAGTGCATATACAACTGAGTTAGAGATCAATGTAGTAAAAAAAGCAAATTTTTAAAAATTTCCGCTCGCGTCTTTGCGAAAAAACATGCATAAAAAATGAATTTCTACTTTTTTCTCTTAGTCTGTAGTTCAATACACGTGTATTATAATCAAAACTGATGAAAAATTGTAGACAATTATTTAAAATACAACATGAAATACTATGTTTAAGATGGTGTAAAATGGAAAAAAAAAAAAACCTGAGTTTGAGATAAACGCATTTAAAGATTTAAAATCACAAGTCTATCCAATGTTTTCACCTTGCACAAAAACTACTACAACTTCGTAAATAATTGGAGTACAAACAAAAGTAAAGTATTTTTAAAAAGCTACCACTACAGTAATTCTATATCTATTAACTCAATTAAACTCAATTTGAAAACTTCGCCCAAAATCATGATGTAGCACTAGTCAGATACCTTAAACCGATCTCTTTACTAAATAATTAAAAAATAAATACAATAAACCAATATTTAAAGTAATAATTGAAATTTAAAACACAATAAAAAGTTTATAATAAAATTATTAATTTCATCTCACCATCTCGCGTGACGATTTCATTTATAAGCAGCATCATAACTTGTCTTCACACAAATGGGGTAATAGCATGAATGGGGTAATAGCATTTGCAGCTTCACTTACCTAAAATAAAAATTATATGTTAAGTAAAAGCATTTTATATTTTATTTTATAACCGTCGTTGAACAGCCGACCCAATTTTTTGGGTCGGCTACGATGTCAACTAATCGTACCTACGATTCAGTTACGTAGCCTTGTAAATTCGAACCCAATCCAGAAGACAAGGGAACTTCTACCACGAAAACCTCTCACGATTAGCCTGACGGCAAACGGACTCTAACCCATGATCCACCTACCACAGAGAATATTTTACGCATACACGGATGCGGAATTCGAATCGACCAGCCATCGCAGGGATTCGAACCCGGTTCACATCATTAGAAGGCGAATGCCTTAGAGCATGGTTCCCTCAAAGTTTCGGTTCTCCAGTTCCAGATATATGTCATCCCAAGGTTCAAAAGAAGAGCTTCTAGGATTGCTACCGCTCCCAGGGCAAACTCGTGGAGAAGTTATAGCAAATGCTGTGCAAAAATGTCTAGAAGACAATGGAATTGATATAAATAAAATCGTTTCTATAGCAACTGATGGAGCCAGAAGTATGTCAGGAATACATAGAGGGGTAACATAAATTTTTCAGGAAGAAAACCCCCCCCCCATGAAATTCTAACGTTTCACTGCATAAATTCTTCAAGAAGCGCTTTGTGCCCAAACATTTCCGGCCGAAATAGTTGAGTTCACGAAGTTGGTAATTAAGATTTTAAACAGCATCTTGGGCCAAACCACTCGACCATTGCCAGTTTAAAGAGTTCCTTGAAGAAATAGATAGCCAGTTTTCTGACCTACTTCTGCACAATAATGTGCGAAGGCTTTCCAGAGGTAAAGTATTGCAACGTTTTGCTTTGTGCTTGAGTGAAATAAAAACATTCATCAATGAAAAGAGCATAGAGCATCCCGAATTTGAAGAAGACAAATGACTTAAAAAATTCAACTTCATGGTAGATACCACAAGGAAATTAAATGAACTAAATCTAAAAACTGCAAAAGAAAGGGCTACCCAGCCTACGCCTTGCTTGAAGTAGTTTAGTTCGGGGAAAAAATGACTTCTTTTTGTTGAAGACATGGGGAGCAGTAAATAAAAATCTAGAGTCGCGCTTGAAACTTAAAACAACAAGTTATAAGACTGATTTTATTAAACTTTCGAAAGGCATGCAAAGCCAATGCTCCCATTGATGTAACCATCTATATTTGTGTTTTTATATAAATAAATATTATTCCGTATTTAAAGCTGTTTATTTTAAATCAAAAATATATAAGCAAACACTATAATATTACATCGAAAAATTTTAATGGCTCTTTAAAAACTGGGAAATTTTGTAATTTGTAACTTTTGCCTCTTCCGTTTCCGACCCCTGTTCTGAGGTATGATTAAATTACCAAATTTTACTCTATTTACTATCAATGTTATTATATTTACTACCAAATTTTAGATTTACTATTACATGTTACAAAAATAATTTTATTGTTAAGTTACAAATTTGTTGCTACAGTTACAGTTTATTGCTATCAGTTGCTACAGTTTATTGCTATT
This sequence comes from Parasteatoda tepidariorum, assembly GCF_043381705.1. Classification (NCBI taxonomy): domain Eukaryota; kingdom Metazoa; phylum Arthropoda; class Arachnida; order Araneae; family Theridiidae; genus Parasteatoda; species Parasteatoda tepidariorum. The sequence continues at coordinate 95,883,196 of NC_092204.1, read as the reverse complement.
AAGTCATTATCAAAGTGATTCGGTAAAAATTACGGAGCTTTTCGGTGTTCCCACAGAGCCGGAAACACGATAAATTTTACCATATTCTGGTAGTTTGACCATACTTTTTCCTCAATGTAGATTTAATAAATAAATAATAGGAAGAGAGGGAATTACATTCACTATTAATACAACAATATATTAAGAAAGAATTATAATATCTAAAACCACAACTGTAAAAAATAAAAAATTGGACTTCGTCAAAATATTATTTTTATTACTTTTTTTGTTCGTAGATTGCATTTAAAAAATATTTCATTTTAAAATTAGGCTCTAATTAAGCTGCGTTCTTAAGCTTTAAAAATGGAATTATTATTATTTTTTAAATGTAGTGGAAGATGCATTTTTCAATACAATTGTTTAAAGAGCGTTTTAATAAATATCTCCATAAAGTTTCATAAAAACTTATACCTCCTTAAATAATTTTTACAAAACTCAGTATGCATGTTAGTTTGTATATGTAAAGCTGTCTCACCAAAATAATTATGTTTCTAGTATAATAAATACAAAGAAAGTTTGTTTTTTAAGTCCGTTGTCCTTTTTTATGATTTCGACACAAAAATATTGATTTAAAAGTTTTTTTTTTGTTTTTTTATTAAGACTTAATTTTTCAATTATTATGTACTTCAATTCATGTGAATATTATTAACCGTACTATGATTAAATTCGCGTAATTTTTTTAAAAATAAATAACAGCAACGGGAATTGCACTGTTTATAAAAATACCGTCTCTAATAAAATTTAAGTTCTTATTTTCAATGAAAATACAGAAATCATACTAAGCTTTGCGGAACTTTAAAAAATAATTTTATTATCAATAAATTTAAAAAAAAAGGAATTAACTACGAAGTTTTTCCGGTATGAAGTACTATTTGGAATACTATTTGAATAATTGTTATTGAAGAACAATCTATATTATATAAAACGCTAATACGTACGTATGTATGTATGTATCAATAAAACCGATGATATTTCTTTTCTCGCGCTGGCAACAGTTTTCATTTTTAATTGATTGGATTCGGCGCGCAAGAGCACGTTGTGAGCAACCAGATAACAATAACCAGAGTGAGCATTATCAGGTTGTTCAATTCAGATTCATGCACTAAAAACATGACAATATTTAATTTAAATTCAATTAGGAATTAATTAATTAATTGAAGTGAGAATGCTTTAAAAGGCCGCTGTTGAATTGATATTTTTCTACTGGGAGCTACCTAAACGTCTAAAAAACGTTTAAGTGTTTGTATTGAATGCATTGAATTTTTTTTATATTTCGCGTTTATTTATGCATTGAATTTTCACGCTTTAAAATGCAGAATATTAGTGAAGCAATATTTGATAATTTATTTTGCTAATATGTTTCTTATTCAGCTAATGTTTTGATTTTTTCACCATGTACAATCTAAATAGCTAATATACTTTTTTAAAAGCCAATATGAACATTGGTAGAATTCTTCTACATAAGTACAATACTATGTCTTTGATGATAAAATACTATGTCTTTGATGATAAAATACTACGTCTTTGATGATAATATATTATGTCTTTGTGCTACAACATTGTGTTCATTGGCGAGCGAGCGCAGCGAGCCATGGTTCACGGCGTGAACCACATAGGATTGCGTAGCAATTCTCGGGGGTTGGCGAGCGTTAGCGAGCAGGGGGCGGAGCCTCCTAGTTGTGTTATAATTTGAAACAATAAAACATGCAGTTTCAAGATATAAATAGAAATGCACTATTATTGATAAAATATTTAAGAATTACAGATTACAATTAGAATTACATTATTAAACTTTGAAGTTTAAAATAATGGCTCGAATTGATTGATAAATTTTTTAATAGTGTTAAACAAATCGCAAATAATAAATTTGGAAGTTGGAAAAAAAAAAATCAAATAGCAATACAACAACAAAATGATTGAAGCTTGATTAAAATGAATAAAACTGAAAACAAAAAACGAACACATAAAAAATGACCGCTGTTGAAAATTCTTTGTTGTTAATGTCTATCATGCAAATCCTTTTTACCAATGAAAATTATTTGAACATCAAATACGTATCACAAGATTAAATTTCAAATATTTGCGAATTTGCTGAAATTGTTATTTTATATCTGTATCACGTGAGTTATCACGTACGACTAATACTTTGCTGGATACTTGTTTTTGACATTTTAAACGAGTAATACGATTCTTAAAACACAAAAGCTCTTGATGTCAAAAACCAATTGAAAGTGTGTAAGTAAACGTTTTCCGTATTTAATGGTGCACTTTCATTTTGAAGAACATCATTTCGATAGGGAGGATAAAATTTGTCAATGTACGCGTTTTTTTCAAATATTGTCACGTCAACCTAACTATTTCACATTTAAGAGACACAATCCTTAAATTGGGATTATTATTCGGATTTTTTGAAATTGATTTTAATTATTTTTGTAACAAAAATCGTGAGAACAAAACTGAAAAACGTAAGTTTCAGAAGAAACTACTTGCCTTTTAAGAGAACTTAAGATAACGCGAAAATCCGAAATACTTCGACGTTCAGCGAGAAAAAACGTCTTTTACATAGGTGAATATACGTTAATAATTATACCCGAAAAATTGGTCACCATCTAGGAAATTTTTTTACTTCCCTTACTAAAAATGAAGAAAAAAATCAAGATTTATTTTTACATTTTTTTCTATGAATGCAAACGCGATCTAAAATTATATTCACGTGATTTAAAACCACAGATCGCGCATCGTGTTTTGTATTTTTAAAGGTTTTTTTTTCTCTCAAAAATCAAATATCGAGTTTTATATTCACTTCATTTAAAAGCCACCATTATGATCCGTGTGCAAGCGACTTAAAAATTATACAACGGAATTCGTTCTTAAAATCAAATATCGAGATTCGTATTAATTCGATTTTAAAATTTAATGTCGAGATTAGTATTCGTATGATTTAAAAATCAAACATTGGGATTCATATTCACACAATTTAAATAAATAGATAAATAAAATCAGGCATCGATATTTTTATTAAAATGTTGACATTCTGTGGATAAATGTCTACATGCACTTTTTTCTTGCTCAAATTTCAGGTATTTTTTTAATTATTTAAAAAGTGCTTTTGCACATGACGCTTTTGAATTTGTATTTTCCGGTTTTTTTTACCAAACTCATCCCTGTGAAAGGAATCAATATAGAGTTCTATAAAAATTAAATTTAAAAAAAAAAAAAAAACGTGATTTGCAAAAAAAACGTGATTTGCCATGAGGCGGCGACGAAAAGGTCTAAACTAATTACAAGAGTTAAATCTCAATGCGAGTAGAGTTTTTTAATGGAGATTTTGTGTTCGCGGAAAGTATTTCATGTTATCTAACTATGACTTCTGATTCCAATGAACAAGGTAATTCTTAACTAATTATATCTAGGTTACTTATAACCTTGGGTTACTTTAATCTCTAGCGGGTTTAAAGTAGAACGTGATTTATTTATTTTTAAAGATGAAAGAATACTTTATTGTCAGTAAAATAATAATAAAAAAATGAGTTTACATAGTATTATATATATATTTGAAAACAATATGATATTCTCTAAGTAAAAATGCAAGTATCAAGAATAAGGAAAGTGTCTGAAAAAATAATTTTTTAAAAGAATTTCAGAAGAATAAACAAACGTAAAACAATTATTAAAAAAAAAAAAAAAAAAAACAATTTAAGTATTTTTCTGATATTTTTTTTTACAAGGGAAAATTTATTCAGCTTGTATGTACATTTAGTTGCCAAAAATTAGTCATATCTATATGCATGCTTTTTTGCGTATTTTTAGTACAACAATTTCGCTGTATGGTTGCTTTGACTGTAAATTTAGTCCTTAAATTTATATATGATGTATACATGTCTACATGTACAAAGAGCAGATATGTAGTACTAATTATGCATAACCATAAATATTTTTGTAATAATGACTAATATAGTAAAATAGCAATGCATTTAAGAAGAGATTTATAATAATCCAAATTATAATAAAATTGCTATATTATACCACTATTACCATAAATAAAATTTAGTGATAAATGATCAAAAGATTTCGAAATATGAAGATCATTTTCAATAAAGGGCAAAAATCAAATACTTAAATACAATAACGATGCAGCTATAAAGCTAAAATAAATTTTTTTCTCTCTCCATATTATTCGAAGTATTTAATAAATATTTTCCAATATGCAATAAATATTATTCACGAGTACATATTATTATTATAATATTCATTTAACATGAAGGGGTATCGTTCACGAATATGTATAAATAAAAAGAGTCTGGAAACGTACCCCTAGATGTAAAATAATAATAATATAAAGTAGAAAGTACAGATAAAGTAGTTCTTATAGGAAGTAGTAATACAGTTATAGTACATTATTCATAATGGTTATGGTAATATAATTACATTTATCATGAATAAATGGATCAATTGTCAAATAAAAGTGTGCCTAGGTGTAAAATGATATATATTTGTCAGGAATTCAAACGAATAAGAATCGTCATATATCTTCCGAATTGGAATACAGTATATTTATGACGAGTACATATAGCGGTATAAGTACCCAAAAAATCAAATTACGTTAACAAATGCGTATTAAAAAATCTTACATTCACACATATATACAAAAAGCATCTAATAAAATGAAGCGCATTCACAAATGCATATTGAAATCAAGAGCTCCATAAAATTCTATCCTGTTTACTGAAGCATTATGATCAAAAAACCTTAAATAAAAACAGAAGAGAAAAACATTTCCCCCCCCCCCATTATTCTACTTTTAGCATTGATATACTAACTGATTTTAGAACAACATGATACAAAAACGTGACTGTTCTTGAACAAAACTAACGCCACGGCTATATGATATGGGCGGACGTATCGCAATATTTGATTTAGAGATTATTGTTTCGCTTTCGAGTCTTTGTTTAACTGACCACAAAATAACCACCTTTTAGAAACCTAAATAGCTGGACCATTAAGGCAACACTATAATGATGGGCTTAAACTGACGAAATTATTTTATAATGGAAAAAACTTTGTATCGGAGATTTAATGATTTTTGACAAGAAGATAAAAGAGCTGCAGAATTAAGCGATAAGCCACACTTTTTTTCGATTGTGGCATGCTCACGTCAAACTGTATTTTAGTATTATTTCCAGATATGAACTTCAGGTGTTTCTAGTAGATAGAAGCCCAATGCACATAAATATTTTATTGTTTACAATGACAGGGTGCGTAGCTAAATCTTTCAACAAAAAATAAGCACCTTCTAAGTACTTTTTAAATGCTCAAAAATATTTTTAAGTACTATATACTAACAAAATGCAATATAATTTTCAAAAACTTTACATGATCATCATAAAATAACCAGTTTCTGACAAAGAACTCTTTTCTTGATTATATTAGCCAATATAAAAACATCAAGAGGTTTTTCTGTTCGATATCACAGGGTGGAAAATATTGAGATTATTGAGAATATCTTGCAAAATGCGGCAGAGTTGCACACGTGAGTTCAAGAATCTCACCGAACCCAGCTCAGTAGAAGCACATATGGATTCGCAAGTATTTCATCAAACATGTAAAATGGTAGGCGCTTTCATACGCTATGGACCGACGGTACACCGGAATAGATTTTGGTTAAATGAATTGAACAATGTGAAAAGCATGATTTGCATAATACGTGGCGAAAATCGACACGGTAAAGAAAAGAAATCTAATTTTGGAAAAGGGAAAATTAGGCACTTTCTAAAAACACTCAATGAAAAAAGCACCTTTAAGGGCTTTTAAAAAACGAAAATCGAAAATAAGCACCATTAAGCACTTTTTAAAAACGCTACGCACCATGAAAGGTTTTGTATAACCAGAAACGTCCACTTGAATAAATTAAAATTTTCAAAATCAGAAATAAAGCAAAAAATCGGAGATGCAGCAGGAATTTCCATCATAGAGTAAAATAACTCCTTCATTTCTTTTGGAAAAGTGAAATTCGTTTCAGAGGAAAGAAAAACAAATTCATTTTCAACAAAAAAAAAAAAAAATTTAAAAAAAACAACATATATTTCAATTTTGGTAAAAAAAATTAAAAAAAATTAAATTAAATATTTTAATTCGCTAAACTTTTAAGATTTATTATTTTTTGTTGATGACGATGATGATGATTTTTCCGATGATTTTAGAGCAGGAAATCAGTCCCTTCCTTTGATATTCAAGTTATTATTTCTAATTGTTCGTCTGTCAACTTCTTTTAAAATTTTTATTCCGTTTAAGATTAAAAACCCTATTTCACATACAGCTGTTTAAAAGGGTGTTGCTAATGCTAAATGCAGTGCAAAAAAGAGAAAAATATAAAAAAAAACTTGGAGAAAGCACATGTTTTTAAAAAAAAAATTATTTAAAAGAAAAAGCATGAAAACATACATGACTAGTTTTTTTAAGAGTATTCCGCTTTTCAATGTGTGAAATACACTAGTAGAGGATTTGATATCAGATTCAAGAATTTATTAATTAAAACTGCAACGAAATGCTAGAAAATTACTGTAATGGCTGAAAAATAAGATATTATATTTATTACTTTTATATTAATTCGTTTAAAAATGTATTTAGCGAAACTACCACAGGTTTCAGCCGCAATAATTAAAGTAGATCTAATGGAAATGGTGAAGTTAACAGTTCTATAAAAATAGTAGAACACGTTATTGAGGAATGTATAGCTATCCAATATATTTAATGTCAATATAGGAAATAAAAAAAAAGCATGGGCTTGAATGTACTGTTTAATATCACACGAGCTGGACTCAGCTAGACTGTACCAATATTATTTCCTCAATATTACAAAATGCAAGGGTATTATAATTTAAGCCAGGCAAAGAACAAAATGATTGAGGTATTGAGAAACCTATTAACTTGAAAAAAAGAAGGAAATACACAATTTGAAATTTCGAGGAGGTGAAAAAAGAAAGGCGACAGACACTTTGGTGTTGGGAACGTATATTGGAATTAAAGTATTCTCAGTATGTTATTAATTAGTAAGTCAATGTTATTAGTAAGTCAATGTATAAGCCCTTATATAACTAGTAAGTCAATGATATAAACAACTGAACCTTTTATACATAAAAATTAAAGTTGCAGAATTTAAAACCGAAACAAAAGCGTTTATTTCTTCAAATGTTTTAAACTTCTGGCTTTCGATCTCTTCTGCTAGCCTATCTTCTGTTAAACCGGTGGAAAACGATAAAATTTTATGGAAAACTGTTTTTGTTTATGCTGCGTATTAATTTGTAACACGAGACGAAAACATAGCAGGAAAATATCTTAAAAGAAACAATTACAAAATTAAAATGATATTGAGAAGAATACAAACAGGGGTCGTAAAATTTTTTTTTTTTACATAGAGCGATAGTAAAAATCAAAATTTCAGAATAGTAACTATCAACAATTTGAGCGTTCCTTAAGTTTTTTGTAAAAATAGCATAACATGGGAATACATTTGCACATTTAGAATTTTAAGCTGAATTCGCTTATGAAAAAATATGATACTCTTAACGATTGGATTTATTCTTGATCATTTGAAAGATGAAACTCGACAGAAAATAAAGACAGCCATAAGAAGAAAAAAACCGACAATTATATCTGGTTTAACAGGCTATTTCAATCATTTAATGGCCTGAAAAACCATATATATCCACCCGACTCTTGATTTATTATTAGAAGTCCAGTTTTGTAAAGATATTCTTTCTCTTTAAATCTTTATTCGGGATTCATTATAAATACTTTAAGTGGAACCCCACACATATATAGATACGTATGCAACATATTGAGATTTATATTACCACGTTTCTTTTCCTTGGAATCATAAGATCTTTTTTGTAGAATTTTAATTTGAAACATAAGTATTTCAGCCCACACCTTTGCTTAAAAATATATGACCAAGTCGCGAAAAGATTTTTACAAGCTGTAAATCAATTTTGCTTCATTATGTGGTACATAATTTGATATTGAATTAATTCGTTTCATTTTTTGCCACTTTAGATTGAAAAACAGGTTCGTTATTCAAGAAACGGTAATACTGTAACTGACTAGAATTGTTGGTATACTTTTGACGTAGAACATTAGCAATTATCATAAGTTTTGTTGCAGAACACTTGCAATAATCATAAGTTTCGTAGCAAAATATTTGCAATAATCAAAAGTCTAGTTGCAGAACATATGCAATAATCAAACGTTTTCTGGCAGAACCTTTGCAATAATCAAAATTCTCGTTACAAAAAATTTGCATTAATTAAAAGTTTTCCTGCTGAACATTTGCAAAATTCAAACGTTTTGTTATAGAATATTCGATATAATTCTGCTCCTGGGTAGAAAAATAAAACAAAAATCTCTTAATATGTTGATTTTCGTAGTAGCATTCCTAATTTTAGGAAATTTTCTAAATGGAAAATTTAGGAAATATTCTTTCTGTGGTTTAACCAGACACAGATAGATACATAAAATTCATTGTTTTTCAAAAAAGTCTCATGAATGAATCAAAAACCAGCAGATTATCTAATTAAATCACAAGGACAATATAAACTGGGAAAAATATTGTCAAGTTGACACTTAGACGACGTTAAGCTTGTATTCGCAGGTATTATATTAAGAAGAAAAAAAAACTAGATTTTATTTAATTATTTATTTATTTATTAAATTTTTTTTTGAGTTTCAAAAAGAGATATATGTCATCTTAGGATTTGAAGAATGCACTGAATAAATCTCAGCAACAAGTAACAGAGATAATTGATGGACATGACCATCATCAAATAAGGATTATACTTTTAAAAAAGCGGACTCAACATATGGAAAAAAAATGCAAAACAAAACACAGATGAACATTCACTATACATACAAATTCTGACAGATGGATTACAAAAGACTTAAGAAAAAATCGTGAATATGACGAACAGGTACAACTGAAATGGTTATTCATCATTGGAAGCGTCAATGACCATCTCTTTGCAGAAAGATAGTATAATAGAGTAAGATTAGTAACCATCACTAACTATCAACTATAAACTAAGATGATTGAAACTTCGGTCATTCATATGAAGTTAATTATTATGCAACAAGTAAATCAGCGCAGAATATTAGAACACTGAAGACATTTGTATCTAACATATACGTGAGCACCAATCATTTCTTAGAGGGGGGAAATTATTCAAATGACTTTCTCATGCTAATTTCTTACGCGATTTATTCAACCGGTAGGCTGATTTCGCCAATTGGAATGAAAACTAGTTTGGAGGAGTCTTATTTTTTGCCCCCAACATTTTTATTTCTTATGCAGAAGAACTCTAAGGATAGATTAGCCTTCATGATTGTGGGGAGGTTTTGACCCCGTGATTTAAAAAAAAGGCTTAGCGATTCGTTTCAAAGGGATAGGGGAGCGGAGGTAGATATTCGGAGTATTTTCTCTGCTATGATATGAACTGCACGGAATTCGGTAATCTTAGAGTTGAGGTAACTGTAGATCTATCAAGATAATAAATAGGATTTCATTTTTACAATCGTATCCAAAATCAGAGTACCCTTCAAAGTCACTATCATACAAATACATCACGGAAACAATGATGTGATTGCTGTTTAAAAGTCAGTCTGGAAAAAGATATTTTTATTCGTGGTTTTATTTTATTGGTAAAATAATATTTATTTCGATACGAGGCATGAAAAATAACCGCTTCACCAGCCAACTCCATTAATTTAGTTGGGTGTTCGGATACTATTAGACCTTTGGTGTTTGTTTACTGAAATAAGCATTTTGCAACATAATTTTACCCGACCCAGGCTAAATTCAAAAGCAAACTGTTTAGAATGCAAAATATATAATTTAGCAGTGGTAGCAACTTAATTATAAGCACAATTATTTTATTACTTGAAACAAAAATAAATTTTTTGAATGGATTAATTTTGGAAATATTGACAGTTTTTCAGAATTGTGCAGTTAGGACAAATTCGAACACATTGAAGGATTTTCTGAGATGTATTAGGGCCACAAAATGCCTGCATCAATCGAAGCAATAATCAAATCATTAAATGGTAGAGGGGCGTTAATCATTTAAAAAATGATTCAGATAACGCTAATTTTTCAATGTAAAAAATTGAAAAAAAAATATAATTAAAATTGATTAAATAAAAAAGTATCTTTTAAACAACTACTTCTATGGGGAGCGGTTGTAGTAACATCAATCTCTCTCTCCTTTTTTAATTATTAGATAACTATTAAAAAAACTACTAAAAATCTCTTCAAAACTCATACATTGTTTAATAATTATAATTAAAAAAAAGACTAATTTGTTAAGCAATAGTGTGTACATTATAAATTCATAATATAAACAGTACTGTTTAGTGATATGAAAATAAAGTTTTTATTGTTATCTTTAAAACGCTTTTTCCTAAATTTATTAAGGAACAAGAATTTATAATTCTGTATACAAATTAATTATTTTTGTATACAAATTAATTATTTTTGTATACAAATTCAAATATTTAAAATGCATAAAAATATCACAATTCTACAAAATAAGAAGAGTTTTCATTCTTCTGTTTTATAAATTAAGTCGAAATACAATGATTTGAGACAAAATACTATAATTTAAATAGACAATCGTTCGAGGTTTTCATCGTAGGAACAAACATACATTACATTTCGACAATAATTATGATACTTGTATACAAATGATCGATAATTAATTTAAAACGATAATATCTTTTTGAAAAACATTGTTTTTTGACTAAAAAATTTCTTTCAAAAAGTATTCAAACATCAATAACACCGACTATTATCTCGATTCTCGATCTATTTTCTTTAAAATGTGATAATGATGTTTAAAACACAAATCTGAACGTTTATATATACAGACAATCGTTTTTAAATTATGATAGTTTTTTTTTAAAGTTTTATTTGTGTTTGATTTGCATCGATAAACAAAGATACTAATAGATATAACTTTGTAAAAAAAATTATAACGTAGACATGATGCCAATTGCATGAAAAAATAAGAACTATGGATTTCAAATCTGAAAAACACAATACAATTAAACGCTACTTAAGGACTAGATTTTCTTGATCTAGATCTAAAATCATTCTTCCTTAATCAGAAAAAATAATTAAACAACAGTGTAATATTTTTCAAACAAAAGTTTATAAATATTTAATGAAAGATTTTCCTTTGTCGTATCTCCAGAATTCTATTAAGCATTCTTCAAGCATTAGAATGAAAATTATTAGCGCGTTCGAAATGAAGTAAACTAAAAGTAACATACGAGACAGGAAGTTGGTTAATTATGTTGCTAAAAAGTATGCGTAGAAGGAATAAAAAAAAGTGACGAAAAATTCGTTCTTCCAGGATTGACTAAAATACATTTAAAGGTTAAAGACCAGGAATAAGCCGGTTGTGATTTAATGATAAAATAATTTGTAAAGGGTCTGTTTTTACAGTAAAATATTTTATCTATTATCAACAATAAAATAATTTGTGAACGGGTCCAAGTTTCTCCTAAAATAATAAAATAGCAATTTTTTAAATAATCAAACTTAATGATATTTCTTTTTAAAACAACAGTTAGAAAAATAAACGTACGAATTAAATTGAGATCAATTTTGATTTGTATTTGAAATAGGAGAGATTGCTTAGGTGTTTTCAGATTTCTTTCCTGTGTGCTAATTGAATTTCATTACGGACAGAAGATAACATAATTGTAAGCAGCCTAACTAACAGCTGTTCGCCTAAAACATAATCATTAAATTGAAATTTGGGAGCACCCGATTCCATTAGGCATAATTTAGCGGACATGATTAATAATTCTTTGTTCGTAATTTTCATTTATAAAATGCAAATTGTTTAGAAAATTGTACTTTTATATCTACAGCTAATTAATCAATTTCATCGGTAGTTCGTAAAATAAGCATTTAATTATTCAATATAAAAATCGTTTCTTTAATAGGTTGCAGCAGGTGTTATAGTTCATAAAGAATCGTAAAGCTCAAAACTATTAATAAAAAGTCACAAAAAGTCTGAAATTCGTGGCAGTAGCTACTAATACGGAGAAAAAGTACAATCTTGTTAAAAGGGAGCTAAAAAAATTTTTCAAGAGGAAAACTTATCAATTTGTATAGTTTGTTGTTTTTACATGTATGCATAGAAATGATTATTACTATAAAAAATGACAAAGCCAATTCTTTATATAAGCAATCTTCGTATGAAAAGTTGACATTTATAATTGTAAAAATGAAATGTGCATCAAAAAATACAAACAATACTAGAGAATGATGGCATTGAAATTAGAAAAGGTAATTTTACGAAAATATCATATATTTACTTAAAATTAATTGACAAAAATAAGACTTTTTTCGAATAGGGTCTAGTGAGAAATATAAATATCTCAAATCTTTTCACCATACTGTTATCATTTTTACAGATCAAAATTGTATTTAACCCAGTAACAGTGAAGTTATCAATAATAGTTAGTTAGTAATCAATAAAAAGAAATAATTGAGCGTTTTAAATATAACAAATTATAAAATAATTATAAGTCTGTCGGGTAAATGAAGAAATAAGTTTTTTTTTATATACTGTAATGTATCAATCAATTAAGAGAGAGGAGAGTATCTAAAAAAAGCTTGACGTATCAAATAATTAAAGGTGTGATTGGCGGAAAAAATCATAATGTATTAAATAATTATAGGCGTGATTGTTAGACATAACTGAATTAATAAGTATATAGGTGATAACTAAAAAGACGTTATAACATATCAAATAGTTAAAGAGGCGATGTCTAAAATAAGGCAGAATATAAAATAATTATGGAGGTGATTACTAATATGAAAGAATCAAATAAATATATGAATAATTAGGGATGTTATCACATTTTAATATACATACACTTTAACCAATACATTCACTTTAAATACCCATGTATATACACTTCAACCAATAAATGAAATAAATATTTAATAAAATATATATTACAAATATTAACAATAAAAATCATAAAAACATATCCGGGAAATTTATTTAACTTTTATTATCGAACAAATAAACTCGTTTCTTTGTATCTCAAGGTTTATCCTTTGCATTAAAAAAGGGTTTGTCTCCAAATAACAAAAAGTTACTAAAATTAAGGGGTTGGTTAATACCAGCAATAAAGAGCAATTCAAAACATTCATATACTTTTCATTATTTCTTAATCAAAATTACAATTAGTAGGAGAAAAGGCAATTCCGTATTAGTTATCATTTCGTTTTTTAACAATACTCAAGTGCTACCGCTAAAGAGTAGAAATCAGTTATTCTATAGATTCATCTAATGTGCAGATTAACTAAGATAAAGAGGTTGTGAGTTCGATTCCCGCCAGCCGAAGACTCTCCGCGTAGTAAATGGGGACCGGTGCACGTTAAATCTGTAGGGTCACAAACTTCACCAAGTTCCCATAACAAATGACAACCTTTGGGGGTACTGAATTGGTGATGGATCGTTTTCAGGTTCACGTCAAAATTACCATCTGTGGATGAATAAATGGATGTATGAATGGGCCCGCCTTCTGAAACGGGCTGTGACATGTATGTGACTGAATACGTATTCTTGGTCATAGATGGCGCCACTTAAAAATAAGAAACGCACTATCTGCCTTAAATTCGCTGGATTTCATCAAGCAGGCTTGCTGACATTGGTAAGTGACATTAGAAACAACATGGTAGTTTTCAGACAACCTGGGTCGTCTGAAAACTACCAAGATGATCTGTACATAACCTACCAGAAACTCGTTAAAGTCTAAATAGATCTTTGCTGAAACAACAACAACGTTTCTGTAAGCCTAAATCAACATAATGTTGTTTATTTATTCTTTGCTATCTCAAATAAAAATCATTTTTACACAATCTAACAATCATCCATTAGTTGATAGAATTAATCGTCAGTTACTATAATTACAAAGAATCAAACCGTTTAAAATATTATTAAAGTGAAGGAAATTAACATAATGCCGTTTATTTATTTCTCAATGTCCGAAGAATTAAACCAATAAATACAATCAAACAACCAAAAAACTAGCTGAAAGAATAAGAAAAAAGAAACTTATGAACGATACCAGGGGTCTGTTTAGAAGAAATTTGGGTCCGTTAACGGACCCTTCACAAAATATTTTAACTCAAAAACGGACCCTTCACAAAATGATCTTTCTTTTAATCGGACCCTTCACAAATTTGTTTATCTTCATTATTATTTTATTAATCGAATAAACCCTTTCCAGGGCAGAAAACAAGAAAGATGGATGTAAACGAATTTAGTTTTGTCTTCGGCAGACGATTCTTCCATCATTCGTCCGAAATTAATATTCTGCTTTCAGCAGTATAGGCTAAATATCAAATATTTGTATGTTGCATCTCTAATTTAGAAGCAGCAATTGTTGTTTATTTTTTAAAATTTAATTTTTTTAATTATAATTTAAAAAAAGCATAATCTTAAGCATAATCTTGTATGTCTTTACAATTTAAAAACTCCTTGAAAAAGTTTTTTTTTGCAATAACGGACCCTATTTGCACGCATTCATAAAAGCGGACCCTGGTTGAAAGAATGTGAGTAATTTTTTCACAATTTCACGAAAAACGGACCTTTCACAAAATGTCTGGACAGACCCCTGGATGTAAACAAATTAAGTTTTGTCTTCGGCAGACGATTCTTCCATTATTCGTCCGAAATTAATATTCTGCGCTCAGCAGTATAGGCTAAATACCAAATATTTGTATGTTGCATCTCTAATTTAGAAGCAGCAGTTTTTTATTTTTTAAAATTTAATTTTTTTAATTAAAATTTTACAGTGTTGAGCATAATCTTGTATGTCTTTACAACTTAAAAACTCCTTGAAAAAGTTTTTTTTTGCAATAACGGACCCTATTTGCACAAATTTATAAAAGCGGACCCTGGTTGAAAGAATGTGAGTAATTTTTTCACAATTTCACGAAAAACGGACCTTTCACAAAATGACTGGACAGACCCCTGGATACAGAAATAGTTGATGCGTTCATTACCAAGATAAATTGTAGAAATCCTTGATTCTATACTTATAAAAGAATTTTTCTAGTTAATCCGAAGTTTAGCTTCAGAATATTAGCGGTTTTCGAGTTACATATTTTTTCTAACTAACAAATATTTAGACAGAATGTTATAAATATGAAAGAAAGAGGGTTGTATTACCAAAAAAGGTTGCCTCATCTACACACTATTTTAAGTAGCCCGTACATCACTTGAAACTTTATTAAATCATTTGGTAAACAAGCCCTTTGATATCTCCACTTATCTGTTAAGTCGGAAAGATAAAGGAGAAATATACAACACTTTGTTCCAATTTTAGCCCACTTCACGCTTTATGTTTGCTTTAAATTTAAATTATCTGCAACAAATGATGTCCTACAAACATAATTTAATACTTTTTCTGAAGCTGGAGAAGCTCGTTCACCTAAAAAAAGAAAGTTTCGAGCGAGCTCTCGGATTCATGATAAAATTTTAATGAACTTTTTTACTATATTAAACAAACGCTTGGTTCAGTTATTAAGCAGAAAAAATGTAAAATTTATACGGTATAAAAAATTACTACTTTTGCTTCGCGAGGCTAGTAAACATTGTCAAATGACTTTTATTTAGCTTAAGATTTCGATTTTCTGTTGTAATTTTTGTTTTAGTCATCTTGGGGTTTCAGTTTTTACTGTTGCTTTTTCTTTTACGGGTTAGTGATAAAAAAGTTTTAATTTAATAATTTCCTTGTTTACACATCAAAGGCAGATGACGGGATCGCAAAATGTGGCCTTTATCCGACGTTAAGCCGGGCGGGCTCGGGCTCTAAGTAATCCTTTACAAGTTGGGCTCAGATTAAAATTATTTTGGCCTCCAAAAGCGAACTTATCACGATTTGGAGCTCTTTCGATAAAAAAAATAAAAAAAACTCACTAGTCAATAGAAAGCTGCTTTACTCTTATGTTTGCTAATACAGATGAAAACAAACATATCTCTCTAGAATTGGAAGAGTTGATATTTTGAGTAACAATTTGTGTATACGTTTCCCTACATTTTGCGCTCTATCCCTTGAGCTACCACGGCTCAAACAATTATATTGCAAAAAAAAAAATTTTTAAATCATAAAAAATGGGAAACAAATGCTATGAATATTTAAATTATTATTCGAAAAAAAAATTATTAAACGCTTAATATTTGCCAAAAGACTTTAATTTTATACTTGTTCATGTAGCGCACTATGAAATCCGACGAGAGCTTTTTAAACTCAATAGACTTTTAAAATTTTCATATTACTATTTAAATCAAAATAAATATGTATTAGCCCTTTTCATTTATTTAAGTGTACGTATCAATTTATGCAATATCTTCATATTATTTTCCTGCCATAATTAAAAAAATTATTATTAAACGACTTTATGCATGTACCATTAAAAACCAGATGTAACTAGAATGCTTCAAAAATAAGAAATAATAAGTAAAAGGCATCTGCGTGTGGACGCAAAATAATAATAGCTTTCTAAAAAGTAAGTCTATTTATAATCATAAATTCAAATTTATTGACTAAATTATAAAGTCAAGCATTCATGGATCAAAAGGTATTAAAATCAGCGAAACTAAGGCGATGCAGTTTAAAAACTTTTTTACATCTGCTTCTCTAAACCTTGAATAAAATATAGAGATAAGAATTATAAAGGTATTTAATTAGAATAAAAATAAGCCTTTTTTCTTATCGAAATCCAATTTTTTTTTCGTGCCAAAAGTTCCTCAACACCTGCTGACTTTAGAATTGCAGTTTATGACAATTGCCAGGGGGTTATTCCACTTTAGGAAGGAATATATTAATCTTTTTATTTCTTCAAATTCAAATTCTTCTGAAGACGAAACACCTGTCTGTTTATAATTTTTCAGTTGTTAGAAATACTTTTTTTAAGAGATTTTTGGATGTTGAAATCTTGCAAAGAGACACGATTAGGTCGTAATGGTTGATTTTTTAAAACCTGTTACAACCTTTTGCGATTTGAAACCATATCTGTCATAAAACACAATAAACTAACAATGACCAAAACAATTATTTAGCAATAACTATGATATGAATAGCTAAAATTTACACAAATCAGATTTAATACAGTACCAGACAATTAAAACTTTTTTTAAAATTATTTCTTTTAGTTCTAAATAGAATTTAAAAACGATATATCATATTATTTAGATAAGTCTTGAGTTTTTTTTTATCTTTAACAGCATTTGATTTTAAAAATTAGTGCACATTTGTAATTGTGAATTAAATATATGTATTGTAGTGTATATGTTTAGTATGTGATTTGATATTTTAGAAGCATGAAAAAATTAGGTTTTATTAAGTTCATTTACATAAAATGAGCTGCAATTACTTTAACCTTTTTTAGAAAATCATTAAAATTATTTCTCTTGTAGATTTGCGTTGCTTTTTAGTTTTAACTTACTTAAAATGATATATTCTAATATAATACCATCATTTAAACAAGATTGCAACTATAAATTGTTTAAAAAATTGTTTTAATAGTTGAAGCTTCTTCTTTTTTTATTTTTTATTAAATAGTTTTTTTTTTTCATTTTTGAATTGGAAGAAACCCATTTCTTCGAGGCGGTTTTTTAATGTTTTACTTCTACTGTGGAAGACCTGCAGTAGACCTTTTAAAGTAACAAGTTATTTTTATAGTAAACACGATATTGTAACAGATTCAAAATAAATAAATAATAATATTTGTTACTGTAAATACTAGTCAGTTTTCGTCATGATTAGGGAGGGGTATATCGTCATTCTTGTTTATTATTTCTCATAGAAATATTTTTCTTCTTGTCTTAAATTCTTTAACATGTTTTCCAAAAATAGATTTAATCCCATTAAACGATCTAGAATTAATAAACATAAAATATAAATTTCTTTGGTTAGAAAAACGAGTTTTAATTACGGACAATTTGTTTACATTACAGTTCAGCTCCAAGCAACTAAACACCCAAGCAGACATTAGGTTAATAAATGTATACTTTCATAATGAGTTAAACATTAAAAACAAACAAAGAGTTCGATTCATTTTTGCAGTAAATAAAAAAGGATTACGTGTCTAATGTCTATTCAAGTTAAGTTTTAAAAAAGACGTTTAACTGTAACCATAGACAAAGGGAAAAAAAGAACCAATGATTAATATCGTTTTATTGACCTCAGTCTATTCATTTAGAAATGAAATAGATAATAAATGAATCATAAATAATAAAGATAATGAAAAGATAATGGAGGGGTTATTACTTTGTTCAAGAAGGACAACGTTATTAAGCTTGTTATCTTCTTGAAACTTACTGTATTTTTCACACCATTTTTAAATCCGTTTTGGTTTTTTGCATTTATAATAATTATTATTATTTATAAAGACAAGATGAATGATATTCTTTATAGTTCGATTCACAACGCTTCAGAGAAATTTTTTTAAAAGCACAAAGCTTGACAAATAATTACACTTTCGCCATCGTAGTTGAAATTTTTTTTTTTTATGGAAGGTTAAAAAAACGTATGTCCTTAAAATTTTTGAACAATCGTAATCAGTTTAGTAATATCAGTTTTTTTCTTAGAAAAATACAAAATTGGGTAACTTTTAATTTTTTAATATACTCTCTTCATTTCAACCTGCATGATAAAGACACTAAACAATATTTGTAAACTAGTTATTGTTAAACAATAGACATACAATAGTAATCGATCGATGTAATTAAACATAACCGTTAACTTTGCTCCGAAAATAATTTGTTAATGAGACAAAGTGATGATGTTATTAACTGACGCAAGTTACTTATGCGAGTAAAAGTCGGAAAATGTACCTAAAAATAGCAATTTATGTCCTTCGGAGGATAAATTTATCAACGACAAAAATTTATTCAGTTTTGAAATTTTAATATTTTTGGAACTACTATTTCACAAATTTTCTGATTAGGATTGTGACAGATTTAAATTAATTTTGAGGAAAGCAGAATTATCAATTGTTCAGACAGGTAGCTGGTATTAAGTAATTAATGCATTCGGGAAAAAGAATTCGTTACATATCGTTAACAAAAAAAATTATTCCTCTAACATAATTCCTCTATCGTGTAACACAGTCTGTATTACAAAGTTAAAGACCTTTTTTAAAGAACAATTGATTATTTTTCTAATCCAAGTAATTCCTCATTTCGCTGCGATAAACATAATTATTAAAATGTTCTTATATATAATTATAATACAATATATTTTTATATATAACATTTGTCTATAATAATTATAAACAAAATGATCTTTACTTTTTAAAAAAAAATATTGACTTTTAAGATTCTATAAATGTTCAAACAATAATTAAATACAATAATTAAATACAATAATAAACAATAATAGAAAAATATTCAAAATCTAAAAAAAGAAGCATGTAATAACTACACACAAAAAACTTTTTTTTTAATTACTTTTTCTCTGTTCTTTTAATGGACGTAATTTTCATCAAGAAGAAAAAGAGAAGAATAAAAGAATCATCAGTGATAAAAATCTGACTTAAATTTGAAGCAAGATTGCTAATGTTCGTAATTGTAGCTTTAAAAATAATATTGTTGATAAAAATGTCAAAAACTAAATGTTAAACTAAGTTGTTGTTTTTTTAATTTTTTCATGTAATTTTTTTTTCTTGAAAAATTTAAGGAAAATCAAATGAGGACTCCTGTTTTCATAAATTAAAAATTCGACCACGGCAAAATTAAAGACGAAAGTACTAATATAATGTAATGAAATTAATAGTTAATTATTAATATTTACATTTGTATCATGAAAAGATTTTAGAATTCGACGACAGATGGCAGCAGAACATTTCAATTTTGAAACATTTTAAAATACTTCTGTTTATTTTTATTTGTTTGCTTAATTATTTTTTTAACAATGTAAGTGTAAAGGGATTAGTCTTTTCACACACCGGAAGTCATTTGGAAGAGCATTACTAATTTTTAGTTTCTTTTCTTCCGTTTTTCTCTTTCTTTTCATAGATAAGTAATAATTATAACTTCCTACATGGATAAGATATTTATTTCTATTTTATTTTTTAATAACGATAATTTTTAAGATGCTTTGCCTTACAGGAAATCTAATTTAAATACTGAAAAATCTTTATTAGCAAATGTTTGCAATTTACATTTGCTAATTTAATGTTTATTGCTGAATTATTATTCAATCATTTTTTTATGCAAGTAAGTATTCATTTATTTTTGGTCTAAGTATTTCTTATAAATACGTGATTTTTTAAGGCATATAGGTTTGCTAATTGGCTTTGTTTGATGTAACGTTTGGGGAGAAATCACTCAAACTATTTTTTTTTTTTTTTAATATTTATATTAGGTATTTATATGTTTGTTATAGTTTTATTTTAGGAGAAATTCAATCCGCTAAGGGACTATACACAATAAGGGTATTATTTTGTTTTTCAAAATGAGGTTATTATTTTGAAAAACGGTGTCTATGATAGCTTCAATTATAATTAAAAAACTACACCACTTTGACAGGCATGGTTTCTACGTTTTTCACAATAACAGGAAATTGACTTCGCCTATTCACTAAACCAAAAATAGGATCTTGACTGGTTTTTGTGATTTTTCATAAAAACGGGAACCTAATTTTATAACATTATGAGTAGATATTTCACAAAAAGTCTCAAATAACTCTCGATTATATATGTTAATCAAATGTTTATTGGTAAAGAATTATAAGTAATTAGGGGAATATTGTAAATCGAACTGGATTATTTTAATAATAGGAAATTCATATAGTTAGGCGATTTTTTTTAAATAGGTAATTCATATGGGTATACAATAATTTCTAATGGGTTTTGTTTGATATAACTTTTGCAATAAAGTCTTTTACACCGCACCGACCCAGGGCTAAAGAGAATACAAGGGCTAGTTCACTCCGCTCTTAGAGCTGAAGCTACGATTTCCCTCCTCATGACGTCACTGTGTCTTTAGCCCTGGCACCGACCACAGTTCTGATGTGAAATATCCTCAGTGGTAGACGAATTATGGGTTAGAATCCCCTTCGTATCGGTCTTTACTGTGGAAGGTTTTTCATGCAACACAAATATGGGTTAGTTCCATCAAAATTTCCACCACGAAGGCTAGTTTGCCCAGAAGTTAGGAGTTCCTTTTATAACCGTTGTTAACCCAATTTTCGGGTTTACAACTTTAGCAAGTAAGTATTCAATAGTAAGTACTAATGTTGAACTCCTTCGCCTAGTCATTTTGAACCCAATCTAGACGACAAGGGAACTCCTGGATCAATTATTGGGAGAAATTTGCATTCATGGAAGACTTTTTGATGGAACTAACCCGCTTTGACGTTATATGGAGAGGAGGGCCACGAGAACCTCCCACGGTTAACCTGACGGCAAGAGGACTCTTACCCATGATCCATCTACCACTGAGGATATTTCATGTCAGCACTAGGGTCGGTGCAAGCTGGAGGCGGAATTCGTATCGATTGGCCATCGCTGGGATTCGAACCCCGTTCACCTCATTGGATAGCGAAAGTTCTATCCCCTGAGGCATCGTTGGGTTGGGTTTAAAATTACAAGGCTATGGAGTTAAACATTGATAGCAGTAAACTCTAAATAGGGTCGGATTTTCAACCCGGTAATTCTGTAGGTTTTCTGGAAATACAGGCTTTTAATATTAACTCCCGGCACTGTTCCCGGCTTGCACCGACCACAGTGATGACGTAAAATATCCTCAGTGTTAGACGGATCATGGGTTAGAATCCCGAATCCCCTTGCCATCGGGGGAACAGTGGGAGGTTTTTCTCTCCATGAAATGCAAAGGCGGGTGAGTTCCATAAAAAGTCCTCCATGAAGGCTAATTTGTATAAATGCTTGATCCAGTAGTTCTGTTGTCTTCTGGATTGGGTTCAAAGTCTCCGAGTTGAACATTGATAGTAGTAAACTCATATTTGGGTCAGCTGTGATACGTCGGTTATAACATAAAATGAAATTTCTGAATGAAAATTCTTTTTTCGCGTGGACAACAATAAAGCTGAAACAAACTGAGCTAGAAGCTGGGATGAATTGAAAGATTAAAAGCAGCTAGTTAATATCAACTAACAAAGTGTTTTAGATTATGTGTCAATTGAACTTATGCATGTTCAAAAGTAATTTTATTCATTGAAAAATGAGTATTAGTAGTGAGTGATGTTACACTTAGTAAGTATAATAAAAAAAGCATGCATTTACGATAGTTTTGAAAGGCGTAAGAATAAAAGGATACGTACGAGACATGTTTTTTAAAAGCATAATTATTGTTTTGTTTCATCAAATTTTTTCTACTTCATGTATTAGTTTTAAAGAGTTTAATAATTGATTTAAATTAAGATTTTACGTCTTATTGCATCAATTTCAAATAAGTGTATAGTTTGTCTATCGAAAGAACTCCCCTCACCCCGAAGTCTAAGGCCGTCAGCTGCTATGGAAATAAGAAATGGCACAGTATAAAGAGGGGAGCTTCCCTTTCTCTCACTGTCGAGAGTTAAAACCTATCTTAAATAATGACCCAACACTCCTACTTTAAATAGTTGAACCTCGTAACCATAGTTACCGCCACCACTCCAGACGAATAGCTAGAGAGGTCTTCACACAGACAAACTATAACTCAGTAGCGAGCATGGTTTGTTTTGTAAACCATGCTTGCTTCGTTGCAGCAATAGCAATCTTCGGGGGTTTAGGAACGCCAACGAATAGGGGGCGGATCCCACTGGTTATAAATATTTGTCAAAATAACGTTCACGAGATCAAAGACATCTTTTAATGCTAAAAAAAAATTTCCACCTCTGGAAAAAAACATGAAAAATATGTTTCTAAAATTTGTGCGTCAAAGCGTTAACATTTCATGTTTGAATGCACCGCTGCTATTCGGCACTATAATACCACTTGTTAGGATCAAAATATGTTCATTTGTGGAAATTCTGAGTAAATCATTCTAACCAATTTCGAGTCCCGCGGTCACAAAGTTACGTCCATATATTTTCCCCTGGAAAGTGCAAAAGCTAATTCTCAGAAAAATGGTATTTTAATTTGAAATTCTAAATTTCTTAGAATGAAACTTACTCGCCAGCCCTATATTCGGTTGCCTATGGC
The DNA here is from genome assembly GCF_043381705.1 of Parasteatoda tepidariorum. Classification (NCBI taxonomy): domain Eukaryota; kingdom Metazoa; phylum Arthropoda; class Arachnida; order Araneae; family Theridiidae; genus Parasteatoda; species Parasteatoda tepidariorum. The sequence continues at coordinate 95,859,930 of NC_092204.1, read as the reverse complement.
GAGCTGTGGAGTGGAAATTTAGCGGCCTAATTTAATTATAATATAAATTCGGTACATCGATTAAATCACGGATGTATTGTGATTAAATTATTAATCAACATTTGGGGTACCCAAACACACTACTTCATATTTTGTGTAACATTGAATGAATAATTGTTTTAATGAAATACAAATGAATAAGAAGCCTACATGAATTTCACTTACAATTACGAAGAAACAAATTTATGTTAACTTAAGATTAGTGCAAAAACATTATTTTGAGCAAAATGTTTGATATTGAGTTAATTATAAATTTAGAATGCCTGTACTTTTAGCTTTTAAAAACACTTTACGTTTGTATTCCAATTATTTACAAAATGACAGCAGTTTTTGTGCTAGCTGACATTAGTGGATTGACTAATGATTTTAAGTCTTTAAATGCGTTTATTTCAAAATCAGATTTTTTCACACTTAATACCACCTTAAACACGATATCTCATGAGTGTTTATGATTATAGCACACATGTTTCGAACTACAGACTAAAAGAAAAAAGTAGAATTTCATTTTTTATGCATGTTTTTTCGCAAAGACAAGTGCGATAATTTGTAAAAAATTAGCTTTTTTTAACAACATTAATCCGTAACTCAGTCGTATACGCACTTGCTTTTAAGATAATAGTTCGAAACTTAGTTGATAGCGTTCTAAATAAACTCCTCAACGATTTTTTTGTTTTATGCGATAAAATGTTTTTTACAGTGTTGACCGTATTTGGTAAAAAAATGTTATGTTTACCAAAAAATGGCCACATAAAAAGAAAATAATAATAATATTATTTTATAATTTTTTACACTTAATAAATAAACCAAATAAATTAGTTATTTAAAATTTTATATTAATATTTAAAAAAAGTTGTCGAACTAGTCGGATACCTTAAGCTCCAATTGAGGGACGAAAAAGAAACACATTTTTATGCAACAATAAATCAATTAGTTTCACAGAAAACAAAATAAATATTTATAACTATTTTGTCAACAAAATACAATTGAAAGGAGAATGACGGGGAAAAAATGAACATTTACTTTAAAAAAACATTTCAACAATATTAGCATTTCAAGAGAAAATAAAAAAGAAAATTTTCATGTTTCTCAGCGTATCCATATTCAACCGATTGTCAAAAATTATGATAAATGATTTCTGAACGATCTTATGTCTCTAAAACAAAGAAATATTTCTGAACAAAGAAATTATATTCAAATGTGATTTGAATACATTTTTTTTCCAGCAATTACATTTTAAATATGCCAATGAATTTGATTGGAGCTTGTTTCTATGTGGACTTAATAAAGCATGTAAAAGCATTGCGATGCAAATTTATTTGAAATGTCGTTGGATACTCAAACACAAAAACATAATAAGGGTGATATTATTTCTCAGGTATTGGTCATACATTAATATTTATCTCGATGAGATGTTTGAAATTTGGAAGAAAGAAGAAACAATAAAAATTTAATATAGCATGAACTTCAGTTAGGGTCGGACAAAAATATATTTTGTTTTTCAGTCTACTTGAAAAACGCAGTTTTTTTTTAAAAAAAATATTCTATTTTCATCTTATTTGTTTTCTGTCAGCTAGTTTAAGTTGGAAATCGGATAAAATTAAGATTGACATAATTTTCCTTTGGTAATCATGCGGTAATAAAGTCTGCCCAAAAGAAACGATAACAATGGGATACCTGCAAGTGACGTAGTGTGGGTGTCTCGATCCCGATTGGTTGTTGAAACATGGCATTTGTTAACGTTAGCAACTGTTCCCTCCATTCTATTTCGAGTAAGCCAAGACCGTCAAGTATTAATTCTTTTAAGTGGCACATTCTTAATTCTTTCACAAAGATTCTTTTTTAAAGACTTTATGACGCTAATTTTTCATGTCAATTATATATATATATATATATATAATTGACATGAAAAATTAGCGTCATAAAACAAGTGCTTTGATACCTAATATCGATTAACTTTTCTCATATTTTTTGAATATTGATGTATATTAAGTAAGTTAAATCACGAAGGGCAAAAAAACATAACTTGCAAGTCAACATTTGCAATTTCAATAAAGGAAAAGCACGCTTCAAATTCCATAATGAAGTTATAATTAATCGACAAGTTTGTTGACTGAAAAGTGGTCATTATATACTATAAAATTATTTTATTCATGTCGTAAAGAAATGTGCCATTTTTTATAATTACTTCTCATTAAAACTAAAAAAAAAAACAAGAAAAAACAGTTATTCGTTATTTAAATTAAATTACAAAGCACATTTTTGTCTTAAAAACTCAATTACTTTATAATTGAATATAATTACGAGCATCTAATTAAAAAAACTACGGCGAATTAATTTTAAAAAGCTAACAACTGGTTTGAGAATCTGTTTCTTGTACTTAAGCGTACATAACCGCCTTCAAATCAACTATTCATAAACTTTAATAATGACAAAGCGGATAGTTAACCCAATTTCGATACATAATAAAGAAAGTGTTTCTTATCTTAGTTAAAAAGGAAAAGTGAATGAATGAATCATAAAGGAAAAGAAACACTGAAGAAATAAATATAGTAATGAGAGAGAGAAGATGAAAAGAAATGACATACACGCCATATTGGGTCCATTTTATTCATTCAGTGACGGTTGCAGGCATATAGTAAAATTCTAATTAGTCTCCGCGAATTTCTCATGGAAATAAAAAAATTATTTTAGGAATAAAACTAACTACTTTTATTAATTATCAAAAGAATGATGATAGCTTGTTAAAACACAAAGAAAATTTCCCGTCCTGTTACTGAATTAATTAAATCATTGATTTTAGATTAAAAATAAAATGCAAAAAATATTATATTGAACACATTTTAAGTACTATTTCAACACTTTAAAAACTGTGGTGTAATGCCTATCAGAATTCGGTGTTGAAGAACTTTTAAAAATTGTTAAGTACTATTTCAACAATATAAAAATTATGGTGTAATACCGATCCGAATTTGGTGATGAAGAACTCTTAAAAACTGTTAAGTACTATTTCAACAGTATAAAAATTATGGTGTAATACCTATCCTAATTTGGTGTTGAAGAATTCTTAAAAATTGTTTCAACACTGCAAAAACTGTGGTATAATACCTATCCGAATAAGTGTTGAAAAGCTCTTAAAAATTATTAAATACTATTTCAACAATGTAATAGTTGTGGTATAATACCTACCTGAATTTAGTGTTGAAAAACTTAAAAATTGTGTTTTATGATTACTTAGTTAATATCAAATCGAGCGTTTTTACACACTTCTGAGGGTGTATTAAAAACTTCACACTGCTAATTGATAAAGCTTTTTTTCAATCTTCGTTGGTGAAGATGGTTTTATTTTTCGGATCTCCATAAATTTGGCGTATAATTATTACATAGTTAAACTATTTAATTAAAATCTTCTGTAAAATGAATGTAGGATACGCTTTAAACGTATAACAAATGCTTTTGGACCATTGTTAGAAGTTTAAAGACCGATAATTGCGCAATATCAAGATACCGTCAATATAGTCGCCAAGATAGCGGTTTGTTTATATGAAAGTGTATTAGAGAAATATAATTGTTTCTTTTCAGATTTAATTGATAAACTCATCTTAGTCAATTTTCTTTAATGATTGATAAAAAATACAGATTGTGATCGATTATTTGCTAAGTAATTTCAATCTTTTTGTCTGAATGATTTGACGAACTACTCATTAAAACTGTTACAAAATGCATGTAATTATGAATGTCATTGTTACTGAATAAATTAACTTGGTGACGGCCACTTTACACCAATTAGTGTAAAAGAACATACTAGGCGTTTTACTACACCAGGGACTATCATTGGACTTGGTGCAGTGGAACACTAAGAGAAACACCACCTTGGTGTAAAGTAGTTACCACCATTTTCTGGTGTTCAGGTAAACGAACATTTTTTACAATGAATTAAATGAAAATTAGTAATACATAAAAGCTCTTTAGACAGTAGTGTTACTCTTTTTGACAAAGTGTTACTGTTTTAAAAAGTAAAAGTACCTTTTATTTACTCTTGCGTTATTATTTTTTGCAATAGCATTATTTTTTGAAAGAAGTGTTATTCTTTTCGTTAATATCGCCAGTTTTCTTTACTCCTAAAGTAACAAGCAACATTTTCTCACATTAGATGAATGACCATCTTATTCACCAGACTTAAATACAATTAATTTTTCCATTCAGTCCGTCCTTTAGTCCGTTAAAGGTTTCAGCCGAATTTCATAAAAGCTTGATTAAAAAAAAAAAAAAAATCATAGCTCAAAATATTAGCATAACAGTCGTAGATCATAGCGGGAGATATTGTGACCTGTTTACACCTCTCTACTAAGGTCAAAGGTCATCAAATAATAGAACTATTTACGCCCATGTTATTTTGCGTCACCCTGTATTGTGTGAAAAAGAACCCAGGAATTTTCATATTTAAAATATAAATGAATAAAAATTTCTTAAAAATGCAAAGTTTAGAAAACCGAGAGATTCAGTTTTTAAATGGATAATTTACAATCAGATCCAACTAATAAATAAGTGTGAAAAATAATATTATTAAATATCATGCAATATATTTATTTTTTATCTATTGATTTAAACTATTAACAAGCATATTGAAAAATTAATTTCAATTAGGTGTTGGCTAAAATGTGATTAATAGCTAAAGATGCCCATCCCTGAAAATAGATAATAACACATAAGCTGCAATAACTATTCCATTAATATACTAAACGACATTTCTTTAATATTGTAGCTATTTATCAATCTTTAATAGTTTAAGAATTATACAAATAGAATAAAATCAATTAAAAAGTTTACAATAGACTATAGGTTAAGCGAAACATTGTTGCACAATACTGATTATTAAAGGTTAGTTCGTAACTGTTTATTGATTGGTATACCATTTTGTAATTAATTTTCTCAGATATATGAGTAAAAAGTATTTGATATTTTCTTTGAAAAAAAATATGCAACGGAAGATAATGATTCAATTGTATGGGATACGGGATTTTACGACGGAAAAAATTAATTAATAAGTTTAAATAAATAAATAAAATAAAAAACTGTGATACCTAAACAATTCATTGGAATTAGTACATCCATAACGAATACTTACGTTTAAAGTTTGCGCTTTGTTGATCAAATAAATTTCTATTGCGCATCAATTTTTTTTGCATGAAGTCAAGTCAGCATGTTTAACTTAATTTTGTCACATAATTATATTATTTTGTTGAATTAGCTTTTCATAGCAGTAGATTATTTCTAATAGGACTTTTTCTTTAAATATAACTTAATCTAAGCGGAAAAAAGGCTATTAAATTAAGAGGACCTATCGGTATTAGTCACCAACTCATTAAGTTTGAGGAAAAAGTGACTACTAAGTTATTAGAGTTACTAACTGAAAATTTTAATTTTCAGGTCTATTGAATGTCTTATTCATACAGAACGCTAATCTTTTTACACTTTTTTTTTTAAATGAAGCCATTTCATTTAAAAACAATTCTGTTAAGTTTGTGTCCAAAACCCGAATATTTTTTAAAATTACACACATTTTTTTAAGAAAAAAAGGGTTCTTGTTTATTTAACAAATGAACACAAAAACAACAATGAAAAAGTAATTACGCATTTTACAGAAGAGCCGTCTTGCCATATTAGATGTTAAAACCTAAGAAAGAATTTAGAAAAATCTGTTAAAGTCGTCTCATTAGCAAAAAACTAGTGAAAAGCTGTTCATTTTTTTAAATTAAATAATATACGATTTTTTTTTTCTGCTGAAAATGTGATTCACCATGCTGCTGAGTAAAAAACTGAAAAAGATGAAAAAATAAAGGGTTCGTGACAAGCATAAAAACAAACGGGTTACGAAACTTTAGGTTATGTATTTTGCGTGACCATTCTTGAATTATATAATCACCCTCCTCCCTTCCCTAAGAGTAGTTATCATTTATTAAATCTAAAAGAAATGTCGCATTTTTAAGAATTTAAATTTTGTCACATATTTATTATATGGATTACCACAAGAAAACAAAATGGTCGCATGAAAAATTTTTTTTTAGGAAAAATTAATTTTTCCAGTCAGGAGAAAAATATAAAACTATAATCTTTTTCGTACATAGTTATATATTCTACTTTCTTAAGTTACCTATTCTACAGCATGTTATAATAAAAATGGGGTTATATCAGGCAAAAATATTCTAAAATAAGAAAAATACTGACTACTTGGATTTATTACAGAAAAATAAAAATAAATAAATACAGCCTTAATAAAAATTTAAAAATAGCTAGATTTTTGAAATACGATAGTGTTTTGTCCGACAGTGCCTATTTTATAGTATAACGGTTTACATGAGTTTACAAATTACAATGTACAACTTCGTAGCCTTGTAATTTCGAACTCAACCCAAAAGGCAAAGGAATTCCTAGATCAAAGATTGAGATAGACTAGCCTTGGTAGAAGATTTTTTGATGGAACGAACCTGTTTTTGCGTTACATAAAGAAGAAAACCACGAAAATTGTGTCGCGGTAATCCTCCAATAATAAGAGGATTCCAACCCGTGATCCGTCTACGACTGAGGATATTTTACATTAGCCCTGGGGTCGATGCGAGCAGGAAGTAGAATTCGCATTGAGCTGAATTGAGTAGAAGTCGCATTGCTGGGATTGGAGCTCGAGTCACCTACCACATTAGGAGACAAGCGCTTGTATTAACTAAATTTCTATGGCTTAAATTTCCATATTGAAAAATACCTTTTAAATTATATTAATTTTGAAAGTAGATAAATAATCTGTATCTATTCTACATAAAGTGTGAGTGATCATCTTTATCCGAGAACTGCTGAGCAATGTCGAGTTAAATTTTCAATTGTGAGCGAAACAACTTAGCTCTCTCACCTAAAATATATATCCAGTAAGTTTTATGAAGTTAAGTAGCATCTTAAAATGTTGCCCGCATGTTATTCCTTAAAGGCACAATTAAAAAACAATTTTTTTTACAAGCATATTACAAACAGAATTACATTTTATTTAATGCCCACATGTGGCTAAATTTGTATGTCAATCAGATAAAAATGGAAGAGTTCATCCTTCAATATGCGTTGTGATTTGGCTTATATTTTTTGAGAGTGTAAGGTAGGTAGGTACTTTATTCACGTCGTACTAGAGCTGCAAATTGGGCTATTGGTCTGGGAAACATCCCTGAGGATGATCTGAAGACATGCCATCACAATTTTGATCCTCCTGCTTTGGTAGCCCAACGACCTGCGCGAGAAGTTGAGCATTTTACGGTAGAACAGTTTAACAAGGACCGACATCGGGCACCCATGCTCCCTAAGCAGCGTGATCGAAGTGGTCACCCACCCGCTTACTGACCTCAGCCAGTGATTCTTGATTTCGGTGTTCTTACGGTTTTTTAGGAACAGTCAATCCACTGCGGGACTTCGATAGAGGTAGAGATTAAAAAATTAATATTCACTAGTCTCTAATAGACTTTGTTTTAGAAAATGTAGCAATAAAGGGAATTTACGTAAAAAAAAATCCGTTAGAGGATATGCAATGTCAAAATTGTGATGAAATAAATTATTTTGTGAGAATCAAACAGACCAAAACATGAAACCAAAGATCAAAAAACCAAAGCAGTATATCATTCCTTTACATCGATTGCTGCCCTGGGGTACCCCTGATAATTATTTTTCAGTGGTCCTGGATAAACAAAGCACCGTTAATTTCTTTCTAAAAGAAAATTCTCAAAAACGTTAAAAAACGATAAAAAGAATCACAAAAGCTAACAAATTTTGTTCTCAGATCAAAGACTTAAATTAGGAAATATATTTCCGATGCTAATATGTAATGCATGAAAACGTGCAAGATAAAAATTTACATAACACCAGAAATAAAAAAAGCATTCAGCATGCTTAATGTTGGGAGCATTAACTAAACATTGAGATAAAAGGACGATAATTTTACAATCATTACCTAACATAAAAGCAGAACAAAGGGATAATTAAAAAAAAATAAAAGCCATCTATACATCCGTGAGGTTTAAAAAAAAGCTAATAACCACATATTATAATAAGGTTAGAAACATTGTATGAATATCGAGCTTTCGAATCTTTGGACGAAGAAAAAAAATGAGGAATTAAATATTTTGATGGCCCCACACACAGTTGATAGTGAATAAGCCTGATTCACGTTTCAGCCTTAATAATATTGTCTCATTTTCGATTTTCGTATTTCCATAGAAGATCCATTCTTCATGTAAAATTATCTTGTTTTTTTAATAGTTTAGAAGGGAGAGGGTTGAGTTGTAATCACATGATAGCGCTGCAAGTTCAGACATAACCGGGAGGAAAATTAGTAATGATATTGTAAGGTGAGTTTAGGTTCGCAAAGAAGAAAAATGAACTCAAGAAACCTTTACGAGTCATGTCATCATGAATGTTGCATTCAGCGTTAAGTTTGTTAATATGTTTTCTTACTATGTTTCTAAAGTTTTATAAGTTTCATTTTTTATAATATTTTTAAAATGATTATTTTAGTTATGGGATCGGATACTCATTCAGGGTATCTTTCAATAAAAAAAAATTTTTTTTAAGCACTCAAAAAAAAATTTTAAGCAATATATACAATAACTAAATGCAAAATAATTTTCAAAAAATTTCCATAATCATGATAAAATAACTAGTTTCTGACAAGGAACTCTTTTCTTGATTATATTAGCCACCATAAAAAGATCGAGAGATTTTTCGGTTCGGTTTCAGGAGGGGGAAAATGAAGCCCTGAAATTGAGAATATCGTGCAAAATGCAGCAGAATTGTACATGAGAGTGCAAGAATCTCACCGAACTTAGTTCAGTATACGCACATGCGGACCCGTAAGTATTTCGTCAAACACGTAAAATGATTGACGCTTTCATACGCTACAGACCGACGGTATGCTAAAATGCATTGTGTTTGAATGGATTGTGAAAACGTTGAATAGAACAATGTGAAAACCACGCTACTGCATAATACGTAGCAAAAATCGACATGGTAAAGAAAAAATCTCAATTACGAAAAGAGAAAATAAAGCACTCTTTTAAAACGCCCAATAAAAAAGCACCTTTAAGCACTTTTTAAAACGCTATGCACCATGTCATTATCTTACAGCAGTTTCAAACAATTTAGAGGAACACATTTTTACAATTTTGGAGCAGTTTAAAATTGCTTGTAGTTTGGGAGTAGCATAAAGTAGCAGTTTTACATTTTTGGATCAGTGTAAACCTTGCAATTTTACACCCATGCCTTGAAAAATGATGGCATTTTTATTACACTAAACAGGTGTAACGAAGCACCATACATATCTCTTGGATCTAGGTGTTTAATTACACTAAGAATGTTCTTTTAGACTATTTGGTGTAAAAAGTAGCTGCCACCATTTTTGTTATTACAATAAGATAATGTACACATAAGAGTCAGTAAAGTTTATTTCACGGTACAATATAAAGCAATAATCTTAATATACTCAATATGAAATATTTCTTAATATAAAATTAGCTTGTTAATCAAACATGTGCACGCGCTGAGCATTCGCCACTTCGTCAAATGTGATACAATTGTAAATTCGCGAAAAAAACTGTGTTTTACCGAATGGTTTTTTCAACAGAAATGAAAAATATATATTCCTCTCAATCCCGAAGAGAAAAAAAAGTGCAAAAGAAATTTTTCTGAAAAACTCCTGTATTTTTTTAAATTCGATTACAGTAGTTTCCGTTAGACACGTAGCATAACGAATTAGAATTATATTAAGTCCAGATAATGTAAATAACAAGAGAGATTAAGTCAGCATGAGACAAATTTCCGTAAAATACAGATTACCATGTTTGTTGTCGGATCACGCGATATCGCATGACGAAATTGCTCCTTACGGTTTGTGTCACTAAAACAGAATTAAGTGGTAACTTTAACTACACTTTTTAAAGTGTATATGGTAGGTTTTAATAACACACAATTTCACATAGGTATTAATCCCTAGTTTTTACAGCAGTTTTATACTTTAAAACTGGTTTGAAGCGGCTGCTTTACACTTTTGGAGTTTTTTAAAGATACAGTTTTACACTTCAAGAGTAGTTTCAAGTAACAGTTATACATTTCAGGAGTAGTTTAAAGCAACAATTTTATACTATCAGTGTAACGAGTAGTTAGTTAGTTTTACACGTTTGAAGTGGTTTGAAGAGGCTGTTGATATCACTTTAAACTACCCAAAAATTAGAGGTGGTGGTTTGCAGATCATACAAGATTGCACAGAAATCGTCAGCGAAAGAGAAAATCAGAAAAATAATATAATTTTTAATTTTTGTACGTTTTTATTAAGTTAAAACAATGCAATGTTGGAGTAACTTTTCAAATATTTTACTTTATAACCGTCTTTGAAAAGCCGAATTAATTGTGAGTTCACGATTACCTATGTTCAACTCCATAGCCTTGTAATTTTGAACCCAATCTAGAAGACAAGGGAACTACTGGATCAAGTATTGGGACAAACTAGCCTTTGATGAAACTCACTCTCATTCGCCTTACAGGGAAAGGAAAACAGCAAAAATCTCCCACGGTTAGCCTGAGGTGAAGGGAACTCATGATCTGTCAACCTTCAAAAATTAACCTTAACAATTTTTTCCAACGGCAATTTCTTTACTTAACCAAACTAAAATTCAGCAATACGAAACCAGGGGTCTGTTTAGAAGAAATTTGGGTCCGTTAACGGTCTCTTCACAAAATATCTTTTCATAAAAACGGAACCTTCACAAAATAATTTATCTTTTAATCGGACCCTATACAAATTTTTTTATCGTGATTATTGTTTTGTTAATCGAATAAACCCTTCCCGTATTCTATTACAAATTTAAGAATTGTTTAAGTTTACTTAATGCGTAACTAATTAAAAGTGATACATAACTAAGTTGTGTTATTTAAAATATGTCAATTGAAATTATTAAAAATGTGAGTGATTTTGTTTCTATTATTTGTCCGAAATGAATATTCTGTGTTGAGCAGTATAAGCTAAATACCAAATATTTGTATGTTGCATCTATAATTTAGTAGCAGCAATTGTTGAGCAGAATCTTGTATCTATTTACAAATTAAAACTTCTTGTAAATGTTTTTAGCAATTTTTTGCAATAACAGACCCTATTTGCACAAATTCACAAAAGCAGGACCCTGGTTGAAAGAATGTGACTTAACACTTATTTAATATTCACAAATTATGAGCCGCTTTTTAACAATTTTACTAAAACAGGACCTTTCACAAAGTGTCTGGACAGACCCCTGGAAACACAAAAAAAATAATAATTTAGAATTTCAAAACATTGTTTCACTAACTAATCGCAACCAGTTTCCATAAAATCTGGCTATTGTGATAAAATCACCGCACACAAAGCAAGAGACACATCATTAATGGCGCGGTAGTGACAATTTAAACCTCCTAGCTCCATGATTTAAACAGAGAGAATTCCGGGGCGGGTCTTTCGTGGGACATAGAATACTGTCACACTTCTGTGGCTTCTTGGAGCTGTCGGCACTTTAGAACTTGCTCTCTCATCTCATAAACAAAAGCATACACGATCTTTTAGAATAGTGATTCTGCGAATTTCTCGTCATGTTACGATGACAATTTATCCATTCTCTTATGATGGATGAAGAGATCACAGCTTAATGATTCATTGAAAAGAATGCTTTTCATCTGACCAATAAACGTGATCTGAAATCAGAGAGAATTTGAAAGATATTTTTCCATTTTCTTTCAAGAGAGAAAATATTTCGTACATAAAATTTCGGTAGAGGAAGCAAATATGTTACTGTTCTATGTTTAATCAAATAATCTTTGGGATACTTATGTGATTTAAAATACATAGCTATTTAAGTTGTTATTCCTTTAAAAGCCATGTAATTAGGTTAAAATTTAACTATGAAAATAAACTAGCATATTCTTTAATAAAGCAAAAACATGTGGATAATAAAAGTTCTGTAATGGATATATTATAGTTTTTGTTCAAAAACTAAAAGAAACTTCCTCAATGTCTAAACACAAACTGACAGTAGAGATGTGACCAAGCAAACACGCGTGGTTAAATCAGTAAGCGAAAAGCAGAAAGATTTTAAAATAGGGGTGAGAAGAAACAGGTGAAAGGGGGTTGAAGGGGAAGCCCAGAGAACAAAAAGTAGAAATTAAATTAGAACACATTTCCAAACTTTGGGGATACTAGAAAGATTATTAACTAAATTATTAAAATTTTTCAAAATATGGAATGGTTTCCAGAAAACAAGATTGGTAAATAAAGAGTAGTGCTGACAGATTTTAGCAGACGATATCTCAAACATATGATTAGAATTCCAATTATGAAGGGCGATGGAAGTTCGATTAATATCGTAATTTTGGATATATCTTTAATATTCTTTAATTTTAATTACTGGTTCCGTTTAATTTGTCCAGAAGGCGCAAGACTGCAGTGACAAGAAATTCGATAAATACTCTAGCGATTAATATCATCAATACGATCTTTAACACTAGAAAGACTGAACATTGCTGTATACCTAGGAAGACTGAACTGAACTGAAGGATTGAACCCAGATTGTTTGTGAGGAGATCAATTAGACATTCAAAATCGTAAAATATAGTCATAATTAATTTAATAAAAAATATTATAAGCTTGTACATCGAAATTATATGGTATTTTATTGGATTTGAAAAATGAAAATTTTTGATTCAATTGAACACTGGCTTTTTAATTTACCATATACATTAGTTTCTTAGATAATTGAATTTTTTTTCTCTATAAATAATAATTATAGATATCTTAAAATACTCTAGTTTTTTTTTTTTTTAAATGAAAGTGGGATATTTTGCATGTACCAAATGGCACCTTACACTCAAAACTGTCTAGGGTTATGGGTTACGTTCCAAAATACCTAAGGAGCCACTGAGGCTCAACCTAGATACAATTCTAGATCAACCTAGATACAATTCTAGATACATGGTTCTATATATATACGTTTCTATAAGGCTAACACATGAATGATTTAACAAGCATTTAAATTGGATCACATTATGAAAAATCAGAAATATTCAACTCTATCAATAAGTTATTTTTTTAATTGCAGAGGAACAAAAAAATGAAAGGGGTTAAATTTACTCGTTGTTCTAAGGTTGAGGTTGGTAAAAAGCTATTTGGTTAACATATTCTTTCTTTTCTTCCTTTTCGCTTTCTTTTCTTTTTCGGAAAAAAAAGAAAAAAATACCTTCAAATAAATGACGATAAAAAATTTTCATGAGATGACACCTTCAAAAAGTTACGAATCTCTTTTAATTGGAGAATACATGCCAAGATCAAATGGCTGTCTTATTTATTAATAAAATCCATAAAATAACGTAATGACCGTACAAGTATACTACCAGGGCAACAAAAAAAAATAGTATTTATGCATGTAAAAGAACAAATTATAAATTATTACTAATCGAATGAGTCAGATAACAAGGTCCGTCCATGATTGTTTGAGAGAATTATTTTCTGTTTTGCATTCAACAATGGGAGTTGATTTTTTTTATTTATTATTACACATACATATACAGGCTTGCGTGCCTTTGTCAAGTTGAAAAACATATAGCACAAATTTAAGGAAGACATAACAAAGATACATCCAGAATTGTGGTTCGAACCCACTATCTTCAATCAACAGAACGTTTGCCGAAACGGTGAGAACTCTGAGCCAGGGAGCTCTTGAAGCAGTTAAAAAAGGCATGACTGTTCTGTTAAAAAACGGTTATTTAAAATACTATAATATTTTTCAACACCTTTGACATTTATGTTCGCACAACATATATTAAGTTCATGAAACTTCAAAGAATAGAACGATAATTAATATAATTATCTCTGAGAATTAAGACTTTGATTAAATTTTATTATTTTGAAAGTTTATTAAACTAAATTCAAAATCGAAAAAAAATCAAAGATTATAATTAATAATATATTATAACATTAAAAATCAAACTTATAAATGCTTCTTAAAATTTGGATTATAATATAATAATCACCTTTTATTTGATATTTTTTCCTGAAATTATGATGCTAAATGAGATTAAACAACTTAAGATGGTCTTACTTAATTAATTTTCATTGTTTCGATAAAATCAAGTGGAATTAAAATAATAATTTAAATTTAACAGTGTAATAGAGCATGATTTGCAAGTATTTATTGTTAAAATTGATAAAATTAAAGAAAAATAGCTGTCGGATATTTAAATCCTTAAACTAGATTAAAATTCAGATGGTAATTTGCACCGTAATTAATCTTTTTGATTTAGAATCATACTGTAAAGGAATGAAAAGTTAAGAAGAAAGATAGTTATTTTTTAAACATTCGAATGAATCGAATTAATTTTCACTTACTTGCTTCGTATTTGGAGGCAGAATGTTAATAGTTTTGAACAAGATTTAAAATATATTACAGAATATCAGAATATAAATATTGGAGTTAAAAAATTAAAGGGGCCAAGAATTGAAATAAAAAATTGGCTCTAGACAAGATATAAGCGATATTCACAAGAGAAACTCTTTTAGACGAAAAATAAATTCAGCAAAGTGACGTGTTACAGCTTAATTTTCAAAATAATTTTAATGTGAGGAAATTGTATTCTTTTATGTTTTGAAATTTTAATGTTTTGTAAATCAATATTTAATTCAAATTATAAACAGCAAGAAAAGTTGGGAAAAATATTTATAAATTTTTTAGTATGAATTTTAATCCATAAAAGAAAGAAAAACATTTTCTTAATCAACCTAATAGATGAGTCTTTATGGCTATTAAAATGCATACATTTAAAAAAAGTAGGAAAAAAATTAAGAGAAAATAAAGTATTCGAAAAATTAGAAAGGGGTGTATTTATATATACCTTGTAAGATTAATACAAAAAATTAAAGTCATTAAAAAATAAGTTTTTTTTAAAAGAGCTTATTGTAAAGATGCGTTATCTTAAAGAAACAAATGAAGAGTATTCTAAAATATAAAACTTGACAAATTATCATACCAAACAAATTTAGCTATTTCTAGAGAAAAATGAAAAAGTTTTAAAATTAGAATAAATTTATCTAAATAAAATATATTGTCAAGATGTTTTATTATTGTGAAATTAATTATGTAAATGCGTCCACAACGGTTTCATTACAAATATTTAGAATAGGTGACGAATTGACATCACCGTTGAATACGTCAAAAATGCCACCTAAAACTTTTATTTAGACTAAAAAAAAAAATGGCAGATATGTCCGTAAAGGGGATTAGTGAGATAATAAATGAATATTTTTGCTGCTGCTAGACATAAAATTGAGAAAGTGAAGTTCAATAATCAGAACTTTTAGGAAAAGCTAGAAGACTTTCGAAGTTTAAAATAATATGACTTTACTGTAAACTTTAAGTGTAAACCAGATAACAATTTATTTATGGTATGAATTTATATTTATTCACTAATAAATGGACAAATATTTTAAAAATGATTTGATCTTATTTAATGGTAGAAAATGAGTAAATTAATAATATAGTGAAAAAGGATTGTAAACAATTTTAACGTATATAATAAAAACTAGAAAAAGAATAACACAAACAGGGTACTTCTTTTAGAAAAAATCTGGCTCCATTAACATACTTTTTACAAACAATTTTCACCGTAAAAAAGGAAATTTCTCTAAATATATTAAATTAAAAACGGACTTAACACATAATTCTTCGTTGGAAGAATGAAGTCGATCACGTGAAAACTATGACTCCTTTAATGGTTTTCGAGGGTTTTTTCCCCAGAAAAACAGGACTATAGAAGAGAAAATACTTCCATTCCAAGCTAATTTTAGATTCAAAAAATTGAGAGAAGACTTCTCTTTGGCTAATCGCAATGATTTTTTTTTTACAAAATGTAAGGATAAATCTCTGAAGACTGTGATTTTTCATAAAACATGACCTTCCTCAAAAAGCTTGAGGACTAATAAAATAATTAGCTCCATAAGTTTAATTTAACCAACAACAAATTTTCGGGGGCGTTATTTTTGGTTGCACAATAGACCTCTAAGTATCCACTGGTCATATCAAGAGTCAAAAAAAAAAAAAAAAAAAAAAAANAAAAAAAAAAAAAAAAAAAAAAAAAAAAAAAAAAAAACATCGACTTAAATAAACAACCAATCATACTTTTTCCCACCGTTATTATGATTCTAATTTATTTATTTTTTTGAAAATCGTTTAATGATAAAAGTCTCCATTCAAAATTTTGATTCTTAAGAATTCATCAATTTGTGATGGAAAGATACATGAGGAATGAAAGTTCTTTCACAATTTAACCATATTTCAAATTAGTAATGTATACATTTATACATTAAATGTATTTCGCCTTACTAAATATTTTGAAATAAAGTTCTTTAAAGTTAGTATGTTTACCTACACTTTTATCCCATATTTAGATTATTTTTATCGTTGAATCAACTTTAACTGAATTAACTGGCTATAAACTGAAAATAATAAATTTTTAAATGTATTACACAACACTAATTATGCTTGAAAAAAATAGCAATGTCGAAAACAAAAAGGTTTTAAAGATTTTTTTTTCCCTGTGCATTTTTAAAATCTGAAATGTAAGTTTTTCAACAACTATATAATTGATCAAATCATTGCGAACAACAATATTCTGAGTTAAACTTTCTTTTAAATTTTGAATAAAGTAATTTTTAATTATTTATTTAGTACTGAATTAGTTTTCAATAAATATTGAATTAATAAAAGTTTAATTAATATTGTAAATCTAAATCATTTATCTAATTATGTAATTTCAAATTCTCACAAATTTATTTCGTATTGTTTACTTAAAAATTAATTATTTTATAACTTGAGCTAAATATTATTATTAGTTGATAACGCATTCCTTCAACTTAAGGGTGTGATAAAAAAACACTGTGTGATAAAAGGTGATAAAAAAGGGTGTGATAAAAGTGTGTGATAAAAAAAAGGTGTGATAAAAAAAGGGTGTGAAAAATTCACCTATTACTTCTTACAAAAAAAATATTATAACTCGAAAATATGGAATGAAGAGTCTTTCTTTGATAAGTTCTTTGTCATGCAAATAAACACTTTTATTATTAAAACTCAATACGAAAGAATTTTTAATAATATGCATTGGAATTTATTACTTGCACATATACTAGTAAAACTATTAACACGAAAAAAACTGTATAATACAAAGTAAAGTGACGAATAAATTTTAATTATTTAAAATTAGACTTTAAAACAACCATTTGATAAATTAAATTCTTCATTTAGAAAACAAAACAAATTCTATTTATTCACAAAACAGTCAATGATTTTACATTACTTAACTCCTAGAGATAAATCTAAATAAAGGCAGCATAATTAAGTGCAGTTTTGATGTTCTTTATTATTTTTATTATTATTTTCGCTATTATTTTTTATACACAGACCCGGAAGTCTTAAACAGGCAATTTACACAACTTTAATAAATGAATTAAATAATCAACTTAAAGTAATGCCATGTATATATATATATATATATCTTTAATTTATTTTAGAAAATACTTTTCGAGAACAATTTAAATATTAATAACTTGAATAAAGTGGTTGATTATATATATATAAAAGAAATAATACAAAAAAATGAATAAAAAGTCATTTTAATAAGTAAACTTGTATGAGAAAATAAGCTATTGGAGTTTTAATTAAATCAGCACAATTATCAATATTATGCAAATTTATTAAATTCATATTTACACCACTGATAAATTGCAAGTTTATAAGATATATATTATAAAATTTGATTAAAATATTTGGTCAACTTATTCGTTCTATTAATTTATTGAAGTCACAATGCAACTTATTTAATAATAAGCATACATCAATATTAAAAATTTTGGAAAATAAAAGCTGTTTTTAAATTTATTAATAAATTTACCTGATAAGTTTTTAACAAAAAGCTGATTTTTTTAACGCTAAATCCAATGAAATTTAAAATTAAATAATTAGTTTCGAAGTTAAAAGAGTTTTATGGGTAAAAAAAATGTAAGCAGAATATAAGTTTATATATTTAAAGCCTCCATAATTTATATAAGTTTTTCTGTAGACTTAACTTTGAGTAAAAAGAAGTAAAAAATAAATAAATAATGATAATAAAAAAAACATAAACGATATATCACTTTGTTTAGTTTAAATTTATATTATTCCAACGCCCTCAGTAAATTCGATATGGCGAATAAAGCTCAAAGCTTACCTCAGGGAAGGGGACTAATTTCAGATAATAAAGCTGGGCCCAAAGCAAAACTAAGAAAACGATTTATAAGTCTTCTAATTGTTCCAGTACAATTTTTTTTAAAAATTTTTGGTGGCAGGAACTGACCAATGGTATCGAATAAATTTGGTTTAGCCTTAATAGAATAAATTATATTTTAATCAGATTTTAATTGCAAATTTGATTTAACATTAACAGATAGGTTTAACCTTTACAGATTGGTCAAACCACTGTTCACATTAAATCATAGAAGAAATAATTTTTAGAAGCAGCAACGAGTCTATAGTATCACGTAAATTTCGTGCAATCTTAACAGGTTTGTTGACTCATATTTCTGCTCTAATTGGGAACTTGCACTTCAAGAAAAATACCAATACCCACACATGTGCCTATGACGCCAGTGTCAGCTGTTCATTAAGCAGCAAAATAGCGTGTCAAAGTAGAGCTAATTTCTCCATATAAATTAGAACGTGAAGTTCATTAAATACAAAGCCGTACTGCACACCGAATTTGTTGATATATAATTATTTTACGTCCAGTTCTTTTACTTAACTTAGATTTAGTATGCTTTCGTGTATTTTATTGTAACCGATATTTTTTTTTGTCTTGTGCACCTTGCAACTTCGATGCATAATTAGGTTGTTTATGTCCTACATGGTTTCGCGCCTGTGTTTTTGCAAATATGAAAAAATCGAAATCTTAGTGAAAGAATATGGAATGTGTTACTTAAGAGAATTGGAGCTCAACGGGATTGGCTTACTCGAAATAGACTGGCAAGAAGAGATGCTAACGTAAACAAATGTCATGTTTCAACAACCAATCAGGATCAAGACACCCACACTACGTCACTTGCAGGTATCCTTTTAAACTAGAGCCCCTGAAATAGAGTGGCCGACTCGTTCGCCATTTCGGGGCAAAAACTTTCACCAATGCAAAAGAGCTACAAGATTTGGCAACTTTTTGCTAAAAAAAGACACTAACCTCAACTAGGATAATTCGTAAAGAAAAGCTTGTTTGCGTACATCGATTTACAATGTATTTTGGAAACGTTTTTTTTTTTTTTTTATACTTTAACAAATTCCTCAAAAAAAAAATTTTTTTTTAAATAAAATTATTATTTTTTACTAGATAGAAATAGCTTATACACATAGTTGGTTCTTTAATAATTATAAAATAAAAAATAAAAACCAAGCACATGGAGAGAAATCAGTAAATTTAACTTTGCATTAAATTTCAGCTCATCTAAAATTGATCCTGGTTTTGGACAACTTTTTCAAATTCAGTCTTTTTGGAGGAATTTTTAAAGGATTCGGAATTGTATCAGGCCTTAATATTTTGTTACCATCTTTACTTTAAATTGAAATTCTTCTACAAAATGACCCTGCAAGAAAATTTGAAAAACTGTTTTATATTTTCTTACATAAATTTAAAGATTCCGAGTTTAAATTTTGTAAACTTACTCCTATTAACTTTTCCACATCAGAAAAAAATTATTTCAGCAATTTAACACACGAATTTTAAAGAAAAATAAAACATCTATAGATCATAAACGTATTAAAGATCGCATATTAAATGGACTTTCTATTATAATGTAAACAAACCGTTTGAAGTTGAAGCGACATGTTACCATAAGTAACTATGTTACCATACATGTTACTATAAGTATATTAGTGCATCAAAATGAAATACAATTAAAAAACAGGCAAATATTTATTTTAAGCAAAAAAAAAAAAAAAAGGAAATGCTTAAAAGGGACTATAAAACTTGGCCATTCTAAGATAAATCTCTTGCTTTTATTTACTTGGTTTTATACCACACAGACACTCAAAATTGTTAAATAAATAATTAAATGTTGTTTAAAGGTCATATTTTAAATAAATATTTACTTAAGAAATGCAATTTTCAAGGACAATTCTTATACTTGATGTGTAGTTAGAATTGAAAAATTCAAGTAACCCCGAAAAGTTATTCGCTTATTTATTTTCAAAGAAACGGACAAAAATAAGCTTTCAGAAACAACTTCTAGCAACTCAATATCGTTTATATACTACATATGTAAGCAAATAAATTCTATAAATTATAAATAAATGGGTATTTACCTCACATAAGTGAGCTCCACTTCCAGGCTGCCAGTATTTATTACCCATTTCTTTTTTCTTTCGAGGTATGATGGAAATCTGAACATTAAAAAGACTTTTTTCGAACTGTTTGCCCAATTCATCACTGCACAATTACCCATGTCAATAATTTCAAGTGTCTTAATGAGCTTCAAACTCTCACGCGAATGTTAACACTACGTAACTAGCGAACTTGTTTGCTCCATAATGGCGGACAGTTCAGCTCCTACTATAGAGGAGTCTTACATTAAACGTAACCGTAGAAGGAATAATTTGCATGGTTCACTTTAGCACTTGATATTGCAGCACTTTTTATGTTGTTGTTACTGGTCTGTGAGCCTGCCTGTTACAGCCTGGTCTGATTCCGTCAGACCTGATCTGTGAATATATTGTCACGCATGACATCAATAACCAGTACGGGGGAAGGGAGTATAGATGTCTTCCCAAAGAAGTTCGGAGCAGTGTAAAAGTTTGTTTATACGGTCCAAGTTCTTCAATCCGAGAACTTAAGAATTTCTCTCTCCAAGAGCTTCGTCGACACTATCCAAGTTCTTGAATGTCATTGATTGGTCGGATGAAAAATTTGCGCATGCGCATTGTTAATATTCAAGATTATAAAATCATACTTACATGAATTCAAAATTACTAAATATTCAAATAAAATCGTAATAACACATATAGAACCCTAACAGATAAATTTATTTGAATTAAAATATATAAAAACAGACAACAATATGACATAATCTGATGCCTGCTTGTTGACGTCACAAAACTTTAGAAGCTGATTGGTTAAGGTAGGAAAAACTTGAATGAAAAGTAGAACATGCTCTAACTATCGTGTAAGCACTTGTACCAAGAACTTGGGTGATCGTTTACACGATCCAAACTCCAAGTTTCCATCAATTTCAATCAATCTTCGTCCAAGAACTTGGATGGTATAAACAGGAATTAAAAAGTGTTCAGGTGAAGCAATGTAATGGTGGCATTTAGTGCAAGGTGGATAGATCTTTCTGCCCTCAGAATATAGTAGGCACTTAATGTGGCCGTTGGCAAGACGAGAGAGGCTGGTATTGGACCTCCGGTCGCAAGAAAGTTTTGGAAACGGTTTCCTTATGGATCCTTTGAACTTTTTATTGACATAATAATGTAATTTCTTCTATGCTCCGTTTATGATGTTCTATGTTACTGCTCTGTTTTTACAAGCATAACAGTTTTATGATACTCACATATTTTCCTTATACTGCAAAATGCATGGTGTAATATTGCTCCGACTATGATGTTGAACAACCAAAAAATCGCGTGAAAGAACACTTTATACCGAGTAAACACTAATTCGAGCTCTCATATACGATTTAAAGGGTTCAACTTAAATCTAAACACTGATAAAGAATTAGCTTACACTAAATCCTCACTCATTCATGCAAAACGAGAATTATTTTCTATTCCAAAAATACTGCTGCGTTGGCGTTGTTTCTTTATCGCCAGAAGTTAGCGTCTTTGATCGAGGATTTTTCGGAGATTCATTGTTGTTAGTGATTCAATGCGATTTGATTGAATGATTCGTTGTTAGTCATTAAAGTAGTTATGTATTATTTTGCAATAAGGAAATTTATATTTTAATTTTTGAATCTCTGTGAAGTGCAAAGGTGATTTTTATATGTATAACTTTTTTAAAACATGTAGTTTACTTCGAGTTTATCTTTCTGCTCTCACGTATGTTTGACTTACTATTTTTATTTTGAAAATTAGTGTATCATTCTAATCTAATGATTATAACTTTACATTGTATCGTAATAATACACTTACTGACTCTTATATGTATCTTATTTTACTATAATTATAAATTTTAATGCCACTGAATGCAAAAAAAAGTAGTAGCAGCTATTTCACACCAATTAGAGCATTCTCGGTTTCTTGGTATTGTGGAACACTACTTGTGTCAAGTAATTGCCCCATTTTCAGTGTTAAGAAACACGAAATTTTTTTACACTGTTCAATTTTTTTTACTTAAACAACAATTAATACATATTATGATTAATAATAATTAAAATTTTATCTTAGCATAGAAAGGTTGTAAAGATCATACGCTATACAGATCTAGTGGTTGAAAAAAATAGGATACTTTTCTAACTTATTTGGACACCTAGGTAAAAATAAAACAAGCAAAGTTGATTTGAAACAAAAATGAAAACAAAGAAGGTCAAGATATCAAATAGTTCATGAAAAAGCTCAGGCGGATTTCTAACAGCAATTCTACCCACATAGGGCAGGATTTATGTTATCTGTCACATCGTAAGTACCACATGATTAATACATACACATCTGGCGTTGTATCCTTTTTAGATCGATACATAAATCTCTTCACAACTGCCAAAATTCCGCCAAACTCATTCATCAGCGAAAAAAAGAGAATATATTTAACTCTTAGCTTGGCTCCTCATTTGGTAGAAATATGAGTGTTTTGACATCTTTCAATTTAACAGATGAGGAAAAACAGTTACGTTGCTCATCAAATATGGAAATGTAAATACATCGCTTTGAAATATATACATTAGTTTACAACTTTTCTGTTAAACTTGGCAGATGATATTACATTTTAAGTTTACTTTCAACTGACATCAGCGACAAATAATTTCAACTTAACTGAACTCAGCATATTCAAAATAGCAAAATGAAACGTAATAATTTAAGGGTTTTTAAAACTTCGATTTCAATCTTTCATAAAATATTTGTATATTATAGTAAAACACGATAAATTTATGCTATTTTATTTAAAATGTACGAATGTATTGCTTTTTAATCAAAAAATATATAAATAAACAAATAAAAATAACTTTAAATTTACAGCATTTTATTATTTTTATTTTATTTTATTACCCCTCAGCATTTCATTATCGATTTTTTTTCTTTCATTTTATTAGCCCTTTTCATTTGAAAATTAGTAAAAGCAGATAAATTACTTCATATTATTAAATAAATAATACAATATAAAAGCAAATGTTCGTGGCAGGTATCCCAAATAGATGGCGACTATTTGAAAAATAATTTGAAGAAAAACGAAAAGAACGGATCTTTTTAGGAAACTAACTATTCAAGCTAATTTAAAAATAGTTACTATGTTTGTTAAAAGAAGGCGCTGCTAATTGAAATAAATTATTGCTATTTTCATTCAAATCATTATAGTAATGGGAATTTTTAAGATGGCTTATTTAAGACAGCAAATTTCTTTAATAATACAAATCTGTGATTGAAATTATAGAATGAATAACTTAAAAACTAGTTTCTGAAAAATATAGTCCTGGAAACTTCTTAGTTGGATTGAATAGGAAATCAAATTCATTAAAACAAAATAGATAAATAAAATTCAATTCAAAGTCATTTTTTGAGATCGAAAAAAAAAACACTCACCTCAAACAATACGAGGGTTGCTATTTATATTTCTGGCCTTGGCAACAGTAAGTGTAGCTAGGCGACCGCAGGCGATTTTAATCGAAAGTTTGATATTTTTAAACATAAATTCAGCAGATGATTTACCATTATAGCTTCATTTGTGTTGTCGATAGTAAATTGAAAAGTTCTTCGCTTTCAAAAAATGAAATTGAATCGTGAACATTTTCGTGCCATTATTTTTCATAACTTTCGACGTGGATTGTCAAGACAAGAGTGCTTCGATGAACTTAATTCTTTATTCAGCGATAAAGCGCCATCCTACAGCACTGTAAAAAATTGGTATAACGAATTTAATCGTGGTCGATGTTCGATCCAGGACGAATCCCGTGCAGGTCGTCCAAAATCCGTTGTTGTGCCAGAAAAGATCGATGCTGTGCGTGAACTGATAAAGCAAGATCGTCATGTGACATACCGTGAGATAGAGGCGTCTTTGGACATTAGTATGACTAGCATCAATAAAATATTGCATGAACATTTGAGCGTAAAAAAAATTTGTTCGCGTTGGATCCCGCATAATCTGACAAACGCTCAAAAAAAGGCTCGTGTCGATTGGTGCAAGGAAATGTTGGAAAAATACGTTCAAGGTACATCAAAGGCTGTGTATAACATCTACACAGGTGACGAATCATGGATCTATGCATATGAGCCGGAAACTAATTACTAGTTAACTGTATGGGTCTTCCAAGACGAGGCAAAACCAACAAAAGTTGTTCGAGGAAGAAGCACATCGAAACAAATGATTGCCTGTTTCTTCGGCATTAAATGGTCAAGTGGCAACAGTGGCGTTAGAGTAACGCAGGACGGTCAATTCTGAATGGTACACGACTATTTGTTTGCCAGAAGTCATCGGAGAAATTCGAAAAAAGCAGAAGAACAGGCGAATCGTTCTTCATCATGACAATGCGAGCTCTCACACATCGACTCAAACAAAGGCATTTCTGACGGTGCGAATGATCGAACTGATGGGTCATCCGCCGTACAGCCCTGATTTGGCACCCAATGACTTCTTGTTAATTTACGTCGCATTAGAGTTATTACGTGGACAACGATTTTCGACCCCCGAAGAAGCGGTTGATGCATTCAAAACGCATGTTTTGGAGTTACCTCAATCGGACTGAAAAAAGTGCTTTGAAAATTGGTTCAAACGCAGGCAAAAGTGTATTGATCATCATGGAGAATATTTTGAAAAACAATAAAACCAATTTCCATCCTACATATTTGTTTTTCCATTATTAGGCCAGAAATATAAATAACAATCCTCGTATAATCCAATAATCGAAAACTTTGTTGAATTACAAAAACTTAACTGGAAACTTATGAACCGAATTGGTGAATGCAGTCACTTCTTTAAATTAAAATAAAAAAATACATCTAAGTGGGCTTTTTAAAGCATTTTCTTATCTGAAAACGTATAACCTAAAATTCCATAGTTTAGTTGAACTATAAAAGCTTGAACATTTAAGCCGACAAGTATAGGGCAGTAATTTTGTTGTAAACAAAATAAATAAAAAATGCGTCTAAGTGTGATTATTTTAAAAAAAATATATATACTAATCTCAAATAGTATAGCCCGATAAAAGAAAATAATTTTTGAATTATAAAAGATATATTATTAAGAATCTATTTCATATTATTATTACAAAGTTTCACAAATTATTTTTAAATGGTTTTCGATTGATTTATAGATACTTCGAGCTAAATTATTCATGGAGGATAAGGTAACTCAACATTTTCACATAAACATGAAAATGCAGAGGTAGCGTATAATGTTACCAGATTGCAGAGATAGTTTTAAAACATCTCAATGGTTCGATTCGAGTTCCGGTATACCTAAAATACAATTAGCCCATCAATCTCTATACCAAATAGAACACTCAATCTGACCTAGCCAGTCGAAATCGGATATCGATCAATTTTAATTAGTCTTAACAACTAGCTAGTAATTTGTTGATAAATTTAAATGTAAAAACTATCGGAAAATCTGCGTATAATCAGGGCTGCATCGAACCCTAAAAGGGCCCCGGGGCTGATATGTAACTAGAGGAAATAACTTGTAAATTTATCAGAAATGAGTAAAAATGTATCATATAATCGCACATAATATAATTTTTTTTTTTAAATTTTAGTTCAGCTGTTTACTGAAATTTTAGAGTTTCTAAACAAATCTTAATTTTCGTTCTTTAAAAACAATGTTTGCATTTTTATTTTAATCGCACTTAACATTATATTTGTTAACTGTAAAGATTTTATAAAAGAAATATATCGAATATTAAATAACAAAATTTATACTTTTTTATCAGTAAAATACTAATTTTGCATTTATGCAATGCATAGCTTCATTTTCCTTTTTAACTATTAATTAAAAGAAAATAAAAAAAACTTGAAACGAAAAACAAAATGAAAATTGGAATTAATTAAAATAAATAAAGTACACATCTTTAGCAACAACAACACTTATTATAAAAATACAGATTTAAAAAAATTAAGATGACTGGGATGCGTGCAAGTGNAATAAAAAATGCGTCTAAGTGTGATTATTTTAAAAAAAATATATATACTAATCTCAAATAGTATAGCCCGATAAAAGAAAATAATTTTTGAATTATAAAAGATATATTATTAAGAATCTATTTCATATTATTATTACAAAGTTTCACAAATTATTTTTAAATGGTTTTCGATTGATTTATAGATACTTCGAGCTAAATTATTCATGGAGGATAAGGTAACTCAACATTTTCACATAAACATGAAAATGCAGAGGTAGCGTATAATGTTACCAGATTGCAGAGATAGTTTTAAAACATCTCAATGGTTCGATTCGAGTTCCGGTATACCTAAAATACAATTAGCCCATCAATCTCTATACCAAATAGAACACTCAATCTGACCTAGCCAGTCGAAATCGGATATCGATCAATTTTAATTAGTCTTAACAACTAGCTAGTAATTTGTTGATAAATTTAAATGTAAAAACTATCGGAAAATCTGCGTATAATCAGGGCTGCATCGAACCCTAAAAGGGCCCCGGGGCTGATATGTAACTAGAGGAAATAACTTGTAAATTTATCAGAAATGAGTAAAAATGTATCATATAATCGCACATAATATAATTTTTTTTTTTAAATTTTAGTTCAGCTGTTTACTGAAATTTTAGAGTTTCTAAACAAATCTTAATTTTCGTTCTTTAAAAACAATGTTTGCATTTTTATTTTAATCGCACTTAACATTATATTTGTTAACTGTAAAGATTTTATAAAAGAAATATATCGAATATTAAATAACAAAATTTATACTTTTTTATCAGTAAAATACTAATTTTGCATTTATGCAATGCATAGCTTCATTTTCCTTTTTAACTATTAATTAAAAGAAAATAAAAAAAACTTGAAACGAAAAACAAAATGAAAATTGGAATTAATTAAAATAAATAAAGTACACATCTTTAGCAACAACAACACTTATTATAAAAATACAGATTTAAAAAAATTAAGATGACTGGGATGCGTGCAAGTGACGTCACGCGTGGGTAAATCGTAGCATTCGTATATGTCTCGATTCAGCAGCCAATCAGGTTCGTCACGTCACTTGTAGGGCTCCAATCAAATCTGATCTGAAAATCAATTCAACGTGATGATAAACTAAACCTAATAGCTGTAACGGTAACACGCCATGCACAACTACTTGATTAGGCAGTGGTACTCTCTTTATCGAGTTTCAAGTGCTCAATTAAAGCCGAGTTATTGATAAAATGTATTGTTTCATAAGTAGTTGTTTGGAAAGTCTAAATTTCAATGAATATAAAAAAAGATTGCGCATTAAAATGAGAGAATTAAGAACAGGCATCCATGAAAGATGACCTTACAATTCTTCGCTGAGAGTTGTTGCATTTGAACTTAACTATACTTAATTTTTTTTCAATTTTGTTAAATGTGTAATTAAAATTTCGAATGCGCTTTTATAAATATTTAAAAATAATCATAAAAATAAATCTGCCTCCCCTAAATTTAAAAAAAGAAAGAAAAAAAATTGGTGCCTTGGGCTGCAACCCAAATAGCCCCCCGTCTCAATCCAGCTCTGCGCATAATGAAACAAAAATAAGCTTTTTTTTATCTGCAATTTTGAAGGGACAGAAATACAAATACACATACATAGTTCTGTATTTTTACCTATAAGATTTAATTATTTGCTAAGCAATATCGTTGTACTTAAATTACAAGAATTAATAGGGCTAAAATAACAGAGTATAATGTTTTATTATATCCATTATGTCGGAGTAATATAAAACACACACATTGGGTACAATGAAATACTACAGTTAATGCTAAAAAAGAAAAATCTAATTTCTTTAGATAAAAAAAATTTAATTTCCAATAAACAAAGGCAATTTTATACGCATTTTACGACACAGTTAGCTAAATACAATACGACACTTGGGTATTAAAATACGTTAAACGAAAAATATTAAAATTATATAAGCCGTTAAAGAATCGAGACATCGGTTTTTTTCGCAGATTTTAGAATTTTTTTCGGAATTCCGTAATGAAATGCGAAAAAAAATTAAGGTTGATTCGCAGTTTGTGGTTGATTTTTTTCCATGGAAAACTATTTTGCGGTAGTTTGTTTCAGGTTTATATTATTTGGACCCAATTCTGATTCGTTATGCGGCACATCTACCGATAATTACTGTAATCGAATAAAAAATACAGATTTGTTTAGAAAAATTCATTTTGACGTAATTTTAATTTCTTTCCAGTGGAAAAAATCATTCCCCAATACACAATTCTATTCGCCAAATTTACGATTGGATCGCATTTAGCTAGGTGGCGAATGCTTAGCGCGGGCTCTGATTAGATTGTCCGGAAAGTAGTTTCAAATTGTGCTTTTTCATAGTCAAATATGTATTTAAGCCGTTTAGTCATTTTATATTTTGACAGCTGATAAAGCAAGGTTTACTTTTGAAAAAAATTCGGACTGATTCTACGGAGTCGTTTTTGGTTGCTGCCCTTTCAAATATGGAAAGTGAAAAGCAGCAGATTTCACTATAGAAAATTTAAAAATGCTGTTCAAGCAAGAAATAAAAATTATCTGAGTCTATGGAGAAGAACAGTGTGTCAATGCCAAAACTGGTTTGAAAAATTTCCATCCGGAAATTTTGATGTTGAAGATGCACCGTTTTCCGGAATATCATTTGAAGCAGCTGAAGATACAATTAGACTTGGAAACCGGCGAATAACAACCATGGTGAGATCGCTGAGAGATTAAATTTATCGAATTCGACTGTTCATGATCATTTGAAACGTTTAATTTCATTCTGAGAGCTTGGTATGAGGTTTCCTCATGTTCTTAGGGAAAGAAATTTGTGCCGTCACGTTGACGTCCGTGATTTGCTTCTTAAGCGTTATGAATATATATATATATATATATATATATATATATATAAATTGAAGGGCATTATCACTGGGGACGAGAATTGGGACGTCTATAACATTTGTTCCGATTTCTACAAAATGCTTTCACTTACCACTAAAAAAAACCTTTATTTCAGACGAGGAGGTTAAAAAATACCCGGATCAGCATTTTCTCAACAAAGAAGAAAAATGTCATCATTATGGAATCATGTTAATGCAGAAAGATGGCAAAATGCATTTGACAATACATAATTGAATGTAATATTCATTCGCCATAAAAGAAAACATTCTTTCATTTTCATAAGGAAAAAACTAAATTATTTTTCGAACAAACAAATAGCATAAATTGCTCGTTCTGTTAATATTGATTTTCTACTAAATGAGCTCAATTATATAGTTAACAACCCTTTAATTAATAAGGAAACCATTCTCAAATGAAGGGGGAAAAGTAACAAGACGAGGTTAGTGACATTAAAAAGTAGCTGAAAATTTCCGGCATATCAACAACGGTATAACATTTGAGTCTTTAGATATAACTTAGTAAAATCTTAGATTAATAAAATAAAACTATTCAAGGTCTACGATTTTCATATATATATATATATATATATTACACGCCATGTTTTATTTATTACATTTTCGTACTTTTTTTATAAAAGACCCATAGAAAAGCTTTTGCTTTAAAAAAAATTTTTAATAACTTTTTTCATACTTTTTCGTCTTAGGATTCACTAAGTCTTTGAGAAAAATTCAACTTATTTTCTTTCTTGGACAGGAAAATTCTTTTAACCATAAACACGTGGTTTCAGGTAACTTTAGAAATGGTAATTCGGTGACGTAGCACCGATCTACATGCCTTTTACGTTCATGAGTGAACTAGTAAAAAAAATAACAATAAAAAATGTGCGATCAAATTTTAAACAGAATCGTTTGCAATTTTGTTTACAATAATGGTTAATGTTTAAACTAACGGGAAAACATTTTTCCCAAACAGAATAAATGAAATTTTTAAACAATTTTTTGAATTCAAGGCCAAAATGTCTCCGCGTAGTCGATGTCCATATTTCAGAGCCTGAGAGTAAATGGTTCTGAAATTATAAGGGATTCAAAATAAGAGCCACAAGCGCTTACAAAGTACTGAGTTCATAGAAAAGAAAAATGCTTGGAACAATTTGCTGTAATTTTATAACAACTATGAAAAACAATATATGGATTAAAAAAATATTTTTCAATGCATTACTACTTTCCAAAATGAATCATTAATGTTTTGTATTGTTTATCAATATTGGAGCAGTTTTATAAATGTAGGATGGTTTTGCTTCACACGCAAGACAAAAAAAACCTATTATAAAGTGGTATGCAACTACATCACTAATATCTTAAAACCAAAGGCGAAGTTTTTTTTTAAAATTCATATTCGTAACGAGTGCCTATGTAAAATTACAACTTTCGATAGTCGTGGAATCGCCTATAAGATGATTCCTTTTTAAGTGTGGAACAGTGCTTTATAAATGATGATCTAATTTTTTTTTTAGTTCCGTATTATTTTAAAAGTGTAAAATAAGAGTTATTTGAATTATCAACAAGCTATTATATAATAGTTATTAACAAAATAGTCAAAAAAGGCTCACTTCTCTACTGAGTCAGTTCTGCAGAATTATAACTTCCCGTTGAAATAAACACGACATGTAAGAAAATTCTAGTAACACTTACCTAAAAGGAGAAGAAAAAAAATATAGTAATACATAAAACCTAATAACATAAGAAAATTCACATGACTTAATGGAACATACATGATAAATTCAGATTGCTACTTATGGAACATTCATGACAAACTTACATTGCTATTTATGGAATATTCAACATAAATTTATATTGCTATTGATGGAATAGGCAGCAAAAATTTATAATGCTATTTATGGAATATGCCATCTAAATTTATATTTTTATTTATGGAACATACATGATAAATTTA
The DNA here is from genome assembly GCF_043381705.1 of Parasteatoda tepidariorum. Classification (NCBI taxonomy): domain Eukaryota; kingdom Metazoa; phylum Arthropoda; class Arachnida; order Araneae; family Theridiidae; genus Parasteatoda; species Parasteatoda tepidariorum. Next base: position 95,828,623 of record NC_092204.1, on the reverse strand, counting down.
GATTGCTACTTATGGAACATTCATGAAAAACTTATATTGCTATTTATGGAGTAAGCAGCATAAATTTATATTTATGGAACATACTTGATCAATTTAGATTGCTACTTATGGAACATTGATGGTAAATTTATATTGTAAGTATCCGTGTATTTTGAAGGTCTACCAGAGGTAAATTTTATTTATCATTGTAACTTTTGAAACAACATATACAGAGATGGTACGTTCATATCAAATTTAGACAGTAAAAAGCATTAAAATAAAATTTAAACGGCAACGAGTATAAAATATCAAATTTAAAGGGCAAAGTATTCAAATTAAAAGTTTCATGGAGCCAACTGATCTAATCGAACTAACTTTAAACACTACCAAATGCTAATTATTAAATCGTGAATTATACCAAATGCATTAAGAGCAAAATTAAGAATAATAAGAGCCACGACGGCTTAATGGTTAAGGCACTGGTCATTATGAAGAAGTGGGGTTCGACATCTTAAAGCCCACCTAGATTCAGAGTGTTGGGTACCAGCAGCTTGCCTGGGAAGTAAAGTCGACCTGTGCGCAATGCTGACCATACAGCTATCATCATACTATTGGTTCAAAATTGTGGAGCCTTAAGTTCCGTGACACTTATGGTGCACAAGGGGCTGTAGCGGAATGCTTTTTATCAAGAGTAAAGTGTCAAATTTTAAATTAAGTACTAAAATCTTAAAACCTATTTCGATAGAATTTTACATATTATCTGATTCTATGGACTCAGAATTTGATGAATATCGGTGTATTAGCTGTGGAGAAGAATACTAAACTAAATGATAATTGGACTAACCGCAACTAAAATGATAATTGGATAATATGTGTAAGGAGCATGCAGTGGCTCCTTGAAATATGTTTTCGAAAATAATGGTTCATCTACACTTTAGATTTTGTTTATTTGATTCTTTTGACTTTATTTTCCATGATTATCCATATTTTAACTTAATTTTTACGCTACTGTATTGAGTAGTCATCTCACTTCGACACTAAGGAAACGTAGACACTTGCAAGTTTCTTTCTTTTTTTTAAAAAAATATTTTTCTTTATATTTTGTTCTCTATGTTTTATTACATTTTGCTCATAATATATTGGGCGCACGTATGAGAATCTAAAAAATAAATAAACACTTATTTCCTTCTATATTCTTAACACTTTGAATTCCATTTGTAAAAAAATATGATCCTCTATCCTAAACTTACCATATATTTTTTATGAATGGTACTTACTTTTTTTTATTATTCGCATGCAATCATAAATAAAGAAAACAAAACTATTCTTTTGAATATATTTTTTTTTGGTTAGTGAGAACAAACTATTCAAAATGTCAGACAAACCGATGTATGTTTGAGGGTGAAACAAGAAAGTTGTAACTGTGACGAACCACTTAGAGAAGAGATTGACAACTCAAACTGACATCAATTCAAATTATCAACAAAAGAAACCCTATTCGTTGAGGATGAAATTACGAAAAATAAATAACAATCAAAAAGTGACAGAATGGCAAAAAGGTTAATATGATTTTTTTGGAGGGGGGGGGGTGAAACTGCATGCCTGCTAAAGGGGGAAAATAAGTTTTATAAATTATAAAGACACAATAACATTGAAACAGGGTTTAGTTGAATAATAGTTAATGGTTGCATATAATAGCAGATGTAATAGAAAATATTTCTAGTTATAAAATTACCGTTAATGGTATTTTCATTGCGCGTTTTGTTAATTTCTGTACGTTGCTATTTAAGAAGAAAATTTTAAAGCTTGGCCAAGGTTTAAAGAATTAAGAATATTTTCTACTTTTATTGGTTCAAAACTTTTCAAAGTTTTAAACCAATAAATTCTTCCTTTTTTATTTCTTATTTATTACATATTACATATTCTTATTACATATTTTAGTAAACATTTGTTTTTTATTGATCACAGACATCAGAGCTTCCAGCAGACAATGAAAAACGTAGGGCGTATCACTTTGGAAAGACGTGGGGGAAGGGATTTTCGGTGGTGAATAAGCTCTTAGTGAAGATCATGCACTCTACGTTTTTCGTTTTAGGTGTGACAAAAATGTATTGTATCTTTCTCAATTTAAAAAACGTAGTTTTTAAAATTTTTATTTCATTTTATTACTGTGTCTAAAAATTTGTTGAAGTCAGAAAGTGGGGGAAATTTCCACATGTAAAAATTTGATAAATTTTGTTTGCAACATTTAGAAAAAATAGCAACTTGTATTGTCATCAGAAACAGAACTTCAGTTAAAATTTTAGCACTCTAGCTGATCGGGAGGTTGAATTTTAATTAACGATAAAATGTATCTTTGGAAATTAATTCTGCTAGAAAAAATCAAAAAACGATTTTAACAAGTATTTTCATTGAACATTGAACTGCAATAAATTTGAGTATTCCAGCTTTGGAAATGGTCCAAATTTTGATTGATGATTCCTATGATAAGATTTTGGCTATAAATTATGCTTGTAGTGGCCAGGAAAACGATTACAACCTGAATTGTCACCCAACACAAAGCTATAATTAAAATTTGAATGCTTTAGCTCTTTAGAAAGAGGTTAGAATTTTGTCAGATCTTTAGCGATTTTATTGAGATTAAATGCGCTTAAGAAAAAAATTAAACTTTAACATCGCTTAGGAAAGGAATTAAACTTAAACATCGGAATTTAATGAACTTAGGAAAAGAATTAAACTTGCACATCGGGATTAAATACGCTTAGGAAAAGAATTAAACTTGCACATCGGGAATAAATGCGCTTAGGAAAATAATTAAACTTGTACATCGGGATTAAATGCGCTTAGAAAAAGAATTAAACTTGCACATCGGGATTAAATGCGGTTAAGAAAACAATTAAATCTGCACATCGGGATTAAAGACGCTTAGGAAAAGAAATAAACTTGCACTATCATCAGAACTAGAGCTTAAGTTTGACGTTGTAGTTTTAAAGGTTGCAAGATTCTGAACACAAGAAGTTACAAAAAGCAGGTTAATAAAAACGTAGTAAAATGTAACACGCTGCTGTACTAAGACTTATACCCTAATAAAGTAATTTTCATCAAATCCACAGAATAATGTCAAAACATTAATAAAATCATAAAATTTACAATCTTGTTATTCACACACACAGACACACGAAAGAGTGTTAGTTGTTTATCTTGTTGCACAGTCAGCAAGACGCTTGAAAAATCATTACAAAATGATAAGTTGAAAAGAGAAAAAAACAAAGCATACTTGTGACAAATGCAGTGAAACAAACAAGACAGTGAAAAGAGTCAATGGATCTATGTTTGCGTGTCATGTTTTAATGACTTGAAGTCAACCGTGATTTGACATTGTGGGGGAAATCTGTTTAAGGACGTCCCACAAAAAATGTAATTCGTTACTTTATGACACACTTACTGGTCGACCAATCATGTTTTTGCGTATAAGGTAAATTTATTTTTGGAATAAAAATGAAACAAACAAAACATTCTGACAGCAAATTCCAGTTAAGTGTAGCGCTAAATACTGAGGGAGTTGGAAAACCAAATGCTAAGTTTCCAATCAGGTTGAAAATTCGCAATTGATGTAAATATTTTAATAAATAGTAAATATTTTAAAATAAATATAAATATTTAAATAAATATAAATATTTAAATAAATATAAATATTTAAATAAATAGTAAATATGTTGTAATAAATATAAATATTTTAATAAACATTAAATATTTTTTTATAAATATAAATATTTCGATGCGTAAACTTTTTTTTAAGTAACATATTGTATTACTGGTAGTTACAGAGAAACCGTACATGATTTCATAGGTACTATCCAATAGGTATTGGTATTATCTGATGAAAATCTAATGAGGTTTGAAAGTATGGTATAGAATTTTAAGACACATAGTTATGCTAGCTAAAATCACATTACGTACCCTGAAACCACGTAACCTTACGACAACCTTGTATCGAAATTTTCTTTTTTCTGTCAAGAAAATGTTTGTATTAAAAACCTTTTTTCAATGAAGCAAAAATATTGAAGTTTCAAGCCTTTCATCCGAAACGGATTAAGAATTATGTTTTAAAACTTCTTAAGAAGTATTGTCACTTATTTAAAATGGTCACCTAGGTCCTTAATGACGTTTAAGGTGTCGTCACACTAGTGATAGAATCAAATTGCATTGTTCATTGAAATTTCTTGACAAGGTGGATTTTAGCTGAGCATACAAGACTTAGCAAAAAGAAACCTTTTAATTACCTAGATTTAAGATTATCATTAAGATTTAGATCTTTTCACGCTTGAAAACCCCAAGTCAACCTCGATTTAAGGTTTTTATATCGAAGGTTGTTTTCCAAGGTTTTGGATTAGGGTAATGTGCCTAGAATAGAGCGGATTGTTGCAGATCTCGTTTTAAGGTTGGAAGGTTTACACGTAAACCACATAACAAACCTTTTTAGGTTTACATTGAAAGGTTTTTGCTGCGTGAAAATAAACCTTATTTTGCTATCTGGGATAGCCAAAAAATAATCAAATATACCTTTCAATTTCTTAAGGCTAATACAACCGATTTGATTGCATACTATGTTAAAAAAATATTTATTTTCTCCGTCACTGCCTAAAGAAAACATGAAATCGGAAAAACAAAGCTAAAGAACACTAAACTAGTCGAATTAATAAGTGCAAATATTAATAAAAGAAAGAAAAGAGTTACATGGTTAATAAAAAAAGTTTTTTAACAGTAGCTGCCATGTTTAATGGTCTGGCATCTATTATTTCGTTCTTCGTTCGGAATCACCGAGAGAGGTACAATCGTTAGAACCATTAAAATTGTCGAACAAACCATACAAAAAGGATCCTATTGCTTCATTTTACGTATTAGAAAAGAACTGATTAATTACAAACTTTCAAGGAAGAGTTAAAAATCGGTTTCCGATTTTGTGCATATATCAGGATATATATCTAATATATAAAGAAGAAGATCATTAATCAGAATTTTTGTATTTTGCTGTGCAACAAGGAGTTTTAATTTATAAAATTCTCCACATAATGATTCTTAAAAAGATTCTATATGACTTAAAATAAAACGATTCTTCATTACTTTTGTTTTAACTTAACTTGATTGACTTTGATATATATATGTATAAAACATTTATGTATTTATTTTAAAGAATAAAATCTTAAAAGCCTTTAGAAGAAGAAATAATTAAAACCTTATTTTATTTTTAGCTGAATTCATTATAAAATATTAGAAATATTTATATTAGTTACTATAATTAATCACATACACAATGCAATGGATACATACCACACTAAAAAATATCTTATTAAAGTGAAATAGACTATATTATATATAGCTCAATAAAAAAATACAAAAATGTTAAAAAGAATATATNATATATATATATATATATATATATATATATATATATATATATATATATATATATATATATATATATATATATATATATATATATATATATATATATATATATATATATATATATATATATATATATATATATATATATATATATATATATATATATATATATATATATATATATATATATATATATATATATATATATATATATATATATATATATATATATATATATATATATATATATATATATATATATATATATATATATATATATATATATATATATATATATATATATATATATATATATATATATATATATATATATATATATATATATATATATATATATATATATATATATATATATATATATATATATATATATATATATATATATATATATATATATATATATATATATATATATATATATATATATATATATATATATATATATATATATATATATATATATATATATATATATATATATATATATATATATATATATATATATATATATATATATATATATATATATATATATATATATATATATATATATATATATATATATATATATATATATATATATATATATATATATATATATATATATATATATATATATATATATATATATATATATATATATATATATATATATATATATATATATATATATATATATATATATATATATATATATATATATATATATATATATATATATATATATATATATATATATATATATATATATATATATATATATATATATATATATATATATATATATATATATATATATATATATATATATATATATATATATATATATATATATATATATATATATATATATATATATATATATATATATATATATATATATATATATATATATATATATATATATATATATATATATATATATATATATATATATATATATATATATATATATATATATATATATATATATATATATATATATATATATATATATATATATATATATATATATATATATATATATATATATATATATATATATATATATATATATATATATATATATATATATATATATATATATATATATATATATATATATATATATATATATATATATATATATATATATATATATATATATATATATATATATATATATATATATATATATATATATATATATATATATATATATATATATATATATATATATATATATATATATATATATATATATATATATATATATATATATATATATATATATATATATATATATATATATATATATATATATATATATATATATATATATATATATATATATATATATATATATATATATATATATATATATATATATATATATATATATATATATATATATATATATATATATATATATATATATATATATATATATATATATATATATATATATGTATATATATATATATATATATATATATATATATATATATATATATATATATAACTTTTTACAACCTTTCCCGATTTTAATTCAAAAATATTTCGAAAGATGGCAGTGCAGATAGTAACTAAATCACGGAAATTGACTGAGTGATGTAAAAAAATAATGCAAAAGAATTAAATTGGAAAAAAAATATAACGGTATGTTATAATTTAGAGATATATTCTGACTGTATAGCGCTGTATTAAAAATCAGATATCACCACGTGCTACTGTTACCGCACTGCAGATAGTCCAAGATTATGTCACGAAAGCACAGGTAATGCCTGGCCTAAAGTAATAATAGTAACACATGAAAATCATTCGGCTTATCATTTAAAAAAAAAAAGAAGAAAAAAAAGAAACCGAGTCTTGTACAAGTTATGATCGCTGATACCTCAAGGACAAATCACTTTATTTAGGAAATTTATAATCAAGTTAAATAACTTTCGATGTCTGCAAAAACAAACGATTAATGCCTAATATAAATTGTTATTAGACGAAAGTATCAGATGTGATGATAGGGCACAATTAGATTATTCTTAATGGTATGAGTCAATAGCAGGTAATCAGTAGATAATTAACATCATTGCTTCAGACAGTAATTTGCTAAACTTATAACTTTTACATTTCTATAGTTGAGTTATAATTAAAAAGTTTAGTTAATAGAGTATACAAGTAGTTTTAGAAAAAATAAAGTACATTTTATTTTTTAACAGGCGTTTTGAACCCAAACAGTGAAAGGGAGTTCCTGGATCAAGAATTGGGACTAACTAGCCTTGGTGACGGACTTCTTGGTGGAACAAACCCGCGTTTGCGCTACAGAGATAGGAAAACCACAATACCTCCCTCGGTTACCCCGATTTTAAAAGGATTTTAATCCATGATCTATCTACGACTAAAGATATTCTCTGCTAATTATGTGGTCGGTGAGAGCCGGAAGTTCAATTCGTATGGACCAGCTATTTTTGGGATTTGAACCTGGGTCTCCTCATTAAGTGCCGTATCTCCTGAGCCTCTTCGTCTTTTTTGAAAGTATAGCGGAGGTGGCATATCTTCTGTACACCATGTGCCACCAATTTTCGGAAGACGAGTTTTGTCTTTGTGCTTACTACTATCAGTCTATATGCCTTCAAGCTAATAAGAAATGTGCGAAGATTTCCCAATTGGCCTACATATAGACTTAGACAGAGTTTACTTAAGCTTATTGTAATTAACTTTTATTAAGGCAATTTATATTAATCCTTCACAACTTTATATTTATCAAATTATCTGAAATAAATAGTCTAATTAAATAAAGGTGTGTAGGCTAATTGCCAATAATTGTCAGGCTGAATAGGACATTGCAAAATGACGGCCGCTATTTGCAACCTGCCTATGACATGTAATACATATACCTTTCTTAGAGCCAATACATTGGACATTATTCGATACAATTTTATCACTTTAATACTTGAAGATTCGTATGCCTTTACAAAACAATTGTCTTAGTAAAAGTGCTATTCAATTTATTTTCTTTGGTCGGAGTTTTTCATCACGATGAAAAATTATTAATAAGAAATTCGATTCAAGTCATCTTTTGGGCAGCTTTTAGGACTAAATATCTTATTATTTGAGGTCAGTGTTTACTGACCTCAATGCTGACCTCAATACTGACCTCAAAAGTTTAAATATGAAAAATGCATTATAAAAATATCCTAAAATATGAACAAAAATGCTACAAATTAAAATTTTTCCTTTTTATGTAATATTAATAAATAACCAATTAGAATTAGTTCTAATTAGGTGAATTTTCAAAAAAAAAAAAAAAAAACTAAGAGAACTAACCTTTATAAGTTTACTACCTTCTAAACTACATATTTCGAAGTAAATATTGCATTTTTTGCTTAAAAATTTTATCTCAGCAGGGTATCATTCAGGGTGCGTAGCCAAATTATTCAACAAAAGATAAGCACCTTTTAAGCACTTTTCAAGCACTCAAAAATATTTTTAAACAATTTAAAAAAATATCATAACTAGGCATGGTTGGAAAGTTTTTGACAATCGACGATTTAATCTTGTTTTAACCATCATGTCAAAAATAAAAATTAAAATTTTTGGTCAACCTACTGTCAGTTGAAATGCAACTAATAAGTTGGACAATGTCGAGCTGATAGAAGCATTTTGTAATATAATTTTAGAGAGTTGTTTTTTCTTCGAAATTTCCATTTGTTGGAAAGTTATTGCAAACCAAGTGACTTTTTCCAGCTTTTGTGCTTTAAATATTGATTATTATTATTGTTGTTGTAAAAAATTTATTTTTTCTTCACGAAATATTTATTGTTTTATTCTAAAAGTTCGCGCTCCAGTAGAAAATCATAAGAAACGAGCGAGCAAAAAAAAGATAGATAGACATAGATTACAGATATAAATCTTAACATTCACATTGAAACTTTTAAAAAGAAAAAAAGTCTTAATAAAAAGTGATAAAAACAGTTACCTACTTGAATTGTTATCAGCATTTACAAGTAAATTTACTTTGCATATATATAATCTTATAGCGTCACATAATCTGCACTCCCTAGGTTAATTTTCTTTTCAAGTACAGATAATTATTTTTCAAATCTAGGTAATGGTCTATTTCGTAACGATTAACACATTAACAAAATGTTCTTATATAAAGTTACAATAATAATATATTCTGAAACCAAAATGTTTAGTTCGTTATTAAGGGGTTAAGCGAGATGAGCCTCCTAATAATTTAAACCATTCTTAAAATACTGAGTACAAAATAACTGCAATGGTCTATTTCGTAACGATTAACACATTAACAAAATGTTCTTACATAAAGTTACAATAATTGTATATTCTGAAACCAAAATGCTTAGTTCGTTATTAAGGGGTTAAGCGAGGTGAGCCTCCTAATAATTTAAACCATTCTTAAGATTCTTAGTGCAAAATAACTGTAATGGTTATTTTTAGTTTATCCCATTTCACATTTCGTCCTATTTCTCCCGGTTTTATCCAGTGTCCTGGAAGAATGCATTTCTTTTGGAAGAAATCCCGACCTTGTTTTAACTGTAAGTGTATAGCTGGCACTCTTTGCAGCAATACAAACTTTAATTTGAATATTTTTAACTATAGAGTTAATATGAACAAACAATTCCAGAATTCATATTCTGTTTCACCTGTTCTGATGGTAAATAAAACTGAATTCGTCCGAGTATTTTAAAAATAGATACGAGAAACGAACGATGTATACATTATTTTGTACCATATTTGATCTGAAAGAAATGTCCTTTCTAAGCTGTTTCATGTAAATATTAAATGGAAATAACCATTACGGGAATAAAATTATAAATATAAGTACCGTTAATCGTCGTTACTTATGCCCCATTTCAAATTCGGCTATTTTAAGAGCATTTACTTAAGGTATCACATGATAATTGTAAAAATTAAGGCTGCAGTTACAAACTATGATTACATACATGAAAGTTTTCTAGAACATGTATGTCACAGACAAAAATTTGAAAAAAACTTTGGCTTAAGTTACCACGCAATACGGGGTAACTTAAGCCAACAGTAAGAATTCATTATTTGACATATGTTAGTTCTTGGTAACAAAGGGCTAAAGTAAATGTATATGTCACGGCAAAAGACCGAAATCGGTAGTTGTTGACTTTCACCGGTGAATGTAAAGAAACACCAAATACGTCGGTGAAAGATCGAATATTTCATTACATTCTTGTACATTCGGACCCTCACCGGTGTGCCGACAATCACAGATATGCTTTGGTGAATGTCCGAAATATTTATTACATTCGATTTGATATGAATTTATTCGTGGATATAATTACATTTATTCGATATTTTAACCCTACACTGATGTTTTTTTAAGGTTAAATGCCACTGCCCGGTATACCCTACAGGTCTTTTTAAGGTTAAGTGCCACTGCCCGGTATACCCTACACTGATGTTTTAGTAAGGTTAAGTGCCACTGCCCGGTATATATTTGCCCGATACTCCGAACACTGATGTTTCTTCTAATCTATCGTCAGTAAGTATTAAAGTATAGAATAAATATAAATATATCAAATAAATATAATAATATTAACGAATAAATTAATATAAAATTGGATATAACAAATATTTCGGACATTCACCAAAGCGACTGTGTGACTGTTGACATTCACCGGTGAGAGTCAGAAATAAGGGTATTTAGCAAATATTTCGGACATCACCAAGCGACTAATGGAATGTTGACATTCTCCAGATTTCGGTGATTCACCGTAACAAATATATGTTACCGGGAATGACCGAAATCAAGAGAATGTCGACTTTCACCGGTGAATGTCAACAATCACATAGTCGCTTGTTGAATGTCCGAAACACTAACTAGACCTCGTATATATTTCGGACATTTACCAAAGCAACAATGTGATTATCAACATTCACCGGCAGAAGTCAACAACCACCAATTTCGGACATTTACAGTAACATATATACTACTCAAAACATTTTTAGTAAAAATAAAAAAAAAATTATTATTATTTTTTTTGTTTTGTTTAGGAAAAATTAGATATTGATGAAAAGTAAAAGATATTCAGTAGATCAATGAAGTAAACCAACCAAATATGCTTAAAAAAGGAAACTTGAATCCATGATGATGATTATAATTTACTTAAATTATTAAATAAAAGAAAAGTTTATAAACCTACAATTAAAGCACACCCGAAATTAAAATATGTGAGACTAAGCTTTACTAAAATTAGTAACTTATGGCATGAAACAGAGCTCACTAAATCTGTGTCAAAATTTTACCTATTCAAAAGCGCAAGTTCCCCCCATTGACCTAAACAACCCAGAACTGTTATGCAACGAAAGTGCTTCCCGAAAGACTTGCACTTATGTTTTTTTAGTTGCACGACACGGTTTTAGTAAAACGTAAACAAGGGTAGTATCAATTATCTTTCTTATGCGAATCATATTTGTCTTAATAACTAATTTTGGCGTACAATTTATTTTTTATTCAAGCAAGTTAATTTTACCCTATTTAAAAATATGTTGTTTCTTTTAAATTAAACTAAAAATCACTATATATTGCCCCTTTTTGTTGTAAATCAAAATACTGAAATACAAAACACAAATAATGCACTGTTTATTTAAGTAATTTAACAAACTAGAAGACTAATAGCAGTTTAATAATAGACCATATCAAAAGACCACACTTTCTATGCAAAGTTCTCAAAATCAATATCTATCATATATAAAAAATTGTTCTTTGTTGGTTGTAATTTTGCCTATCAAGAAGATTTTTTCGATTTTCGAGATAGCTATCATTGTAAATTGATTGATTACAAAGCTAAAAGAAATATTGAACAAAAATAACAGGTATTATTCCTCAGAGTTATTAAATTATATTACTTGGTACTCAAAATATAAAACCATATTTTCGAACTCAATCCATTAATTTTCGAACTATTTGTTTAGGAGAAAATCGAATAGTTTGTAACTCTAAATAATATTTTTAGGCCATCTATGAGATTGATAGAGGACGTTATAAATCGTGCTCGTATTTCTCAAATGCGCGAATAAAGTTTTTTTCCATAATAAAAAGAATAAAAAATAAAAAAAGAAGCTTTTTTATATTATAGCTATTTTATAATAAAACGTTTTAATTTCTACTTACGCTTTATACTACAACTTATTTTCTAATTGTATGAAAAGCTTTTTTAAAGCACATTCCGATGCAATTGGTATTTATCGAAAGAAAAGGGTGGAAATTAGTATTTAGATTTAAGGGAAGACAAATCCTCTAAATAAAAAGTTTTAAATCGAATGGAAATATTGAATTATCAGGGGACCTGGCACACTAAAAATGCAAATATTCAGATTTCTTTTTAGTTAAACTGAACTTGTACTGATTATTATTATTATTATTTTTTATTATTTAAACGAAACCTTTTTTCTAAGAAATTATTATAAATTGTTTGGCTTGAATTTATTATGTATAACAATAGTGAAGTCTATTGATAAAACTTAAAAATTTTATACAACTTCCAAAAAAAAAAAAAAAAAATCTTTTAATATTAACCACATGCACATAATAGGAATGAATATAAATCAATATAAAGATAATTTTTAGTTAAACTTTAGCCATGCTTAAAAAGTATTAAAAATTTTATTATTTATTTTTTTCACAAAATAGACGTTTTGTTGGGCTCAAACCCCAGCAAAAAGTTCTGTAAAGATTTATTACAACAGAACAATCCTTAACAATCTCTTCATTACATAAAGCTTAGGTCAAACTTTCTGGAAAAGTAATCAAAAAATTAAAGCATGGGGAACAAAATAAAAATGCCTTATAAGGATTAAAAAAAAAATTTACTTTTGTGTATATTCGCTCAAAATTGCCTACATATAATTGTTATAATATCTTTAAAAGCTATTTTGTTTTTATAAAAATGTTAATACTAAATATAAATTTTCTATTACTTTTTAGACTATATATAGATATTATATATATATATATATATATATATANAGAGAGAGAGAGAGAGAGGTATTAAATTTGATAATTTTTAAGGTTTTATGCCTTCTTAAACTTGATTGCCAATTCAAAAATTAGTAAAAAAATTTATGCTAAAAATTTATGATAATTATTTCAACGTTTAAAGAAGACGTTAAAATGAATAACTAATATAACTTTTCACTATTTAACGACTGAAATTTTTCGAGAAAAATGATGCATGTTTCAAACGAAAAAGTGGTTTAATTTTTAAGCCATATTATCGATACCTTGAACCATAATTATATCTTTCATAGTTCTCGTTCTCTCTATTATCTTCCTGTCAGTAACTTCGATTTTTAAGACTTGTTTATTCTGTTAACTTTATTTATTTAATATCTTCCAGTTATAATTTTTTTTCTGCTTTGTCGCTGTTTTCGTTTGTTTATTTGCTACTTATTCGTAATTTTTTGTTACATCTTTCCTCCTTTGATGTTATTTATGTATTTGATCGCAGTTACAGACTCATTTAACATAATTGCAAGGGTCATATGTGTCTTTAATTTATATATTTATTCGTTCTTAGTAACTTATTAGTTGATTTCCTTTTATAATTTATTTATTTGTCCTCAATTAGTAAATTGTTTATTACTTTGTAATATATTTCAGTCATCTTTGTCTCAATTATTCGTTATTTATTAGTAACCAATTGTAACTATACTTCATTACATACCTGAGTTATCGTTCGTTTTATTATTTTCATTCGTTTAACAGCTCTTAGAAATCTATTAGTTACCTGTTACGCATGTTTGATTTATTTACGTATTTCCTTACTGTTAAAAAGCTATTAATTATTTTCTTAAGTTATTTTTTTTTTAGTTTACTAATTTAGTTAGTTATCATTTCTTTTTTTCTTTTATTCGCTATTCACCAGTAATTTATATCACAGATTTAATCTTCAGCGTTAAAATTTATATATTTTTATCGTTTTTAGTATTGATTAGTTTCATTTTCTATTTTTCCCTGTTATCTTCGTAATCTCTTTCCTTCTCCATCAATAACACTAGTTACATCTGTTTGTACCTGTGTTGTTTGTTAATTATAAATTTTATTATCTTCATTGATATCTTGAATTTTTTATTTTAAATTCTACTTTAAAAATCTTATCAAATTTGCACATACCACGGTGCCCTTTGTTTGGCAATTACAGCGTTTAAGCTAATCTATATTATCGCCCATGAAAATGAACTACTTGATATATATTTGTGATATCGGATTGAATCAGATAGCATTATTCAAATGATATCACAGTTCAACAAATGTCATTATTTTTAGATACAAATAATTTAATATCCAGGATATCACTTTTTCAATTTTTTACCCTTCACCCTGTTAAGAATGAACATAGAGGCTTTATTGCACTAATATTAGCTTAATACCATATACTCAATGAAAACGATAATCATTTGCAGCAATAAAAAATATTCTACACTCATAAAAAACTTGAAACATTTTGAATCATAATATGGTTCAAACTTTCTACAATATTGTGCTAAAATGAATTCTATGACTGTAATTTTTTACTTGATTACAAGATTACATGATACTGTGGATCAACTTCTGCGTAAGCTTAACTCCTTACGAGTTTTCATCGTATTTTATGTGACTAGGATATTATAAATAGAGCTTAAATAAATTTTAAAGTTAACTAGAAAAAGCAAAATTCAAAGATATAACTAATAAGTTACAAAACGAGAACGAATATTTAAATGAAAATAACGAATGTGACATACAACTGGGTAGTGAAAAAAATTACTGATGCGACGCAATTATATGGAATAGGATAAAATAACGAATGAAAATTAAAAGACAGAATAAGAAAGTAACTAACACAAAAATAGTTAATAAATTAATAAAGTAAACAGAAAAAAAAGGAAGTCTTCAAAATACAACTTGAAAGTTAAAGACGTGAAGATAATAGAGAGAAAAAGGGAAAATGGACTGTCTAAGATAATACATTATTAATGGAGGGAACAGAAAATAAATAAAGTTAAAGTTAATGGAGAAAACGAAGGCTAAAAGAGGTAACTTAAAAATTACTAGCAAGAAAGACTAAAAGATATCACTAAATTACTATGATATTATTAAGAGAGAGTAAATAAATTATCAAAATAATAGAAAAAGGGAAATTTAAAGTTACTAACAGTGAGATGAGAACAAATGAATGGAGATAATAAAAAGAAAAAGAACAAAAAAAAAAAAAAAAAAAAAAGTNAAAAAAAAAAAAAAAAAAAAAAAAAAAAAAAAAAAAAAAAAAAAAAAAAAAAACAAAGAAAATATTAATGGAGGACGAATAAATTTTAAAGTTAACTGGAATAAGCAAGGTTAAAAGATATAAGTAATAAGTTACAAAAAGAGAAGCAAGATTCAAATGAAAATAACGAATGTGACAATTAATAAAGATAATCGAAAGAATGAAGGTTAAAAGATACAAATTAATGAGTAACCAACATCAATAGCAAACAAGTAAATAGAAGAAACTAATAAATGACTAAATAATGGCTTATAGCTAGGGGAAAAAATGCCAAATGGTACATGAATGTATCATACCTTAAGCTAATATACTATAGGCGTAACTTAGTAAATTTATAAGGCACTTAGTTAAACAAAATAAAGAGATAAACATTTGAGTTTTATTAATATCTAGGATCAAAAATCAAAGATGTATATGAAACAAGAAGGTGCAGAATAATTATTTTTTTTACCTGTCACTCTATTGTTTCATAAATAAAAAATGCCTCTTTTCATTTTGAAACACATGCATTCTTTAAAAAAAAAAGTTCAATAATAAAAAAAAAAAAACATTAGAAGTTCTTAAATGCTTAAAATAAGAGCACAAGAAATTGTTTAACTTACATGATGTGATTTTAGGAGTAGGATCGAAAAAGGGAAACTTCCAGTATTTTATATCTACAAAGCAATTTTGAAATTGTTAACGTGTAACAGTTTAGTTTCCTAGAATAAATCAAAGCTATTTATATTAAAGCAACGGGCTAAGATCATTTTTAATTATTAGTAGTAATTATTTCGGAAAAAAAACATGCGAAAATAACTAGCGATAATTTTAATATTTTTGCAGTTTTTCGTTCAATAATTTAAAAAAAATTCGTTTTCATTTCAATGATTTAAAAAGTTTAATAACAAAAATAAAATTATTTTAATAGTTCTTATAACCTAAAAGTGCATGAGGCATGGTTTCACTAAATTGATGTATTTATAGGACTAAAATCGGAAAATGGTACAAAAAAAAAAAAAAAAAAAAAAAAAAAAAAAAAAAAAAAAAAAAAAAAAACGCAGTACGAAATTTAAAGCGAGAAATTAACTTAGAAATTGAAGGGTACAGCAGATTACTCACCGGAAGTAATTAATTTTTAGAATAATTAATCTATTTTAAAACTTCTGTGCTTCTAAATAAATAAAAATTCTTTTAAATGTTCTTAAAAAAATAACCGATGCGATGCGTTGTTGCGATAGAGTCAGAAAATGGAGACGAGTATTTTACAAGATACAAACTAAGAAATCAACCTCTAAATGTAAACGTAAATGATAAATGTGCACATGCAATAGTTTAACTGCTGAAAATACAAAGATATTCACATTAAAATAAGTATTAGTCAATAAGATAATTGTTAGAATCATTCTTTTTAATAATTCAATAAGTCCAGAGAAAAACACGCGATAACAACTTTAGACGCTTTACATTTTAAAATATTAACACTATTTTTTTTAAAAATAAACAAATAAAAAGTTCAAACAACGAATAAAAATTTTTTAAAGTTCTTAAGAAAATAAATAAAAAAGAAAAAAAAAATTGGTCTAACCGTGTGTTTTGGTAGGAATGGAATCGGAAAACAGAAACTAATCGAGCATTTTACAAGATTTAAACTGAGAAATCAATCTGGCAAATTGAAAAGGCATAACAATGTAGTTGCGAACAATAAACCCGTCCCCATTAACGATAACCAATGGGATGGCGGTCAATAACTATAACTTAGATTATACCACCGATGCAGAAATTAAAAACGTCGAGAAGACTAACGCCGACGGCGGCCGAGATTTCGGAATGAGTTGGAGATTCCCAGCGGCGCCGAGAACACTTGCACCGCCGGAATACTAATGCTTCCCTCCTTTAGGCCTAGGTGCCATCAATTAAAAAGAGAAATTCGAAGCAGTGAGCGGGAAAAGCAGCGGCATTCGATGAAGTCTTCCCCCGGACGCTATGGGGGATAGCCGCAAGCACCCTTCAAGCAAAGTTAAGCGTTCCATCCATAATGATAAGGGACACTGTTAAAAGGAAAAGATGCTGATTTTAAATGATCGTTCTGTTTAGGATTTAAATTAAATAATTTTGTTAAAAGTTTCATACATTATTTCTCACACTGAAAATGGCAGAGATGTGAATTGTGTGTTTAGAAAATAAATTGGATTCTATTAATGGGCGTAAAAACGAAAATTGGCATTTATTTATCCAAGTAATATACAAATATATTTTGTGACTGTATATATTCATTTTTAAAAAAAAATTTAATTTTAAATAAAACGTCTCAGGCATTTAAGTGTTGTGATTGGACATTAAATATTTTGGAGTAGCTTATGGAGCAGCCAATTTGCAATGATTTCGGAGCAAATGTTACAGAATTTATGGGTATTTCATTGATTTAAAGCAGTGTTTCCCAAAGTGTGGTACACGTACCCCCAGGAGTACGGGAACAGTTTAGCAGGGGTACGCGTTCTTATACGAAATATCTTGCAACAAACGAAAATTTCAAAAAATTTGATTTAAAAACAAAGCTAGAAATGAAAATTTACGATTACGTATTTTTCAATTGGCTATTTTTTGCAGTTAACAGTTAATAATTGGCGGTGTCAACCGTCAGTTGTGATTTTTAACTTTAGTGCAATTTTTTTATAGTAAAAAATACATTCATTTTTTATTGTTGGTGCACAGCGTTACGAAAAATTTAGAAAGGGTACACAAAAGTCATAAGTTTGGGAAACACTGATTTAAAGGGATCAATTTTCTACTTATGAACAGAAGCTTTATACTAATAACGACATTTGCAGCAATTCAATTGACACTTGCAGTAATGCAATTGACTGTATAGAAAATATTGTTACTCTTAAATGTGTATTTGAAAATCAATGCTTAACAGCAGCGTAAATAATTAACAACAAAAGAAAGTTAATTTAAATTACTACTTCTCAACTTTTGTAACAAAAATAAATTTCGGAAAAATTCACTGATTTCTAAGAAATTTTTCACTTATGCTCGACAGTTTTATACTATTCGATGTCAAAAATTCCAGATTGAATCACGGTAATAAGTGTGGCACCCTGAGTGCAGCATTTGTAAAATCCGATGATTATAATAATTTTTACCTTAGAGTTTTATACCGGTATTTTAACAGTAATTGAATACAGTGACTTTACAAGAAAAATTACAGCAAATCAGATCGTAACCGTAAAATTCTAGAGTAATAATGAATTTTAAGGCAGAAAGACTGATTTTCGAAATAGGGTTATAGAATAGCTTTTGCTCCTAAGTTGAGTTGTTAAAAACGTCAGATCAAGTTTGAAACAGATATAAGGCAAGACAGTGGTCAAAGGTAACATTTTCAATAGTGGCCACATTTCAAAAATAGAAAACTCTAAAGTATTAAATTAAGTATACAATATTTTCAAATGATAAAATTTAGGGTTTGCATTTTTGAACCGATAACGTTATTGCAAAATAAAGTATATGTTTATTATTAACAAACAATTTATACATTATAAAATAAATCTGAAATAGTTGTAATGATAATGACGGAATTATATTAGTACTTTTAAATATTATCGTATTATTGGCCATCAATTAAAAAGAAAGAAATTAACTTGAGTTTAAATGAAATCTTTGATAACAATATTCAGCCCCATTCAAACTTTGTACCAGCGTAAAATGAGCTGAGCATTTTGGGAATGGTTACGGCTTTCCCATGTAAAAAAAAAAAAAAAAAAAAAAAAAAAAAAAAAAAAAACGAGAATTTGATAGCACCAATGGGGGACAGCTTAGTCAGAAAAAGTAACGAAATATTCTTTTTTAAATCTACTTAGTTTATATTTAGTCGCTCTGTTGCTGGTAGCTAATTTTGCCATAACACCAACAAGTCTGAAGTAAAATATCCTCAATGATAGACGGAACATGGGTTAGAGTCCTGTTGCGGTCAGTTTAATTGTGAGAGGTTTTCGGGGTTTCTCACCCCATGCAACTCAAATGCGAGTTAGTTCCATCAAAAAGTCCTCCACGAAGGCAAATTTCTTCCATCCAGAAGTTCCCTTGTCTTCTGCATTGGGTTCAAAATTACATGACTACGGAGTTGAACATTAGTAGCAGTAAATCCAAAATTAGGTCGGTTGTTCAACGACGGTTATAAAATAAAATAAAATAGCAACACATTTTGTTACTCGGATTGGGTTCAAAATTACAAGACTACGGAGTTGAACGTTAGTATAGACCTAAACTCACAATTGGGACGGTTATAAAATAAAATGAAATGGTAACAGGAGGAGCCGTGGTGGCTCAGGAGATAAAGCGCTTGTCTCCCAATGATGTTACCCGGGTTCGAAAACAGCGACAGCTGGTTGACACGAATTCCACACCCGACTCGCACCGACCACAGTGCTGACGTAAAAAAAGTATCAGTGGTAGACGAATCATGGATTAGAGTCCCCTTGACGTTAGGCTATCCAAGGGAGATTTTCGTAGTTTTCCTCGCCATGTAACGCAAATGCGTTTAGTTCCATCAAAAAGCTCGCCATGAAGGCTAAGTTTCTGCCAATACTTGATCTTGGAGTTCTCTTGTTTTCTGGATTGGGTACAAAATTACAAGGCTACAGAGTTGAACATTCGTAGTCGTACACTCAAAATTGGGTCGGATGTTCAACGACGGTTATAAAATAAAAATAGCAGCATGTTTAGTGTAATTTTGTTTAAATATACTTTTTTTGTAAAATTTCGGATAGGAGTAATGGTTACGGAAACTAATTTAACATACAACAATACAATTTTTATGAAATTCTCTTAAAAAAATATTTGTCTAATGAAAATGATCACAAGTCAATATGATCATTTCAAAATAGTATAGTATAAAATAGTCGCGGAGTTTAAAAAGGCTAACAATAGCTTAGTAATAGAAGATCACGAAAATATTAGCTTAGAATAGTAACATGGGTGATTGAGGGCCCAACTCAAAAATCCTGAAAATTTCTTGAGTAAAATCACTCAAAAAATTCATATCTCTACAAATTTAAATCATTGATAATTTCAAAACAACATATTCTAAATGAATTATATGCAGCATAATTTAAATGAATAATTATGTGTAAGTTTACTTTTATCTCTAATCACATTTATTATTCTACCAGAAAAAATATTTACAAATGAAAGAGATGCCAAGTATAAATTCTAGTTCTAATATGTTTAAATAAAATATACAAGAATTTTTATATATAAATGTGATCGATGATTTCTTGAAACTTCTAGACTTCGGATTTCCGGAAACTTTCGGATCGTGGTTAGCGAAAAACCCGGAAATCCAGATTTTTTCCGGAGCACAATCACCCATGGGCGGATCGTGAATTTGTGGGGCCCTGGGCTGAAACTACTTAGGGGCCCTAATAGCCATTTTGTCAAAAAAACTGTTTTCTATGGTGATGTAGATAAGTATACAGAAAAAAATAGGACAATAAAATAATTTTATTTATTTTTAATTTATTTATCTTTATTTGTGCATACAAACAGCAACTGTACAACATTATTGCAAAAGAAATTGACAGGTTATGTGTAGTTATGTTATATAAATTATAAAGCAACCTTTTTGCAGTTTTGTGCTGCAAACTCATTTATTTGCTCATCACATTGTAAGTCCTTCGTTAAATCACAATTTATGGAAAGAACTGATAAATGATTTAGTCGATGGTTCGACATTGTTGTCCTATATTTGTTTTCCATATATGACATCCTGGAGAAGGAGCGCTCCGCTTCACAGCTAGTGATTGACAAAGTTAAAAAAATCTTTAGGATAGTATATCAATTTGGGAAAACATCAACAAGTTTCTTTTCATAAATTAGCATAAAAATTTCACTGCAAGAGATGTAAGACTCTGGCTTAGACTGAAGTAAATAAGATTTTAACTGAATGCATGCACTCATTCACTAAATGCTCGTCTACGTCACCTGGATAATAATCAACAATATTACGTACACTTTTCCGATCTATGTTTTCCATATTTTTGTCTTGCAAATTCATTAAAAATTTGAATTTATTGCTGTACATCTGATAGACTTGGCTCCTTTTATTTAAATCCATAACCAGCTTATCCAACGCAACGTTTAGCGTGTCTCTTTCAAATTTTTCTGCGCTGTATACTGAGAATTCATCTGTAGACTTATCTGAAAATTTTGGAGCAATGCGTCTCTTGTTTATGTCATTGTAGTCTATTCCCTCACTACTTAATATTTTAGCTTTCTCTTCGTATTCCTTTAGCTTCTGATCTGATTGGTGCCTTATGTTGTTCACAAAGTCTTTTAATGACACAATTAACTTGTTGCCTTCACAAATATCTGAACCAGGGCTCTGTATTTTTTTATTAACTAAATTAAATCTCCCCAAAATTTCTTCCCAAAAAATAATCAAAATTGCAGTATCGATTTTCGCCATTTTATTGAATAAATTTCGTGCCTCTTTCCGGAAGTCAACTTTCTCATCCTCATTTTCTCTGAAACTTTCGAAAATTTTCATAATGTCATCATAATTATTCTTCAAAGCTTTGACAGCATCATAGTGACAAGACCATATGGTCTGGCTTAAACTTTTTAACGCAAATTTGAGTTTTGTTTCACGATTTAACAGTTCCCACCTATGGATCGAAGTAGAAAAGAAATGGTATATTTTTTGCACTACTCCAAAAAAGTTCACAATTTCGGTTGCAACCTTAACAGATTCTTCACCAACTAGGTTAAGGGAATGCACAGCACATGGCGCATAATCCGCGGATTTATTTTTTTGTTTTAGTAGTGCTTGTACACCATTGTAGTGACCAGCCATATTAGCAGGGTTGTCATAAGACTGTCCTCTACAATTATCCAGTAGTAGTCCATTTGTTTCTTAAAAGTCTTGTAGAATATTAAATAAATGTAAGCCAGTATGACTACTAATTTTAATGAAGGATACACATCTTTCATACACTTTTCCCCGAAAACAGTATCGTAATACAATAGCAAGTTGATCATTGTGAGATAGATCTGGGGTAGAATCCATCACAATTGAATAATGCTTAGTGCCGTCGTTACTTATTTGAGTTATAATTTGTTTAATCATCTGTCGGCCCATAATCTAATTATTTCCTCATATACTGTTTTTGATAAGTCGGTTTTGGTCACAGTTCTCGTTGTTCAATGTGTTCACGACTGAATGGATCGAACTCTGCCTATAGCTCCAAAACACCCATAAAATTACCATTATGTGGAAAACCAAATACTTCCTCGGAACCTCTAAATGCTAAGCCCCTTATACTTAAAACTTTGACCACTGCAATAACCCGTTTTAGGACATTGTGATAATATTCTGTTTCTTTTCTTAATTGCTTCTGAAGCTGCTTGTCTAAAACAGATCTATTTTCTTTTCGTGTCAACCACACTAACATTGATTTCTTATGTTCATTAGAATTTTCGTGATTTTCTAAACAAGTTCCTATGTGTTTCCAATCAGAAAATCCGGTTGTGTATTGAGAAGGGATTTTAGAAAAAAGTTTGCAAGTCAAACAAAAAACAGTACCAACCCTGGTTGAATAACATAACCAAGATCTTTCCAGTGATTGACCATTTTTCATTTTCTTAATGAAATACCTATTTGAAAATGTTCTGTTTTGTTCTTTGTATTTCTTTATTGAAGCTGAATATATATTTTTCGGATCTTTATTTTGAAAGTCAGTCATTTCATGTGAGAGTATGTCATTAATAAAATCATTATTTAGCAATTCTGACCACAAGCCCACGTCAACATATTTCTCAAACTTAATATTCTCTAAATTTCTTTCCGCCTCGGTATTACCGTCCTCTTGCTGAACACCAATATAGTTTTCAGTGGGATCAGGGGGTTTCTGGTAGTCAAGACAGTTATTAGTAAACTAAACAAGTTTGTCACTTTGACGACGAGAACAGAAGTGTGGGAGAAAAAAAAATTACGTCGGCCGTAAAGTGGCGCCCCGAGAAGTCTCCCGTAATAGACGCGAAAAAATACACTGGCCAAAAACAAGTACCGGGGAATTCCCCGTTCCGTTCGATAGACGCGCACATGCATGGGTTGATTGATCTCAGGGTTGCCAACCTTATAACAGTTTTTTTTTTAAATAACATATTTTTTTAAATTCAAAATATCACCTATTGTTTTCAGTGGAGACTGGGGCCCTTTGTATCCACGGGGCCCTGGGCTGCAGCCCAAAAAGCCCTTAAGTAGATCCGCCCCTGCAATCACCCTTGATAGTAAGTAAACAACAGCTAAGCAATAAGAGCGTACACAAACATTGCTATAAAGTAGCAAAGTGGCAAACAATACTAAATAACAGCTTACATAAATATTTACAGAAACCAGTAAACAGTAAACAACAGCTTAAACGTTAACATTGCTTCAAAGTAACAAACAATAGTAACTAACAACTTACGTAAATATTAGCCAGAAAGTATAAATAGTGAACAACAGGAAAGCAATAAAGCTTACGTAAACATTTGCAAGTGGCAAGCACTAGTAACAGCTTACGTAAGCATTGCTATAAGATGGCTAAAAACACCGTACGAAGATAATAAAATATAGTAGTAAACAATAGTTAAGCAGTAACAGCTCATTTAAACATTATCATAAAATAGAAAGAACAGCTTAGATGTAACAGCAAAATTACTTTAACGTAGTTTGTGGTTATGAGAGTAGTTCTTATTTTTCGATAAAGCATGTAATATCAATGGTTTATTTGAAATTTATGAAACATAGTGTAAAAAAACTAACCACGTTATCAAATCCTCCAGTGAATAAACACAATTACACTAAAAATAAAATAAGTGAATAGGTGTATAAAATGTATATAAATTGAAATCTTAGTATAAATAATAATAATAAAAAAAAAAATGTTTTCGTCTTATCGTATATCTTGTCAAGAAGATGACCTTGAATAGTAAAGGGTCATCATCCATCTTTTTCTCTATCACGTCATACAAAATGACTGATTTATCGCTTTTTTTTTTCTCTTTCTTTTTTCTTTTGAGAATTTCTTTTATCAATTATTCACTGATTGGCGAAGACTAACTCATTTAAACTGCAGGACAAGGAGCACTTTAAAACTCAATACCCATACATTTAAGAACGAGTAAATTTCATTTAAAAAATCTGCCACTAACTTCTGAAAAGAAAAAAAAAAAATTTCCACGCGCATTATTAAATTTTTGTTGCAGACATTGTTATTTTCCAATCCAAAATATATGAATAAATAAAAAAAAGACATCAAAATAATGTAAAATCTTATAGCTAAATCAGAGACATATCGAGTTACTATTAAGTTAGTTTAGTAGTCAATAAAATTGAGGTAAGGGAACAACATCATTGCTACATTAGTTTAAGAGAATCCTCTTCGAGAAAGGGACACTGGACATTTAAAGTCAAAATTTTAAATTTTTTTTTATTTAAACTTAAATGAAATTTCATAGTAAAATTTTCAAATTAATAATAACTTAGGGCAAGCAATAATATCTAAGCAATCAGGGAAATAGGGTCGAAATTTTTTTTTAACTGTGAGATATACAGTTTTTTACTTCATTTTAAAGTACGCAATTTTACATGGAAAAATACAAAATGTGAGCGAAATCGGTTGAATAGTTACTGAGAAGTCGAATTTTAAATAAACGACTTCTTTAAAATTCGATTTTCCAGTATCCCCCTATTCAACCGATTTCGCACAAATTTTGTATTTTGCCATGTAAAATTACATACTTTGAAATGATGTTAAAAATTGTGTACCTTCCAATTCAAAACTTTTCGGACCATTATTAAATAAAACAATAAAAACTAATAAATAGTTACTAAAAGTTATTTTTTGCATGGAATGTTCTTTGGATAAACGAATTTTATAATTGTGTGCAAAAATTTTTAAATTCGTTTAAAAAGTTCTCGAGATATGGTGAAATACTCAAAAAGTAAAATTAACATTAAAGGTTCCAAACCCCTATATTTCGGGGGTCACTAATCCGATTCCATCGGGAAAAAAAGGTATGTTTTTTCAGAGAAAGAAGGTTTTTGTGTCAGATTTCGTAACTTAAAGTAATGTGTGCAGCATATTTGCAGCAGCGAACCGTTGAGTTCTAGAGCGTGAAGAACCGAACATTAGATCACAAGTTATTCAGCGTGGTCCGTTTTTTCTCTTGACGCACTGTGCATAAATTTAAATTAATTAAATAAAAAAAAGATTACAAAATGGGCTGAACAAACTATGTTAGTTTAATGTCACTGTAGCTTAAAAGTTTTATAAAGCCGCAAATTTTTTTTAATTTAAAATAGTGTTCTATTCAATAACATATAATTTACATAAAATATGTCATGGAGATCCCAAACGCGGTTTCTTTCAATTATAGAATGTTCGTCATTAAAATGTAGTGCCTGCTTTGATTTTTTTTTTTATGTTGCCAACGGAGACTATAAAATTCAACTCCATTTATAGTACAGACAAGAAAAATATATAAATAGATGATTTTAAATTTATGTTCAATTATATTTAAACACATTTTTTTCTTTGGAATCAGGCATAAATATTTTTTAAAAAAAATGGTTTTAGAATTTAGAACTCCTTTATTGAAAATTAACTGGAATCACAAGTATAATATATAAATACTTCTTGCCAATCCGTCAAAGTATAAAAATAAATACAATAAAATATTAATTGTGAGAGGAAAAAAAAACATAATAAATACAAATATTTATAATATCTACATAAATATATCATAACCCTTAAATAGTTTAAATATTCATAGTTTAATTTGTTTTTGTACTTAATTTGTATTCCAAAATTTATAAAAATTGGGGGAAAAAACTAAAGATAAGCAGGTCATTTGTTTTTTGTAAATCAGCATAATTCGAATAGTTATAAATTTTCTAAAGATAAATTTTAATACAGATATATATGCTTGAAAATGAGTATAACAGATGGCGTTGTAAGTGACAAAAAAAAAAAAAAAAAAAAAAAAAAAAAAAAAAAAAAAAAAAANAAAAAAAAAAAAAAAAAACAGAACCGCTACTGAAAAAATATATTGAATTCTGGTTTATTACCATATTAAAACTTGTTGAACAACTACAGTACACAAAGAAAATCGTTTAACACAGAAACAAAAATAGATAAATATGTATATTACACTATTAAAAAATGGTTTTAAAAGCTCAAGAACGCTGAACTTATCAAAAATATTAAAAGATTAAGGAAGTTTATTTTATTTTTTAAAGTTTAATAATATTCTGATACGAAATTCTATTTTTATCATATTGCAGATATGTTTCCATTCGAATAGGGGCACTTATAAAAGAAAAAATAAATATCAATATTGATAAAAACACAACTAACAAAATCGTTTGGAACCTGTAATAAGTTGATTACTATTTACTCTTTTATTAATAATTGTAAAGTCCTCAACTCAGAAATAAGTAAAAATGCAATGCATATTTATCTAAACTAAATTTCTTAAGTCGATAAGAAACAAAATGAGATAATTCTTATCTTTTTTTTAAAGGTAACTTTTTTGTTATTTTAAAACGAATTTTCCAATTATATTATAAAAAATATTCGTGAAAAAATAACGAAAATTTATAAATTTTGAAAAACGTTTGCTATTTAATTCATAGACTAATTCAATTAAAGGAAGTTAAGTAGTATGTTGGTGGGGTTTGAATGTTAAATAATGGTAAATATGTAATACTTGTTAACCTATTAATTGAGGGTAAGACGAGATAAGATTAGTATAGCTATTCAACAATCGGTAGTTTACAAATATCAATCCTTATGTTTCGGAAGAGATAGTGACAGTTACAGTTTAGTATAAAGGGCAAATTGTATCGAATTCTTTAAACAACAAACATCGTCTGGAAGTCGAGAAATTCGATACCAAACGTAAAAGATAAATATGCTAAGGACAGAAAAAATGCAAATGATTATCAAGATTAAAATAAAATATTTTATGTAAATTTCGAAGAAAAAAAAGGGGAACTAATATTAATTTTTTTTAAAAATAATACATAGTATTTTAGTTTACATCAAGAAATCGATAAACTGTAAAATAATTGTCAATGACACAATTTAGCTACGAGCATCATTTATCTTATGGGAAAGCTTTTAAAAAAGAGATTTTTTTTTTTCAGAGAGCAAAGTGGCGAAATTAACCGAACTAGCATACAAAACGCGCTCAACTGCTACTGAGATAATCGTTTTATCGTTTTCTTTTATCATTTTTTTATTGAATTGATGAAAGTCTTTTTAATCGTTTGGTTATTTTCTACATTTTAATTTTATATAGTACTCGAATGTTACATATTTAAAGGTGACGAGTGATTTAATAAAAAAAAAAAAAAACGCAGGCACATACAGGGTATATTTTTTTGTAAGCATCTTTATATCCTTTCATATCCTTTGTTTTGCTATTCTTGAACTTAGTTAGGTTTTGAGTATGATGCACACACTTTTATATATGCTTGTAATGCATGATTGCTGATAATTACCACATTAATGCTTTTCTTTTCTGTGATAAATCGAACAATTTATCATATATCAGTATTAAACGATAAATATACAGGAGTGAATAAAAATATAAAGGAGAGAATATGAAATTTAAAAGCGTTTGAATTATGCATTATCATCTCAACGTTTCCGATACAAGTAAGACGTTGGGCTGGATAAGAGATATATTTAATTTTGAGTTCCTTTTCCAATGAAGTCGTGTATTTATTTTTGGCAAATACCAGTTTTAAGTTAATTACACATTGAAAAGGTGCCCTTTCAGTCGGCTAACCATGGGGGATTTAAGCGGTTTTAATCTCCAAGAAAAACAGAAGTGGAATATGTTCTATAACAGGGGTTTCCAACTTACATGAGGCCGGGGGCCACAATTAAAAACACAAATCAAATGGCGGGCCGCAGCTTTATCAAAATTTTATGAAGGACTCTTTTATGTTTGAAGGAACTTTAAATATTACTGTCAGATTTTTACCAAGTTGTACAAAACAAAAGTATTGAATTACAAATTAAAATAAGAAGTAGATTTTTAAAAATATTTAATTGCATATTAAAAAAATTCGTGCTACAATAACTTTCATGTGTACCCATGTATTAAACAATTAATGTGAAACAGATATCTGATTGTTAAAATGTAAAATTTTAAAAAGGTTGGTATTAAAACTTACATAGTAGCACACAAAATGTTCAATGACAATATTGAGGTTTGTCTGCTGTATGGGGCTCTATGGGAACACCAAAAAGAAAGTGCTTTGGTATTGATCATGGTAATAAATAACTATAAAATAGAGTTTTAGAATATGCGTTAAAATTCGATAAATGTAGTACAATTTGGTAATTTTATCATGATACCTTTCAGCATCATTTATACAAAATGTTCTTTTTTTAAGAAGTATTATTTAACCTTTATGGTAATAAATTATACGATATATGAATGCTGATAAACGAGCTCAATTCTCAGGAAATGATCAAGCTTTTTATTAATATTTTAAGAAAACAGTAATTTTGCTTTAGTGAAACTAGTCATTTTTCAATTTGTTTTGAAATGAATGATTGATTTAAATGCTCTCTATGTGTCATTCTTTTCGGAGTATTAAAAATGAATCATTAATGATATTTTCAAGCTATTCGTTTTAATAAAAAAAAAAGTAATTCACATTTTACTTTATGCAAGGATAAATTTTTTTTTTTTTAAATGAAGAGGAAAGAAATTAGTGCTATCACTTGATTAAAATATTTATTTTTTATTCCGCTAGTAAAATAAATCAATAGAATACAATCTATAAAAATAAAATAAATTATTAATAAATGAGACAATAATAAACATTTAATCAAATCTTTTTAAAACATTTTCCGTTTCAGCAATAATGAGCCCCCAGCAAAATGCAGGAAAATTTCTTCAACATGGAGAAAAAAATTCCGGTGAAATTACCGTACTGTATACTAAATTTATTTCTTGTAAATATAAACCTGGTAATAAAACCAAAATATACGATATTTAAACCATACATATGCGAAATTCTGGTTTTCAAAATTATAGTTCTTACTACCACACAGTTAGTAAAAAATAAAAATAAAATTATTTTAAACAAATAAAGGCTTTCAGGTATAATGATAATAATAACAAATTTTACCACACTTAAAAAATTGTAATTCACTTTATAAAACACAATTCTGTTGCTATTTTTTTCCCAAAATCATTACCAAAATACTTCGCCAAAAATTACCGTGCTTTTTGGTGTTCCCATAGACCCAGAAACAAGATAAATGTCATCATATTTTGCTACTTTTGACGGTACTTTATTCCTCGGTGTACAATTTATTTTTAGTTTGATAATAAATTTTGAATTTTAGTCACAAAAATCATTCGTTTTTATTGTAGTAGTACTTCATTTTACGTCGCACTAGAGCTGCACAATGGGCTATTGGCGACGGTCTAGGAAACATCCATGAGGATGATCCGAAGACATGCCATTACAATTTTGATCCTCAGCAGAGAGGATGGCACCTCCACTACGGTAGCCCGACGACCTGCACGCTAAGTCTAGCACTTTACGGTAGAGCAGTTTAACGAGGTCCAATACGGCACACCTTCGGTCCCTACGCAAACTGATCCAAGTGTCCACCCACCCGCACATTGACCGTGGGCAGTGATGCTTGATTTTGGTGATCTGCTGGGAACCATGTCTTAACGATCAGTCCACTGCGGAGCCAAAAATCTTTCGTAATATCAATACAAAACATATTTATTAAAAAACAACGCTAAGTGCTTCATTTTTAATTTAATTTTAAATAATACGTTGACAAATAACAAAATTATAATAAATCGTTTAAAATATGTCAATATATAAATTGATAATATGTCAATATTTAAATTACAAAGAGATATTAGAGTGTTTCAAACAGTACTAAATGTTTCAAGGTACCGATATTATGGAAATAATTAAATTACAATGTAAAACTGTAGATGAAAAAGAATTTCTTTAAAAAACAATTCGGTCCATCAGATTTTGAAAATCCATTTGTTATACATTTTTTTTTCATCACTCAGGAAGTTCTAGTCTTGAGAAAGGTTAGTGTGTGACTATTCCAAATTATCGTTTGAACAGAAAAGAATTTTCTCAACTTAGCCAACCACGAAGAACCGTAATCAACGAAAAAAAAAATCGTTTCTTTTCTGTCTATTTTTTCAAACCCTAGAGAAGAAAGAAAAAACTAAGACGCCTGAACAGAAAGAAGAAAAAAAAAAAAACAAGATTATCCCAAATTCGAATAAAACGATCTTTTTTTTTTTTTTTTTTTCAAATTAAAATACTGTTGCCAGCAATTACTAAATTTTGGACAGAAATGATGATGCTGGACCAGTTTTCTTTTATTATTTTATGTTCTTATTTAGGCGCGGAACAGGTGGTTGTATGCAGATGAAATGGATTATAGTTAAAAAATAACCAGAAAGAAACATAAATAAAATTAAGAAAAATTATGGTAGTTCGATTTGAAACATAAAATACAATTTATAAAACAAAACTTACTCGCCAGGCCAAAATATTCGGTCACAAATGACGAGCTAGCTATTGGAAATTTCGCTCCCCATTATAATCAATTAACAATTTTTCTATAGGTTCAGTTATTTTCTTTGTTCGTTTTCTTTAAAAATTTAATCATACATAGGCTTAAAAATGTTCAAATAAGATTAAATTTAGTTTGAGATAAGCTATAATTGAAAAAAAGAAGAAAAAAATATGTCATATATTCATTCATGTGACATTTTTGTTCGTATAATTTATAAATATTTCTCTAAATAAATTTCGTAAAATGAAAACTTCTTTTATTCTTTTCACCAACTGGACCTAAATTCGAACTAACCGGTGTCAAAATCGACCAAATTTTTCCGCCTCTAATTTCGACTCTTGCAATATTTCGACTTCGATTCTACAGCCCTGCGAAGAAGATTAATTACTATCTCAAAAACATAAAACTTTCGAGATCTTAATTATCATAAGAAATTATATATTTTTAATTTAACCCAGAAAAACACATAATTGAATCCACTGACAGAATTTTTATTAAACATATTTTTCATGCTTTTTTTTAATCACTTTGTATTAATTTAGGTCAAAAAGAGTGAAAAAATAATATATTTAGCATTTTAATGATTTATAGTTATGAAATACAGCTTGAAACACAGGTGCCTTTTTTCTGCATTAAAGATAAGATCTTCAAAACACGGCTTCCAAGCAATATTTCGTTTTTATTTTTTAAAATTTTTTTCTTATTATTATTTGTATTTATTTGCAGTTATTTAGATATAAGAAAAACAGTTATTCACCACTGAAATTTCTTTAATTTACAAAATCAAATATTAATATAATTTCAAATGAGAATAAAAAAAAAATATTTTTTTTCAAACTACTTTTTTTTGAATTTTATATTTTAGCAGAAGTATAATTCCGATGACCTAAAAGATCTTTTTGGTAGCTATTAGGCTGTTTCTTACAGTTAAAAAAATAAAAAATAATAATAAAAAGTACACTTTCTGTCACATCTGTGTCAAAGGGTTAAACATGATTCACGAAAACTATCCTTTTTCACAGTTTATTAAACTTACAACATTCTAGCATTCATTTATATATTCCGAGTCATTTACCTTGTTGTATTACCTTGCTGCTAAGGATAAAAGCAATATATATATTTATATTTTCTTAATCCAGAAAAAATACAATTGTATAAAAATAAAAGTATTAATTATAATTTTCTACTCGAAAGCCCTTGGAATGGTAATTATGAAACAACGTAAAACATAAACTTTAAACATTTCATGAACTACTAATTACATCAAAGCAAAGAAAGAGTAGCTGTAAAAAATAATACTCTTTTTTTACATGCTTTTTAAAAAAAAATAGAACGTTCTTTTTTTTTATATGAAAGATCAGTTAATCAGAATAGGAAGATTAAGTTGGGGCAAAAAAATTTCGCCGAAAAAGCAAATTGCTGCATCATTCTACTGATATATGAAAATTGCTACTAAGAAAACAAACTATATATGTACACATTTTTTTTTCAATATATATACATGAAGGTGAAATTTCAGATTTCTTTTAATCGGTGTTCTTTTTCCGATATTGGGAATCTTAATTTTGTGAATTTGTGAAAAATTATCTATAATTCACCGAATTTAAAATGAACGAAGAATCGGGATCATTCTGTTAAACTAAAAAAAAAAAAGGTTTTCTCGAGCAAAAATGCGTCCTTATAACTCCGAAACAAATAGTAGAATTTGAAACAGCACATTCTTATTTTCGAACAATTTGCATAGTCTCAAAACGGATGTGGAGGGAAGAAAGGTGTGAGAGACATGTTCGTTGGCCATCGGCAGGTTTCGATTCAAGGACCTCTAAGATCATAGTAGGATGCGCCTACCATCATTTGTACATCCCTGTTCAGGTAGAATTATGAAGTTTTATAGAGTGGCTGACGAAATAACAAATCATGTTATACTAATTTTAATGGTACAAAGGGTCGTAATTTGGAAAATATGTCCCAATATCTTAGTCAGGAGAATGGTTATTTTGATTTCCCTTTGCTTATTTTGCTACATCTTACAAAATTTCAAGCGAATGGAATGTATGTTATCATTTGTCATTGCAGCGGCCACTTTAAAATGCTTCCTAACTTTCTCTGGACTAAGTTGTACATTATAGTGGTTAGAACATCCTACTACGCTCTCGGAGGTCCTAGGTTCGAAAAACTGCCGGCAGCTAACGGGCATCATTCCTCTCACACATTGCTTTCGTTACATATTTTTCGAGACGATGCATACCGCTTAAAATGATGTTTCAGTTTTGAGCATGGAGTTTTTAAATTCGATAATTATTAATTTGACACACTTATGAAAAACCCTTCTTAGCGTAGGACCCTTTTTTTACGGGGAGAGGGACCACGAAAGAAATTATGAATTATAGTCGTGCTCTACTCCGTATTTCAAGAGTTTTGTAAAGGTTTTATATCTTAAATGATATATATAGTGAAAGGTCCTTTATTGAAATGGAACATTTTGTTAAGGTCCGTTTATACGATTAAGTAATTTAGAAAGAGTCCTTTTATATGAATGATTATGATGCGAAGGAACTATTAGTGGACACAAATTTCATTTTAAACTGCCCCTAAAATGGTTTTTTAATTTGATTTATAACGTTTAAAACAATCTTGTGATGTATACCTAGATTATGCATTCATATTTTTTAAGACTTTTACACCGATATCATAGTTGAAAGTTAAGAAAAGTCGATATTTCTCATGCACCCAAAATACGACGATGCTCGTGAAAACAATGCGTGATGTTCTCATGGATTTTAAAAACTTTTAAAAAGTTATCATGAAAAATGAAACAAACGTTGTTATAAAATTACATCTATGACTATCTTTTCATATTTTTTGAAAGAAATGCATTTGTATAAGAGTTTTAAGCTTTAAGATGTCTAAACTTAAGCGTTGAAGAAAAATAAATTCTTACTAGCATAAACTTAAAATTATTACCATAAATTCAAATGTATGATTGGGAAAAATTTATTTAAACTATTCAATCGTTAATATAAAAGTGTTTGTTTTCTTTAATTTTAAAAGCGAAAAGAGTTACTGTTATTAAGTTTCTCATATTTAAAAATTCAGAAATTAACAATTTTTTAAACTTTTTTCAGTTACCATCATACATCAAACTAAACATGGATATAAGACTGCACAAAAATATAAACTTTTTATATTCTCCAAATTTTAATTTACATTTTAAACAAACCTTTCTGTTTTTAATCTACATTATAAAACAATACTTCATTCGGACAACATATAAATACAGAATTTGGTAGCAGTTCAAAACGACAGAAAGCAAAACGTGAATAAGGTCACCATCTTTATAACATCGACCTTGCGAACGGAATAAATTTTAAATTTTTGAACCATTTCATTTCGTCTGGCGGCAGAGTTTAAGTTCATACCCAAGCAAGCGGTAGCACGCCAAACTGGAAGTCTGTTGGTTTTCACTTTTTCAATGCTGAACCTGTTTAGTGGATTTTTATTTTATTCAAATCTTTCCAACATAGTAACACATATTTTATCAATGACATTCTGCCGAACTCAAAGCTTATTTTTACGTGAATGTAATACAGAATAACTGGTAGTTCTACCTTCTACAAAGTAGGCAGTTCAAAACCTGTTTTTCACAATTAAGTACTTCTTCATACTTCGTAATAATTGAAGTTCATAAGCATAATTATTCTTGTAACACAGGCCGAGTTTTCTAATTTCCCGCGTTTTCTAGTCTCCCAATTTCCGAGGTTTCTAATTTTTTTGATCGATGGTTTTTGGTGTTGTATACAAAACGGTGTTTGTGTGTTTGGGTCAGGGATTAAAAAGATTAGTTTTTAGCATAATTTAATAAGCGTAAAATAGGTTGAGATAAGGAAAGGATGTAATGAGTAAATTTAGAATAGTCAAGCGAACAGTGTTTAAGAATATTCTCTGAAATTGATTCGACTAGTTCGAAATCCGCAGAACTGAGTGGGATAAATACGGAATGAAAATAATACTCAAATCGCCTTTTGAAATTTATTGCAACTTAATTGAGTCGAATTGATTTTGAATGTGACTGAATAAAATGAAATGGAATGGAATCCAAAAGAAAAAAATCTATTTGAATAGTCTAGAATGAAATACATTGGTTATTAATTAACTTCAATTAAATCTAAGGAAATTAAATTGGATCTTTAAGGAAGAAATCTACCGGAATAGAATATAACAGAGTGAAATAAAATGGGTATTATTTACATTGTGTAAGAATCTGATTATCAATTGAATCTGATTATCCGACCTCAATAGACTTGCAACCACCAAACAGCTCAGTGAAGGCTGCTTTTTTTAAAAAAAAAAAAAACTATACCGCCCCATATTTCCAAAAGTTTTCGATTCATCTACTGACTAAACTAAAAGAGGCTCTATTTTAAAGATCGGCAACTTTTCCCAATATTTGAGGGTCAAAACTACAAATCCGTCGCCAAAACGGCATGGTTAATTAAGAGACATTGTGTTATTGTGTCCGATTTTGCAAAATAAAATATCACTAATAAACTAAAAAGGTCGTTAATGTGCGGAACGATTTGCGTTCGAAAACGTAACTGGATTACGAAAATCTAAATACCAAAATAATCTTTTCCACTACGAAATTAATTCGATGGGATTGAATTCGTAGCGAAAAAGGAAGTGGAAAATGAAATGGGATTAAATTCATAGTGAAAAGCATTTAAATTAAAATTTAAAAATTTGATTGCATAAAATGTATTAAAGTGATAATATGTTAATTTTCGTGTAACTTTTAATTTTAAATATGCGAAAATGACCTGCGTGCATAACAAAACAGTATTGTTGATAAAGCCCCTTTTCCCCCCTTTAAAGATGAAATAACAACACAGCCGGTATGCGCATGCGCTCACTAATTATTTAATGGAGACGAAAATACTGAGTGATTGGAATTTATATTAAAATAGAAAAATATATGGGGACAAAACCTTATCCACTTAAAATACTCGTGCAAAAGTCACGGCAATGACAATTCATTATAGTTCAGTGAATTCCTAAAAAACGGTAGTTGAAACATGATGAGATAGTTGTTCTTTACAAGTATGTCTTTATATAAAATTAAAGTTTAAAATTAAGGTAGGAGGGTGTTTAATGTACAAAAAGTATAATTTTGCCCTTGTGCCCTATGCATGTGACATTACTAGCGAAACAAGTGAGGCATTGTTTTCTATGCATTTTTTAACACTGAAGCAAAATAGGAGTCGATAAGATATATAGCCAAAATGCTGCAAGGGGTACAGAAAGTACAATTTCATACTTATGCTTATATAAGCATCTGACACAACTATCTACACAAGTGAGATATTGTTTGTATTGTATTTTTTTATGCTCAACTGAATGAAACAAAATAAGATAAATGCTAAATATATGGTAATAAGATAAGTTTTAATAGCTGAAATTAGGAGTTGTGACGATGAAGAGCCACTAGGATTTCATAAAACAGAAAACTTTCCTCCAAGAGAGAAATCTTGAAATTGTTAGAAAATTCTTTGCGTGCATTATGACGGAAAAAAGGGATGTAAATAAATGCCCGGATTTTTTGATTAAAATAATTTGTTTCTTCCTTACTAAATAAATTACATTTAAGTTTCAAATTGCATTTAACATTTAATATAACAAAATTATAATTTATACGCTTGGAAAATTTAGTTTTCATGGGCATTTTTATGTCCCTGATATAGTGACGTCCCACTATTTACGACATCTTTATCCAGTCCGACAAAAATTGTTCGATCGAAAATTTCAAATTTGATATTTTACAAGTTGGAAATTTTTTTTTAATCTATTATTTTGCATTTTTTAAATCTATTTTTGGTATCTATTATTTATATCTATTTTTATTTTTTATCTATTTTTATGCATTTCTGTCTATTTTATTTTTATCTCTAATAATAAAAATTAAGGACTTGGTCTTTCTTATAAATCCTGAACCGTTTGTTCTATCATCCTGAATGAAAAGGACAAATTCAGCCCACGATCCCGAAATTTGTTCGAAATTTTTAAATAGTTCGATTCTCTTTCTTTCAAATATTTTAAAGATTACATAAGTGATATTTGCTAGCTTATAGCTCTCATAGAAAAATAGTTTTTTGCACGGTCTATAACATTTAATTATTTTTTACTCGTGATCTCAGATAAACTCAATGATCAGCATGAATAGGTTAGCATAGAGAGAGTACATCACCAAATTAATATTACTACAGTTATTTGAAACTATGTGTTTTTTTAATTTTATTAAGAGTTATGCTCTTAAAACATGAATATAAAAAACTAAATAATTTAAAATCAACAATAATTGAAATTAAAAAAAATAAAGTGTTGTGTATTGAAATAATGGAAAAATAGTTCTAATTTGTACAGGAAAAATATACAAAATCGCGAATCTTAATGAATTCAATTATGCTTGCTTAAATTTGTTATTAGATAATAATTTAATTAAAATAGCACTGTTTTAGAAAGCAGAATTAATGGAGAAAAGGTATTTATTCTTTATGAGGAACTGTGAAAAATCGTAATACTAAAAGGGACTCCAGTGAGATCCAATTAATTTTGGCAATATGAACAAATTGAAATAAAAAAGTTATTTTAAGAGAAATATAAAAAATCAAATTATAATAGACGCCAATGATGCTGAATAAATAAGTACTTATTGAAATGAAGACGATAAAGCAAAAATAAAGAAATAGCACTAATTCGTTTAGGAGAAATGTAAAAATAATATTATTGATGCCAATGATGCTTAATTATTTTTTTGTAATAAGCAATAGATGTATAATGGTAATTGGTGTTTAAAGTTAAATTTTTATGTGAAAATTAAAAAAGTTTAAGTAAAAAGTTTTAAGTTTAAAAATTAATCAATGATTTTATTGTTCAAAGGAAAGACTTTGTGATAGGTCAATTTTTAAATTGAAAATATTTTGAAGGATCCGTTTTTAAGCCAAAATATTTTGTCAAGGGTCTATTTTCCCGATAAAATAATTTGTGAAGGGACCCTTTTGAAGTAAAAACAGTGTGTGTAAAAATAGTTTAATAATAGATAAGTTTAGTTTGTAAAATTTTAAAGGTAAAATCATTTACGGAAGGTCCGATATCAAGCCCAAATTTCTCATTGACAGATTCTTGTTTTGCAAAAGAGAAAATTAATTCAAGAGATATTTTCTTCTTGTAAAGCTTAATATTTTTTTTTAGTATCAAAAAATTTTATATAACAAATGAAAAGAAATTATCTTACAATTCATTTAAAAAAATAGATGATTTTATAACGAATAATACTATTACTTTTTGCTAAGTTACCTGTGAGTCAAACTTCTGTGAAAATTATTATTTTTAAAAATTTTCCCTATTAAAAGTTGAGATACTTTTTCTAATCCATTTCTCATTATTAAAGTAGAATATTGAGAATAAATCAACTTAATTATAAATTAGACTTAATTATAAAGTAGAAGCTCAGAAACAAGTCCAACAGCGCTTTCCATGAAGCAATCAAGATAAGATAGAGCAGGGGTCTGTCCAGACATTTTGTGAAAGGTCCTTTTTTTGTAAAATTGTGAAAATATTACTCCTAATTTGTGAATATAAAATAAACGTTAAATCACTTTCTTTCAACCAGGGTCCTGTTTTTATGAATTTGTGCAAATAGGGTCCGGTTATTGCAAAAAAACGTTTCAAGGAGTTTTTAAATTGTAAAGAGATACGAAGTTATGCTCAGCACTGTAAAATTATAGTAAAAAAAATTACATTTTCAAAAATAAACAGCAATGCTGCTTCTAAATTAGAGATGCAACATGCAAATATTTGGCATTTAGCCTATACTGCTAAACGCAGAATATTCATTTCGTACGAATAATGTAAGAAGCGCCTGCCGAAGACAAAACTTAATTCGTTTACATCCATCTTTCTTGTTTTCTGCCCTGGGAAGGGTTTATTCGATTAACAAAACAATAATGAAGATAAACAAATTTGTGAAGGGTCCGGTTTAAAGAAAAATCATTTTGTGAAGGGTCCGTTTTTATGAAAAGATATTTTGTGACGTTAACGGATCCAAATTTCTTCTAAACAGACCCCTGTAGAGTGACATTTAAACTAAGAATTTTTCCAATGGTCACTTACTGGATAGTTTCGTAGCAGTTTCCGTCTAGGAAATGTTAAAGCACTCTTGGAATAAAGACTTCTTTTTTTTAGAATTCAGAGCAAAAATAATTCTCTTTTTTTAATTGTATATTTAATTACACGAAAAATATTTAAAAAATTTTATCTTAAAAGGGACAGTGTTCTATCATTTATAAATTGCGAGGGGCGGTGCAGCGACTGTAAAAACCTTAATAAACAAAACCTTAATAGACAAAAAACAAGCTATAAATATCGTATAGTAATCGCCGTTAGTAACATAAAGTAATAGTCGTTTACTTAAGAACCCCATCAAATTTAACCAGTCCTTTTCGAAAAAAAAAATATTCTTTGTGCAAGACGGAACATTAACAGAATCACAGCTAAAAAGTAAACAAAGCAGTTCAAACTAGAATATTATATGTAATAAAAGTGTTTAGTCAAGGTAAGACAAGCTAACATGTCCAAACGGTTTAGAGTGATTAAGTTTAAAAGGTACTGGAACTGCTGAAACACATTATTTTTATGAAGTAAATTGAAAAAAAAAATTTCATGCTAAAAAAATATATTACAATTTACTTCAATTGCATTGAAATCCATCTTTATAATAGAAGACAAAAGAAAAATGTCTTATTATATTTTATAATTTCCGTACATTAAATAATTTTTTATTTAAAAATTATGAAATATATATATATAATATTACTTTGAAAAACTTTTTATTATCAATAATTTTATACTTAAAAATTGTACAATATAAATAATTTAATATATTAGTTCGCGCTTATAGTTATTATATGTATTTTTAAGATAAGCTTTGATGTTCGTTATTTTTCTAATGAATGCATATTGGCTGTTATTCATTATAGTATCAATACAGTGGAGCATCGTTTATACGACGATCACTTATACGACGTTTACATTTATACGACGTTTTAGTGTGGTCCCAAATCATTCCTATACATTTTAATGTAAAAATATATCGTTTATACGACGCACAGAATCGGTTATACGTCGGTTTTTAGATTTTGTTCACGTTTATTTAATTTTTTATTTTTACTTGTGTATTTTAAAAAAGGGCGGAATTTGCCAACATAAATGATACAGAAAAGGGTGTCAACAAGAATGCTTGGATGTCGACCGTAATTTTTACTAGATGATTGAAAAAACTTGACAATGTTATGAAGAAGGAAAAACGAAAAATTTTGCTATTCATCGACCAATGTCCAGCGCACCCATCGATACTAATTATTTCGGAAAATGTAAAAGCTCCCTTTTTTCCTGCAAATTGCACAAGTGCGCTTCAGCCATTAGATTTGGCAGTGATTGGAAATCTAAAATTGCATCATAGAAAGCAGTAAGTTCAACTCGCTATTCAAAGCATTGTAGAGACTAATAGCAGGAAAATATAATTAAAGGTAACATACATTCAAATTGCTCACTGCAATTTTTCTTCTTTGGTTATTTGTTTGTTTTGCTTTGTCTAATTTAGAAATTTATGTAACTCAACACGTTAAACATTAAAATTAACTGAAAACAGAGTTAGTTTCAGTTTTAGAAGTTAAAATCGATTATACGACGTAATCGTTTATACGACGTCTTTCGGTGGTCCCTTCGGCGTCGTATAAACGATGCTCCACATGTGTAAAGACTTCTTTATATTTTTTAAACCTTTTATGACACTTGCATCGTACATGATCATGACACAATCACTCAAACTGGAATTCTGAAGTCTTATATATTTTAATTATTTACATAAAAATGCTCTTCAAGCATTTAACAGCCACATTTGAGCTGCATAAATTGGTTCAATTTAACTTTATTATACGCATTGCAACATAGACAATTTCAAACTAAATCAGTAACATAACGATTTTTTTTAAATAAAATTGCTGAAAGTTTTAAAGTTAATTATGGTGCACTTTAAAAATATGTTATTCCAGATTATTTTTTTTAAACAAAAAACCCTATATTTTTTTTTATTTTGTTTCAAATTAATCAAATCAATTCAGTTAACAGATCCAACAGTCACAAAAACCATCAGTGGTTTGAGCTGAGAGGTTCTGTTTTTGACATTTTCGATTTTGTTCGAATTTCGGCAGCATCAGGTATTGACATTGTCAAACTTTGTCGGGAGTATACGTAAGAAATTAAATTGTGAAAATGAAATAGGTGTATAATGTAGATACTTTTTTAAATACTTGCGAAAAAATGTTTTAAAATTTAAAAAAAAAACAACTTTTTTTTGTAAGTTTATAAAAAAAATACAGAGGCACTTTAATAGAACTAAGAAATATATTAGTAAAAGAGTTAAACGCAATAATCAAACAAATAATTTATGAAATAAATGTGTCAATTATCGCCCACTTCGACGTGCAATATTGAAGAATACGTGAGAATATTACTGAAGACAAGCAAATTGAAAACCGCAATTTTTTTGCTGATACACGCTATTTAATTACTAATACTACAGATGCAAATGCACGACTGAAAATTTTCATAAATGCAACAATGTTCTAATTGTCTCTTACGTCGGCAATCCAATTTGTCAACATGTCCCGAAGAAAACTGAACGTTTTAAAATTATTCCATTGTAAATGAAAGGAAGAAAACAAAACAATAGACGCAAAAACAAAAAGAAGGACTGAAGACGAATGGTCGATTTAACCTTGACATGGTGTAGCGACGTACAATAAGTAAAAAAAAAAAAGAATAAAAAAAATATCACGAAATATGTTCTAAATATGTCACAAAGCTATGGAGATAAAAAAGGCCTTCAGATTATCCTCTCAATTCATCGTCCGTTTTAAAAAGAAATTTTCACTTCGCTTTATCTGAAGATAGCCAAACATGCAAATGTATGTAACGACGTTCTAACACTGCATATCACGTGATGAACAGATAATAACATGGATACAAGAAGTTGTTACTACCTTGAATTTCAAGAGGAGTACTTTGAGCACTCTTCCGCGAGGGCTTTATTTTATTTTTGTTCTTTTTCAGGGGCTTAAAAGAAATCGCCGATAAGGAATAGAAAGAAAGAATAAAAAATAAAAAAAATGGCGATGATCAGTGAAGCTTTCAGTTACATCAGCAGAACAGAAGTGGGAGAACTTGGAACGATGAAGATACAATTAAAGAGTGTATTTCATCAATGAGTGATTACTGAATTACTAAACTTATAAAATATTTTACTTCATTGTGATCTTAGTTAACACTAGATTGCCTAAGGAAGTCATTTTGATTGCTTTTAATTTCAATTAGAAAAACAATGATGTATATAATGGCACAATTTCTTAGAATTTTGTACAGCATATAATTTTTTTCTTGTTAATACTTACTAATAACTTGTTATATAACTGTAAATAATATAAAAAATATTAAAAATTAATTTTAAACAAATTTCTTTAAACATTATTTATTCTTTTACAATCCAGTCATTTTTAATGCGTTTGGGCAATATATACTAAGTTTCAGTCTTTCTATTGTTAAATATGTTTGCCTTAATATTTATATATTATATACTGCCTAAAATTTCAGCAATGACTAAATAAGTTTACAAAAATGCCTAAATACTTTAATCCGCTACGACGTAAATAAAATTTGTATGCCCAACTATTTTACTTCGCTATGATCTAAATTAAGTTTTGTCTACCAAAATATTTTATCAGCAATAATTTAAGTTTAATATGCCGGCCTAAATATTTTTAGTTTGGCATAACCTAAGTTAGATTTGTGAGTCTAAGCTAATTTTCTCCGTTGTTATCTAGATTCTTAATTACAGAAAAAAAGAAAAGGCGAGTTAAATCTAGGGATGCAAGGAATATCCAGCCACTATTCTGTCCTTTTGCTAATATTCGGTCTGATTTAATAAAGAATCTAAAGTCGTATATTTTACTATACATTATTTACAATAGTTTTTACACATGTTTATTAAGTTCTAAGACTTGTTAATTTATGATCTGAAAGACAAATGAAAAAACGAAACTTGAAGAATTGAAACTAGATTACTTTATACTGAACCAAAAGTTTTGTAATTATTTTTTTAAAATTGTATTCGGGCAAGATTATTACGTCATTTTTTAAACAAAATTTTTTTTTTTAAGAATTGAGAAATTTTTCTTATGTTTTGTTTATTTCGTTTCTGCTGTTTTACGGATAATTCTTTTATTGTCACGTTTTTCTTGTACGGTAAAACATATAAACACGTAAAAGTGTGATTCTCAACGTTAAAGCTACATTTCAGAACTGAAACAAATTTTTTTGCTTCACTTTTTTTTATTAACTTTTCTTTTTATCGGCGTTTTTATTAAGACACAGCTTTTTAAAGAGCGTTTTTAATAAACGTTATTCTCTTATGGTCTTTTTTTTCTGAAATACGGCAATGTGAAAAAGTTAAATTGATATTTTAAACGTTTACAATTTTTGTTTTAACAATAAGAGCGATTTTTGTTTTGGCTTTTATCTAGCTTTCTCTTTTTTAAAAACATTTGTTTTTATAAACGTTTTTATCATGACGCGGCAATAAAGAGGGTTTCTATTAGACTTAGATCTTCATTTTTTTTTTCTTTTTTTGAAAATACGGTAATTGCAAACTAAAATTTTAACTTTAAGACTTTCTTTCAAAAATTAGGATAAACTTTTATTTTTTCTGTTTTGCTTTTATACATAATCTTTTTTAAGGGCGTTTTTATGATAGCACTGCTGACAGACTATCTTTTTTAACTTTCAATGAATAAATATTCTTTCAGGAAAATATTATTTTCACTACTAAAGTTTCGCTTTAAGAAGTAAAAGGATATTTTTTAATTTTTTTTTCAATTTTACCACTTTTTCTTTTTTAAGTAGCACTTATTCAGTTTTTTATTTATCTTAAATATTTCTAATTATCTTAATATCGTATCAACTCAAGTAATTCTATTATATTTTTTCCCTTTAGTTCATACCGATAACAGAGCTCAGTTTTGGTAAAATATATATATATATATATAAAAGAATTGGTTCATCCTTCAGTAAACAATTTTATTCGAAAGATTGCACGTTGAGTCTTGTTTTTAACGAAATTTAACGTTTAAAATTATTAATGTAGTTTATAGATAAGAAAAAAATTCAACTTATGTAAGGACTTATGCAATACAGCAT
This sequence comes from Parasteatoda tepidariorum, assembly GCF_043381705.1. Classification (NCBI taxonomy): domain Eukaryota; kingdom Metazoa; phylum Arthropoda; class Arachnida; order Araneae; family Theridiidae; genus Parasteatoda; species Parasteatoda tepidariorum. Next base: position 95,784,018 of record NC_092204.1, on the reverse strand, counting down.
GAAAGAAACATGTCTCTGTTAAAGGTAGTTGTAGTATTTTATAGAAATCATAAATAACTATGTCTCACAATTAAAGATAATTTTAGTATTTTATAAGACTGTAAGATGTTTGTAGTATACAGCATTAACTACGTCAAAAATGCTTGTAGTATTTAATGGAAACAATGAATTAACAATGACTCTATATTTAAGTATTTTATGAAAGACATTAACTATATCTCTCCATTAAAGAAAGTAGTAGTAGTATTTTGAAAGTGGTAGTATTTTATATAAATCTTGAATCAACTATATCTCGCCGTTAAAAATGCTTGCAGTATTTTATAGAAACGATGAATTAACATTATCTCTTCATTTGAGAGGAGTGCAATATTTTACAGGAGCCTTGAAATTAACTATATCCCATAGTTAAAGATGCTTGTAGAATTTTAAGGAAATGATGAGTTAACAATGTCTCTCCATTAAAGATATATGTAGCATTTTATAGAAGTCTTGCATTAACTATATCCCTCTGTTAAAGATGCTTACAATAATTTACGGAAACGATGATTTAACAATGTCTCTCCATTAAAGATGCTTGTAACAGTTTACAGAAGTCTTGCATTAACTATATCCCTCCGTTAATGATGCTTACAATAATTTACGGAAACGATGTTTCAACAATGTCTCTCCATTAAAGATGCTAGTAGCAGTTTAAGAAGTCTTGCATTAACTATATCTATCAGTTAAAGATGCTTACAATAATTTACGGAAACGAAGATTTAACAATGTCTCTCCATTAAAGATACTTGTAGCATTTTATAGAAGTCTTGCATTAACTATATCTATCCGTTAAAGATGCTTACAATAATTTACGGAAACGATGTTTCAACAATGTCTCTCCATTAAAGATGCTAGTAGCAGTTTACAGAAGTCTTGCATTAACTATATCTATCCGTTAAAAATGCTTACAATATTATACGGAAATAATGATTTAACAATGCATCTCCGTTAAAGATGCTTGTAACAGTTTACAGAAGTCTTGCATTAGCTATATCTATCCGTTAAAGATGCTTACAATAATTTACGGAAACGATGATTCAACAATGTCTCTGCATTGAAGATATATAGAAGTCTTGCATTAACTATATCTATCCGTTAAAGATGCTTACAATAATTTACGGAAACGATGTTTCAACAATGTCTCTCCATTAAAGATGCTAGTAGCAGTTTACAGAAGTCTTGCATTAACTATATCTATTCGTTAAAGATGCTTACAATATTATACAGAAATAATGATTTAACAATGTCTCTCCATTAAAGATGCTTGTAGCAGTTTATAGACTTCTAGTATTAACTACATCTATCCGTTAAAGATGCTTGTAATATTTTACGGAAATGATGATTTAACAATGCCATTCCTTTAAAGATGCTTGTAGCATTTTATAGAAGTCTAGCATCAACAGTATCCCTCCATTTAATATAGGAGTATTATTTTACAGAAGTCTTGAATTAACTATATCTCTGCGCTAAAGATGCTATTAATATTTTATGTAAATGACGAATTAATATCTCTCCATAAAGGGTACTTTTAGGGATACTTGATGCACAATACAGAATTGATTATTTAAAAATATTGCCCGATAACGTATCTATGATACTTTATAACTCATGTTTTCACAATATTAATCCGTTAAAGGTATTATTAGCATATGACGAAATCTCAGAAATTTATAACCTAATGCAATATTTAAGGAATCATTTATATACATGTATATTATTTGTAACAATATGAACTAATTTAATTAACTTATTTCGTTATTATGAAAATGGAAGCAGAAAGGAAATAGATAGCAATAAACGATAAAATACAAATGTGACGATTACACACGGAGTCGATATGCATATAAGAAAGCATAAAAATGTTCGCTCCAAGGACATAACGCTTTTCGTTCACCAAAACTTGTTCTTTACCTACAAAACATAGTTGCGTCACGTGATTATAATGCACTTACACTGTAACGAGTCTACGTTTCTTTTCATTTGAAAAACAGTGTTAGTAAATCAATTAACTTATGAAAGATTAATCAATTAACTTTTGGATGGTTTCTCGCATTCACTAGCATTTACTCCAGTCTACAAAAAAATTAACTAAGTAAATAAAAATAAACAAATAGCAAAATAAAAAATATTTCAAAGTAAATATCCATAAAATAATTCAAATAAAATAATTTTTAAATTTGTAGTTCAATACCAATCAAAAATGAAATAATTTAAATAGCTTTGATATGAATGTACTTCGCCGATAAAAAATCTCAAATGAAGTGACCAAGAGACTAAACAAAAATTAATAAAATAACTTATAATTAAATAAACATTCATGTTTTCATATAGGTAAATGCAAAACTTAAATTGTGTATACATTTTTCATTACACTACTGAAAGCGTTACAAAAAGCTTTAAGAAAAATAGTCTTTGGTAATACGGCATAAATTGAAGCAAAGCAAATAGTCTGTAATTTTTAATTAAAATTAAAAATATATAATACATTTCAAAAGAACATCTTGCATAACAAGAGTATGCTGAACTTTAATCTAAGTACTTCTTATCTGTTACACTATTATAATTGTAACTGCTTTTATTATTTGTTCAGCAAATAGCAAAGTATGTGATATTTGTCGATATTAAAAAAATGAAAAATATTGTAAAAATTAAACTAAATCATAAACAAATACCGCTCTTAGTTATAATAATGAGTCAAGACAACCATTAATTTGTGTAGTGTAATCAGTGATTGCAATATTACTTCATGTCGCAAAAATGATTTAAACGTTCATTCAGTTGATTTTTGTCGTGTAGCGACTAAAACGTAATAACGTTAATTTGTAACATTAATGCTTAATTTTCGACCTTTGTCACAAGTACATTATTTGTTTTTTACAGCAACTTATTGTTAAAGGAATTTTGGACATTTTCCCTGTCAATTTAATGAATTAATAAATAATCTTTACAATTTATTTATTCAAATTCTTCCTATATGATGTAAAATACTATACAAAATTAGATACTAATATTTATGACACGTTATAAAACCACCCATTAATCGGTCCCGCAACAGTAATTAAAACTTATGAATCGCTCATTTGTGCAGCAATAGCGATTAAAACGTGTACCGTTAATAATTGTGATTAACTTATTTTCGACACGTCTCGCGAATCTATAATTTGATTTTATCATTTTTTATCACATTGAAATTAAATTGGAATTTAATTTCTTATAAGTTTCCTAGAAGTAAAATAAATATTTACTTGAACTTTATAAATTGATATTATTCAATTTGTTACTTAATGCCAAAGAATTTGTACTTGAAATTCAGCATTATTAATTATTTTTTTATCACAATATGAAATTTACATTGGGATTCAAGTGAATACACCGTTTATTTGTATTGTAATGATAATACACATATTTTATTTTAATTATAACTGGCAAATATCATCAGATCTTTACATAATTGCGTTAAAAATGAGCTGAATGATTTTCATGATAATTACTGTTATTTTATAGACATTTGTTTATAGTAAAATTTTTATTGGCTGCTTGAAAAATATATATTTTACTTCTTTCCGTAATTTGTAAGCGAAATTGCCGTTGTAGTGAATATGTGAAAAAAGTGAAAAAAGTCATAAGCATAAAACTGAATCCAATACAGCAACTATGAAAATTAATCAAGTTGAGCAAAGCGATAAAACATCTCAATTTTATGCAAATTTTGTCGTACAAAATTGACTCTGTCACAACCACTATGAGAATTAATCAATAACAGCAAAATTAATGAAACACAAAAAAAATCAGTAAAATAAATAAAAACAATATTAAATGATAAAAATGCAGTCTTTATAATGCATATAATTAAATCAAAATCGAATGTTTTTACATAGGTTAAAGATTCCGCATGGAAAACTTCTCCCAGCTGTTGAAAGATAAACAAATAATAAGAAAAAAAATATATCTTCACGTCTGTAACAACTACGGCACACAGGACAGGCACCTCGACCACGTGATGCGAAAAGTTATTAAAAAGTTACAAATCGTTTGAAAGCACTTACCTGAAGTGCCGGAGGGCATTGTTTGGAGAAAGTAATGCAGCTAGTTTTTCAGCTAATAATCCACAGCTACGGAGAGACTATTTGCTTCGGACAGTTCATATTGACCATAAAAAGTTATAAAAAAAAGTCTCCCTCTTGTAACGGGAAAGACTTTGTGCAGCATCAGCTACCGTGTGAAGGATTTTTCACGCTTTCCCTTTCTTTTGTTCTTTATTTATTTTGTAACTATTATCGTCCGGCACATTGAGCGAACCGAGTGACCGGTCATCAACACTCGCATTACTCGGCAAACCGACTCTCAACCGTACTCTGTTGCTGGTAAAAAGCTAAACAACTCTTTCGCTCACTCGGTGGTGTGTCGAACGAAAAAAAAAAGAAAGTTTAAGACGATGACTAACTGATGCTGCCATCTGTTATCTAGTTTGTTAACCAACATCGATGCGTCTCTAACGAGGGCGTGAAATTGGCATCGTCTGCTGGGAAATCAAGAATTGTTCAGCAGGATAAAGAGGGGAAGGGAGATGGATACAAAATGGAACATTTCCGGAAGTAGTTTTTATTTTGATACTGAAAAACCGGCGAATATTAATTTACTCAATAAGAAGTAACAGAACAGATTTAACAAATTACAACATTAATTTTTATAATTTAAAATTAGGAGAGAAAGCAAAACCTTGCTACAGGGATAAAAAGAAATTTTCTCTCAACACTGTTCTCTTTCTGCTGTAGTATAATTTATTCTCTTTTATTTATAAACGGTTTTAATCGCTCCAAAATCAATGGTTATCATGATTTTATAACTATTGCTACTTGAATAAAACGTAATTAAAACAAAAGTTCTGTTTTGTCACGAGTTAATTAAGATTTTCTTTAATTTTTGCGATGATATTGATTAAAAGCATACGAATTAGGATAAATTTTAAAATACTAAGAAAATGTTGCTAAAATCAAATTAATAAATAAACTGTTTAAAGTTTCAATAAGTGAATCTAAAGCTAATATAAAAGATGATAATTTTTAATCTGCTTATTTATTTTAGATTTTCAACATTATTTGTTTCAATTATTCTGATCAACGAAAAATGAAATAGCTATTTTTCCCCTTAACTATACATGGTGTTTTATAACAACTGCTCTTAATATCTATTATTAGAATCCTTTTTAAAATAGAAGTGATGAAGTACAGATAATAGTTGACACAAGTTAGTAAAGGAGGAAAAAAATACTATCGAAATTTTAAAAAAACAGTCTCAAAATCGTTAAACCAGTTTGATTGCTAACTAACCAAAAGAAGTTGAAGGTTATTATTAGAAACATTTTCAAGTTTTATCCGCCAATCATATAGATTTTGATGTTTTCATCTCGCCTTTCCCATTAATGACTAGACAGTTTTCGAAATCCTTTTTATTTTTTCTTGCTTCATTATTTAAAATAACTAATTTTCATAACATTTTGACTTCTTTTTTGATAAAGATTCTAAAACTATGCAAGTTATGGTCAATGTAATTAATCGGTGAATATTAATAATTGCAGGTTTCTTTATACTTTTGGTTTAAACAGACTTATTTGGCTATGCATAATAATCAAATGTAATTAATAAAAAATATAATCTGAAACTATAACTAAAACTTTTTACATAAATTTTATTTAAAAAAAACCTAATAGGATATAAAAAAAATTATAAATTATTATATATGATTAATATATATATATAAGATTTAATTTTTAATGAAAAAAAGATAAAAACATTAATTTTTTTAACGAAATAATTTCCCAAAGAAATGCAGGACTCACAATGCAGGATAATCAGCACAGTTTTGCAACTGAATAATCTTAAATTAAACAAAAATAGAGACAGCAATAATTTTTATACAAACTACATTAAAATATTTTTCTTTAAATTCCTTATAAATTGCTTTGTTGTTCTTTAAGAAAATACTATTTTTCCTTTACTATTATTTTTTAATTTATGCTTATTATATACATTTTCTTTTCCTTTTTAAATATCTGCTGTTTTTAATAAATTTTCTTATTTTTAAGCTAAATTAAATTGTCAAAAATTTGATGTTTTTAAAACTTTGATTTTAGGACCAAGACAACGTAGTTCAACATGAAACACAAGGCCGAAAATAAAAAATCGAGTAACTACTTATCTAATGACCGGACTTTTTTATATACTGCCCTGCAATCTAACGGAATCAAGGGGTAAACCTTAAATATTATATTTAATTGGGTCAAACAATATTTTATATTATGAAATAAGAAAACAGGAATGTACATTCTCTGAAACACTCCGAATTTTCCACCCTCAAAATATTCAGAGAATTTTTTTTTTTCTATAACTAAACATCCTGGGTTTTCGAAGCGTTCTTGGACCCCCAAAAAAAGAAAAAAGAAAAAATGAATAAATAAATAAAAAAGTGGATATTTCATCAGTAAATTCAAAACTTATAATTAACTTAAAAATTCTAAATTCAAAAATTTTGTAGTTCGATAGATATAACGATAGTTATAGAATAAATTGAATGACTTGACGTCATAAACCACACTTACAAATAACACAATGGCTGATAAAGTGCGCTTTTTGCCAAATGTGACACTTTTACATCTTACTGTACATTAGCACTGTTTTTAAATAGGTATTTATGGTATTTATTTTTTAATCGCCTATAGAAGAGAATTTCCTATATTCAATAATATTATTTGTGATATATAATTTTGAATCTTCTCTTAAAATCTCTTTACTAAATAATTTGAAAATAGTGTTTAACATTGTATTGCGCACCTCAATCTCTAAAATTGGTGGAATGTCTTCGAATAGAAATGAACAAACAAAACCACACCTTATCCAAATTACGTTAGAAAGAAAAACTTGTGCTTAACACCAATTGAAAAATAAACCAGATTTTCAATCTCATTGAAAAAAAAAATCTTTTTTGTTTATTCATTTTTCATTTAAAAAAAATACCTGCCTTAAAGTTTAAACATAATTTAAATCAAAAACAATCTTCACGTTCAAGGCTAAAAGATAAAATAATTTAGTCTTTTGAAAGGAGACAATGCTAGTTCAACAGTAAAGCAATTGAAATCTACAACTTCGGCAGAAATGGATTCGGTAAAATTCGCTTCAAATCAGATTTTCCTTGTCTTCGGCTAATTCCTTACGAATGAAATATTCTAAAATTCGAAGGTATTATCGAATTACTATCACGCCATCTGTTATCATTATTGCAAGAAATGAATTTGTAGGCCCAACATCCCGCAAAACGAAATAAATTGCACACAGGGTAGATTTTTAAGTCGTGGAACTCTTAACTGGGTAAGAGTTATTCAGTTCGAATGATTAATCCAGGTGTGGATTGAGTGGCCAGATCAAATTCAATTTCCATTTCGTTCGTTTAGAATTTCTTGACAGGGGTTTAAGGAAAAATCAAGATTCGCCACTGGTTAAGAGTGTAGTATTTAGAGAAATGATAGAGTTGAGCTGACAAGGATTATTTTTTGACGCTTAAAGTGGACAAGCCCTTGGCATGACTTCAAAGATTGGCAAGAATAACTATAACATTTGGTAGAAAGCAATTTTGTAAGGTAGAATTTAAGAGTTGTATAATGGAAAAAGTGCTTAAATGGAAAATAAAGAGCATTTTTTTTTTTGAAAAAAACAAACAAAAAAGCATAACAGAAAACAAACTATTAGCTGTTTCGAATTTAGCCTCGTCAAAGTATATAATTTACGTCTAAATCTGCATACATGAAAATCCAAACATAACTCTGGAAAAAGCGGTGAATTTTTTCCATCCCCTTGGCAATAGCAATCCCTCATTTCCATTTAAAAAGAAAAAGAAGTTAAGGATAAAACTTACTTTTTATGCAACTTACTCGTCATTAAAATAATTTTACCCCCTCCCCCCTTTTTTTTGAGAAAGAGAGATATAGCGGAATTATTGAAAGAAAAAAAAATCAGCCATTTTATTATAAATTAGAAATTGTAAAATAAATCTTTAATGATAAAAAGAAGTTACCTCAGTTAAATCGTTAAACAAAAGATAAAGTAACAATTGTTACAACTTAAGAACTTTGTAGAAATCGTTACAACTATACTTTCTCCTGAAGTTATAATAACTGCACTCTCAGAAAAATAAATATTTTTATATTTTAATATTATTTTGTTATGATACCTATAAAAAATATTTGTGATTAGTAAAATAAGTTTTATTTGCTCTTCTTTTTGTAAGAATCAACCTGCATTTTTTGCAAAAGAAAAAGTACAATATATGAAACAAAATTTTAAGTTTTAATTTTAAAAAAATTTCTAAAAGAACAAAAAATTGTCAAACAAAAGTAAATTGTATCATTGTTTTAAATATCTTAATTTCAATTCTATCGTCACATTATAGTTCACATTCAAATGTATTATATTACCTAATTCATTTAAAATATTGAAACCAAATACTTGAACCAATATGCAACAAATATACATTTATAAAAAACATTAATTAATAAAACGATTCATTAAAACTAGATTCTTTAGATTAAAAAAGAAATTAAATTAAATAAAAGTAAGATAGACAAAATATGAAGCCACAATAGGTTATCCTAAAGAGGCATTTTACTAGAAAAAATTATAATTAAATTTTCTTTTATTAAATTATTTTTCATTTTAATAAATTAAAAGAAATTAGACGACAGTTATTAATGCAAATTTAAAATACGTAATAAGTCCGAAAACATATAGGTATGACAATGTTTCATTTAAAAATATTTTTTTAAGTAAAAAAATATTTATTAATTAAAAAAATATTTTTTTACAAAATAAATGTTTAATACTTGAATTATTAGTTTAAAATATACTTTGAAAGATTTTGCTAAACAAATATTCCAATGTGATCACTGGGTTTCGAACTCTTAGGTCAATAGGCTCTAGTTTAATTAACCTTAAATTCCTTTTACTATCTGAAATAAAAAAAGAAAAAAAAAAACGAAACTTTATTTGGTATTTTTAGAAAAGGCACACTATTTGTAATATACACCTTAGAATATTCAGCTCATATATTATTTACTAATTTTTCAAATAAAGAAATTAAGTAAAGCAATACTGCGATTGCCATGTTAAGAATAGGAAAATTACGCGAAAACTAAGTCTGCTTCTGCGACTAGCGAATGAACCGAAGTATAGCAATGACGTAGTTCTTTTCGCAGCTATTTTGGCGTGACGAAGTCTCTGAGAGCCATGGTGGCTCAGGAGACAGAGCCCATCCCAATGAGGTAACCCGGGTGCGAATCCTAGATATTGCTGGTCGATACGAATTCCGCTTCCGGCTACTCACACCGACCACAGTGCGGACGTAAAAGGGGTAGATGGATCATGGATTAGAGTTCCCTTGCCGTCATGCTAACCGTGGGAGGCTTTCGTGGTTTTCCTCTCCTTGTAACGCAAATATAGGTTAGTTTCAGAAAAAAAGTCCTATACTAAAGCAAATTTCTCCCAATACTTGATCCAGGAGTTTCCTCGTCTTATGGACTCAAAATTGGGTCGGCTGTTCAACAAAGGCTTTAAAAAAAAAAAGAAAAAAAAAAAAAAAAAAAGNAAAAAAAAAAAAAAAAAAAAAAAAAAAAAAAAAAGACGTCTCTGAGTAAAAATTAAAGTAGAATTTTAAAAATACGTAAATTTATAGTTTTAACGTTTTTGCAGTAATCCAATGTAATAAGACTTTTTCTAAGTGAAAATTAATACCCACGATTTTTTTTTTTTCATCGAAAACTTTATATTGCCTTTTAAAATAGTACCTGAAAATTCTCCTACTCTTTTTCCCTTTTTTGGGGTAAATTTTGATTCGGGGGGGGGGGAATTAATTGAACTCTTTCCAGACGTACAAGTTAGGCAATGTTTCTATTGTATTTTTTTTTTACGCTGAATCAAATGAGACCAATCACGGGATGATAGAGCGAGTTTAGAAGTTATAAGAGATTTATATACAAAACGTGCAAATATGTATTTGTACCTATTTACATATTTGGTATATCTAATCTAACAAGAAGCATTGTTTTTTTGTATTTCCTTACGCTGAGTCGAATGAAACTCTACACGAGTCAATAGAATGCCGAATACAAGAGTTGCAAGTGTTTTCATGCATATAAGGAATTTTTTTCGACATGAGTTATGCACACTTTTTAATTTGCTGTCTGAACATATGAGGTAAATTTTCCAATGATAATTTTTTCACTGAATTGAATACGATAAAATTTGAGTTAATAGGATAAGCAGATTTAAAGTTATAAGAGTGTTTTTCATAATAAACGCTATTCAAAAATAATGTTTATACACACAAAAAAAATAAACTTTTGAAATATTGGCCTTCAGATTCCTGTTAGATAACATTCGTTTAATCTAGAAAAAATGCATAAGAAACAGTACTTCACTTGTCTGCTTAGCATTGTAAGATGTGTAAATAAGTTCAAGTTCAAAACTGTACTTTTGTACATAAAACGACTTATAACTTCTAAATAATTGGCCTGATCGTTTTGGGACCAGTCTCCTTCAATTTAGCTTGAAAAACTACAGAAAGAATATGTTACATGTTCTAGACAAAAATGTGAAGTGTGTACAGATATACATGCCAAAAGAATAAGCTTTTTATAAATACAAACTCTTACAACGTCTAAACATTTAATTCTATTGACTCTTGTATAGTCTCCGCATAGCAAAACTGGTTTTTCCATGTACTTCGATAGAAAAATAGTGGAGAAACATTCTCCGAATTTTTTCGTGTCACAAAAACCGTCAGTGGGTTAAACATATCTCCTTTACAAAAACTTAATATTAAACGGTAGGTATGATGGTTAATACATTTTATGTCTCCCATGTAATGAAATACACTTCATACAACGCCTAGAGTACCTTGGGTAATATTACTCCTCTCAGCAAACAATGCTCTTCGAAGTTCCGGTACATATGTAGGAGGTGTTTGACAAACTGCAACGCGTCGGTCAAGCATGTGCCACACATGCTCCATCAGATTCAAGTCAGATGAGAATATTGGCCATTTCATTCGGGGGATATCCTCAGATAGAAGGTAATCGTTTACGATGTTGCTCGGTGTTAGCGGGCGTTGCCATCCATAAACACAAATTCTGAGCCCATGGCACCATTAAACGAACATACACGTTGTCAGAATGATGTTCCTGATAAATTTAGACTGTCATGGAACACGCAGATCTGTTCTGGATCCCAGTACAATTCCACCCCAAACGAGCAATTCTGGACAATGGTAATAGTGCTGTTCAATGTTGTCTTGGTGATCATGAGAACCTGGCGTTCTCCATATAAAACTCGGACAAAATCGAAGCTAAATCTGGGCTCTTCGGAAAACATCACACAAGCCCACTGTGACGATGTCCTCATTGAATGTTCTCTACTCTAGGCTAATCACTAGCAACAAATGGCGCCGGAACACATCTGACAGGTCTGAGGTCACATAGACCAATATTTACCGAACGTCTGTACATTGTTTGCCTTAAAACTGTGATCTCCGTGGCTGCAGATAGCTGACGAGTCAGGTTGAATGCTCGCTTCCGTCTGCTTCTTTTGACAGTTACAGCTAAACAGCGGCTTCCATTCGGCGTTGTAAGTCGGGGACCATGTCTACTGATATTTCTATCATCTTGGAATCTCTGCCAAAGCTTAGAGATAGCACTTTGTCCAATTCTAAGTATATCAGATATGCCCACATTTCAGGTTGCCGATAATTCTACCAAGTAAAAAATCATCCACTTGTGTCCTCTGTGTCATAATTATTCGGTTATGGCACAGAGCGGCTTACTAAAAGCTTGAGAACAATTTTATGAATTTTCAATTTTTGCCACCATTTCTTTTATGTCCCTCTCCTACACTATCGTCAATGCAACGTACTATCGGTGTCATCTTGTGGTTTCCTGTAATTTGCATATTATTCTTGAAGATGTCTGATAAGATGACTGAAAAGTGAAATGTCTCAAAAGAGAAATTCTTACTTTCTGTGTGATTCCAAATTATTTTCTTTAATATGAGGACATGAGTGCAGATTACTCACCTGTAGAGTACTGTGATTGTAAATTAAGAAAAATAATAATATACATCTTCCTAATTTTACTGAATGATCAATATCGAATTTTTTTGACAAGTTTGACAGTAAAAGACACGAAACTTTATAATGTACAAAATAAAGTAAATAAACAAGCAAATAATTATCAAATTTCGATAAGTTTTATTGTTTTTTTCAGACTGGGTGAAAATATGTAGTCTGGTATTAAAATAATTAATCTGAATGATTGAAACATCTTTCCACAAACAAATTTTCATTTTTTACAATAAAATTTCTGCCGACCGGACTCTGTAGAAGTCAGGTAGCTGGCTTTGCACCAGATGGGTTGTGGGTTCGAATCCCAGACAAGGCATTGATGTTCTTTCATTTTCTGTACTATCTGTCTTTACTGTGGGAGCAACGTTGGCCCACCCAATATGATGCCCCTGAATGAGTAGCCAACAAATCTGTCTTAATATGCCTGAATTGACGAAATGTTAACCAAGGTGGGCATTGGAAGAAAAATAAATTTCCTTTATTAGTTTCGTTTTATAATTTTATTTATGGATTTAAATAAATGGTAATACATTTATAGATGGATATGATTCTTCAACAAAAAAAAACCTAAGTTAATTAGAATTATCTACTTTCATCAGGAATGCATATAAATTTAATTAAAGGCCTGCTAAAAATAAATCAAACAACACACTTGATGAAATGTAGTAAATCAAACAGTCTCTTTATTTGAACATAATTTATATAAAGGATCGAGAATACATTGTATCAAAAAGTGATATTTTTTTAAAAAACAAACTATGATCTGAAAGTAAAGCGAAAAAGACAATTATTAAATTATAATAGTTAGGCTAAATAATAGTTCATAAAGCTGAATATAAAGTTTGCCTCGGGTTAAGGACAAAGATCTTTTACGGATAAAAGCAATTTTAAAAGTATTTCAAATAAATTTGATACAATGAAAGGAAGAAAAAAAAAATACAACATCAGTTAAATCTTTTCTTTTACCAACAATGTTTCGAAGGACAGAAGGGTAAAATTTTAAAAACAAAAGTAGTTCTGGAGAACTGGAAGAAGAATGAAGAAAATATAGTTTTAAGTCTAGCATTAAGGGTAATCTTTTCATTAAAAAACTTGAGCAACTGCATTTCATTAATTAAAATCTAAACCAAACTTCCAAAAAAAAAGTGTTATGAAGGGAGCAGCTGATATTAAAATGGTACATTTGAGTCAAAAGTTTTTGCCTAGAATAAATTAAGCTGAGTAAAAACATTCATTGTTTGTCTAAGTTCAATATTTATTTGTAGTAAAATTTTATTTATTCTTTTTTTATTTTATTTTATAACCATCGTTGAACAGCCGACCCAATTTTGTGTTTACGACTACTAATGTACAACCCCGTAGCCTTGTAATTTTGAACCAAGCCAGAAAGACAAGGAAATTCCTGGATCAGTACCCCCAGAGGTTTTAATTTGTTATGAGAACACGGATGACTTTGTAACTCGACAAATGTAACTTACATCAGTCCCCATTTATTTCACGGGGAGTCTTCGGCTGACGGGGATCGAACCCAAGAACTCTTGGACATGGGCCTAGTGCCCTACCAACCAGGCTATCCCGGTATTGTAGGAAAATTATATTGATTTACTATTTATTAAATATTAATTAATTAATTAATTTTTTTAAACGTCAGGGAGACTTACCTCTTATCCGTCAACCCTCTGAAACTTGCTCATTGGTTACTTTTATGTTTTAGTCTACTTTTGTATGTTTGTCTAAATATTATTGTATGCTTAAATAGTGAAAGGGAAATGCAACATGTATGCAACATATGCATCCAGCAAAAGCCTTTGACTTATAATCATTTCATTCAATTTGCAGACATTACGATTTAATTATTGAAAGAATTCAACATATTATTGTCTTATTGGATTTATACAATAAATGATTTCTGAAATCCCCCTTACATATACAAAACAACAAAACGCGGGTATTTCTCTATCTAAATTGGCAACATTATAGTAATAATTATTTTTGTTAGGCTGTCTAATTAATAATTTAAGTAGTGTTAAATAATCAGTTTTGCGTTAAATATTTATTTAGATTCATTTTGTTAGGTAGTCCTAAGTTATAGTTTAAAAATGCGGTACATGTTAAGTATACGTTGAATAATTTAGAATAAGTTTTACTGGAAAAAAAAACATAGTCACGAAGTAATTATTTCGATTAATTTTCGATTTCTTTCAAAAATGAAATTTGAACTTCTGAATGAAAATTGAATTTTAAAAATGAAATTGCCGCATGCTGTCATATCAATTATGGGTGATGGAGCTAGCTCTTTTCAAGCAATAGCATATATATAATACGATACTCAAGTTGTGGTTCGAGAGTTGCGTGAGGATATAGTACAACACGTAATGGAAGATTGGAATGATTTTTCTATCTTATTTCACGATAGAGATGGAAATAATTTTAATAATTTTACTGATTACTATGCTGAAATGGCCTGAACTCATACGTAAGGCTGTTTGCTGGTTTTCGTTGCTACCGAACAGATTTTAAATTATTACAGTAAAAAATTTTAATGAATAGTTGCCATTATTTTTGATGTAGGGGTAAACTGAAATTTTTTAACAGTGCATAAAATCGTACTTTTTTAAAAAAACTTTTTCACTGGTATAGTTTTATTTATTTATTCATTTTTTGTTTGTTTGTTTGTTTACAGACATTTTCATGCGCATTAGAATCAATTTATGGCTTTATTGCAAAAACGTTTCGCTTCAGAAACAAACGCCTTTTTTGTGATATTCACCCTAATTCTTTCACAAATTTATTATTTTGTCAATTTCAAAAATTTTTTTGTTTGATAACTACAGTTTTGTACTGAAAAAAGGTATTTAGTAGATCTAAACATCTAAAATGTTGGCAACTGTGTGCCAAATTTTTTTAAAGTGTAGCTCTAATAATTATAAATAATAAAAAACGAAGTAAAAAACAAAAGAAAGCAAAACTATGAGGAAAATCAAGAAATTTATGGATTATCTTAACTAATGCGGAATTCTGTATTTTCGAATCATTAGTACGGATTTAGTACAATTAATAAATTTGTAAATCGGCACGGAATTTACTGGAATTTTTGTTTCAGTTTTGAGTAGTTAATTTCGCCATTTACAATTTTAAATAGATCCAAGGGGGATTGACAAATAGTTCCCTTGATTAACCCTTCTTAGGATTTAAAAGACTGAAACTTTAAGGGTGGATTGTGGACGGTTCGTTTCCTGAGTTTTAGAACTAGAAATCTAATCGAGTGGTGTAGGAAAAGCTTCGCAGTAATCTTTTTCACGCTATTCTCAAGGGATAATTTATACGCTCAATTTGTTAGATTAGTTTAGAGAATTTAAACTTTTTCTCTTATTTAGACTTGAAGCGAACTTAGAGTAAAGATTAAGTTGGTGATGAAAGAAGAAAAAATAGTTGAAACAATGAAGAGCGTGAATTTTTTCTTTTATAAAATGGGTGTTGATGATAGGTTTTCCTTACAAATAATGCATGACATTAAAAAAAAATTCTTTTTACAATATTTCAGAATTTTACAAAAAAGAGCACTACGCTTAAATATTGAAAATTTATTTAAAAATTTTATGAAATTTGCTAACAAACTTTGATTTTTGACAACTTATAACCTTTGTTATTTAATGGATAAAATTGATTACGTTACTCTAAAAAAAGTTTGGGAAAAATACTAATGATACTCCAGGAGTTATGGATAGTTGTTGAAATACTTGATTCTGAATTGATTCCAAATATTTCAATAAAATTATTTTCAATAACAAATATTTTCAATAAAATTTTTTTAACGAATCACAGAAAATAATTAATATTAAGTAAACGTTTATTGATCGTAAGTAAATGCTAGTAATAAAATATATATTTCTATTTTTTTTAATACATGATTAGAGTTAAGCGTATTATAACATAACAGTTAAAGAAATAAATTAAAAATCATATTGCAAAATAACAAATTTTTGTGCAAAATTATTGTAAGAAGAGAGCTATAGATATTTATATATGTAACACTCCCACATATATAGGCCTCTTTTTACAAAGAAGTTTCTTTATTGAATATTCATGAATTATAAAAGTATTGCGAATGACGCATTAAATTCATTTGTAGTTTTTTAATCTTTGAATTTGTGAATCAGAAGTTAACTGATTTAATTCATTAATGAAAATCAATTTCTAAAATTTTTCAATGTTCTTTTTAATCATCTCGATAAAGCGTAGGCTCGAAAACATTTTAATGTGATAAATTAAGCGTGTCATAAGATATTTTAATAATTGTCATAATATTCATTTGTGTAACGTTTCTGTTCATTTAAGTATAATTGTTACCGTGAATAACAGAAATCAGGAGAATGTCGACATTTGGATGTTTAGGTGAATTATAAATCGCCTATGTCTACCTTCATCTATCAAAAGGTACCTCAAGAGAGAATCAAGTTAACACGTCTTATATACTAGTGATTCGGTATTTAATATTTATAGTGGTAGTTGCGCCACAAATGTCAGCAATCTCGTAGTCGCTTTGGTGAATGACCGAATTTGTTTTTTTATACCCGATTTTATATTAATTTATTTGGATATCATTGTATCCAAAACATTTTGAGACAACTAAAATAGGGTGCTCAAAATATGAAAATCATTTGTCTCTGTCACCCACTGTTTTTTCAATGGTACCATTTACATTTCAATGGAGCCATTTACTTTTACATTGAGTGACTATATTATTAGTTAAGAAAACAACTGTCAGATTAAATAACATCATTTATATACAGTACAGAAATACATAGTTCAAAAAATGCAGAACACATAAATTCCACACACATCTTTAATCTAAGATAGATTTCAATGTTGTACACAATATTTAACCTTTGAACCTTTCAGTAGCGAACCTTTCTCTGTCTAACAGTAAAATGGTCGTTCTTAGAGGTTGACTCCATTGGCTTAACATCTTATCGAAGGTACACCCTTGTGCAAATTAATTGAAACAAACTTATTTTTTCGTGTTTTTTAAAGAAGATGTTTTGGGGTTGTTTCGGTTACAATGGGGTTGGACCTTTGCAGCCTATTGACGGTATGATGCGTTCTGAGCAGTACATTACTATTCTGGGTAAAAAAGTTGTTCCAGAGTTGAAGAAACGATACCCTGATGGAACAGGGATTTTTTAACAGGATTTAGCTCCTTGCCATACGTCCAAAATTGTCAAGAAATTCATGTCTGAGAATCAAATTGAGACATTGGAATGGCCAGGGAACTCTCCGGATATCAACCCAATTGAGAATCTCTGGACCATATGCAAGAATCGCCTATTAAATATGGACTGTACAACTATGGAGAAGCTAATCACGGCGTTAATTCATGTGTGGTACAAGGACACAAATATTATAAATGACTGTAAAAAATTAGTGGAATCCATGCCAAATCGTGTCCAAATGTTAATAAAGTGTCGTGGAGATCATATTATGTACTAAAAATTTTTGAGTTTGTATAAATTTAAATAAAATAGCATTTCCTCTTAGTTTTCTGAATTTATTGAGTTTGTTTCAATTAATTTGCACAAGGGTGTACATGATTTATCACAAACGATTTTAATTTTAGTCAGTGTTATTTTCTTGGTGCGAAAATGCCACCTATGTTAAGCGTCATGAAAACCGGATTGATGAAAAAACTTTAGCGTCAATAAAAATAATCCCTACAGATATAATTATGTGTAAAAATTAATTTACCAATTATGAAAAACAGAGCAGATAAATAAACAACTATGTTTTTTCGTTTTCCTTTAATTTTATATCATAAAAATTAGTTAGCTTTAAAAGCGTGCTTGATTGAGATGCTTAACTTTTTCTCTAAAATAATTAATTTAATTTTCAACTGTAGAAGTAAATCATTGATAGCATCGTTTTTAGTGGACTCTGACTGCAACAAGAGGTTGTATCGTCTCTCAATAAGAGTTTCACACAGATATTTTGAATACATTTTAATCTATTTATTTGCTTTGTTAAAATTTTTTGTTTCGATATTTTTTCGTGGTTTCTTAATTGACTTTTTCCGCATTTGGTGTGAAAGATTGCCCGGTTGCTGGGAAAGGTTTTAATGGTCTCCCTTTAAGGTTTTCTTCAACACAAAGTATACAGAAAAAAATTCCATGCCTCCCTAAAGTGGTCACAAATAGAGGAGGTCGTTATATGGAGGTGGTCTTTCTTGGAGATTTCACTGTAATTAAATATTTATTCTAATGAAAATAGATATATGTTTTTTTTTTAAAAAATTAACTAAAGTTAATTTGATTAATCGTAATAATGTTTTATCAACCGGTGATTTAAAAAATTGTATTAAAATGTAACATTTCAAAAATTCAGTCAATATTTTTAAATTAACTCAAAATTAAACTCCTGAGAAACTATTATTAATCAATACATTATATATAATAATACTATGAAGTATATTATGTAATTGCAATTACTATAATTGTAATTACTATAATTAAGAAATAAGAAGATGTATTTAAAGTTAGTTTCCGCGTGCTTAAAATCAAATCTTGCATAATAATCAGTTTTTAAAAAAGTAATTTATTTATATTCGTATAAAATTTTATATTCGTATAAATATTTAATCATATTGAATTCATGTTCAATAGCCTGAATCGAACGGGTCATTAAATTCCAGTAATTGTTAAAAGTAATGCTTTTTTCCCCCGATGGTTTTTCTTCTTTTTCCCTGAGTTTTCTTCTAAAGCTTTTTTCTACCTATAGTATTTTTCTATTCTATAAATTGTTACTCATTGCAAATAAATTTTTAGTGCGTGTAACGAAAATGTATATTTGTTCTATCTGATGGAATCAAATTCCATAAAAATTAATAAAATTTAAACAATATTGCATTAAAATTGCTAAAATTTGAACAGTATTTTAAAATTGATTAAATTTAAATGCTCTTTCAATAATATTAATAAAATTTAAACAGTATTCTTTTAAAATTAATAAAGTTTAAATAGTGTTCTATTAAAATTATAATATTTCAATAGTGTTCTATTAAAATTATAATATTTCAATAGTAGCCTATTAAAATTACTAAAATTTATCCAGTTTCCTACAGGAATTAACTTTTGTCACCATCTTAAAAACCTGACGTGATAGAGCAAAAGGTTTTTAGATTTGAAATCAGCATGAAAAATTACATTAGAAAAGGTAAACACCATGCCAGTTTGTGTATCAGTGTTATTTGTCTAAGTAACTTTTATAAGGTTAAATTTTATTTCTTTTTTAACCTGTATGAATTAATTTCAAAGTCGAGCAAAATTTTTGGACTTAAAACACCTGACCAATTTTTGTGTACTCTTAGGTACCAAAAATTAAAAAGATTCAAAAAATAAATAAAATAAATGTCTATTTTCGATTCTCTTTATCATGAAAAAGTTGCTTATGATGTTCATAAAAAATTGTAATCCTTTTTTAAAATCCTTTTTTTTTGAAATCGGATAAAATCTCCCCTATTGCAGAGACTAATGAACTCTGTTTTTACGTATGCATTTTGTTGAATATTAACAACATTATTTCAAAATATTTATGTATGCATTTTGTTGAATATTAACAACATTAAATAATGATTAAATAAATCATCTCATTAAAATTCTAAAGTCTCAGCTGCTGAATTCTTTGTGTAATTCGGCTTGTTCTATACACAGAAAAAATATAGTCAAAATTACCAATATATGGTAAAATTACCATGTTTCTGGCTCTATTATGGAAACACCAAAAAGCTCGGTAATTTATGACTACTCTGAATAATGGTAAGGGTTTTTATAAAATTAACAACAAAATATTGTTCCATAAT
This sequence comes from Parasteatoda tepidariorum, assembly GCF_043381705.1. Taxonomy (NCBI): domain Eukaryota; kingdom Metazoa; phylum Arthropoda; class Arachnida; order Araneae; family Theridiidae; genus Parasteatoda; species Parasteatoda tepidariorum. The sequence goes on along the minus strand of NC_092204.1, from coordinate 95,763,965 downwards.
GTGTTAAAATTTGGTAATTTTATTAAAATACTTTAGAGCATCATTTATGATAATTTTAGCAGATTTTTTTCTCCGGGTAGAAATTTCGAATTTACTCATTATATATGTTAGCTCTTTTTCCTATAATTTTATATACTTTATATAAATTTTAGCAGCTTTATCCGAATATATGCAGCTTTATTCCTGAAAATAATTTTTTTTCAATGTACTTCAGTGTCTTACCCACTCTGCAAAAAGGTGGTGTAACACCTATCTAATTCCACATTAGGTGTTAAAAACTGAGTGCATGATTATTTTATTTCAAGTATATACTGAATCGGACGTTTTTACAGACTTTAGAAGGTGTAATTAAATCTTAACACCAATAGCACTGGGGAATGAGTTTTTCGTCGCATTTACACAAATGGTTGATCTTGCTTAATTCGGGCATGGGGATTTCAGATCTGAAATTAGTTTTGAGCCTAAAGCTACAATTATTTTTAAATTAAATTTTTAGTCTTTTCTCGAAATGTCAAAGTTTAAGAAATTTATATATAACAGGGCGTCGAATAGATATTGGAACAAATTTATATAGTATCATCATGATTAAAATTGCATTGGAAACCTGGTTCAGAAATGTCGTGATACGCAGCTAGGGGCACTTTCCCTATCACGTTTCCTATTAGTTCAGAAAGACAAAAAGAAACAGTTTATACTAGAGAAACGATCTTAGCGGCGTATTAAGACATTTCCGGGTATGGGTTCCTATGCGATTTCAATCCTGATAATGTGCTGTAACTCTCACATAAGTTTATACCAACGAACTCCTATTATATATAACGTTTTTAAATTTATAAATTTCGTCAAAAAATAGACAAAAAAATGTCAGTACAAAAAACTCTAGCTTGGAGAGAGAAACCGAATACAGATTTGAAATCACATTATCTAAGATCTGCTAAAAAATATCGTGCAACAGAAGAAATATTCGCCTGTGTAATTCATTAAAGCTTAACCAATCTACAGCTCGTTAGTGAAGAAAGATTTCTTTTTTGGAGCGCCGTAAATTCGGAGTAACAAGATGGCTAACTGACTATTGACTAACTGACCACAGGCTATTTAGTACTCATTAAGTTTCAATCTTCTTTAGTGATTGATAAAAAAATATTGATTGTGGTAGATTATTTGCTAAGTAACTTCAATCTTCTTGTCTGAATGACTTAACGAACTACTCATATAAACTGTTATGAAATGTCAATGTGTTTTTAATTGTATAATCAATATAGTTTTGTTCTGAAAAGATTCACACAAATGTATAAAATAATTTTATAATATTTAACTTCTATTCTTTTCGAATTCGTATTAATATTCTGTCTGTGTTGATTAACAAACTCTGTTTAATTAAAAACTAAACTTTATTTTTAAAAATATTGTATCAATGCATCCTAAATTTTTGATTCTTGCTGCTAATTATATCGTAAAAGTAACGCTACTGGTTCTTACAGTAATTATAAATTTTAGTGCTACTGAAATAACAAACATGGTGGCGGCCACTTCGCATACAGTAGTGCAAAAGAACATTCTAAGTGTTTCACTACACCAGGAACTAACCTTGATTCTAGTGCATTGGAACACTTGGTGAAACACCACTTAAGCGTAAAGCCGTTGCCACCGATTTTGTGTCGAGATACACGAAAATTATTTCGCAATGTATGAGTTTTAAATACTATTTTTTATTTTAGCTTCGTCTCTCGTTCTCCTATGTACTTTTAGCTTGCTTTCCACTCAATTATTATTTTTTAATTTGTAATGGCAAAGCAAAATACAAAAATAAACGTAAATTACTATCTCTTAGCATAGTGGAACACCGCTTTGGAGTAAAGTAGCTTCCACCATTTTTGGCATTAATAAAGACTAAAATTTTTTATAGTGTAGGAGCAGTCTATCTGCTAAATCAGTGTTTCCCAAAGTGTGGTACGCGTACCCTCAAGGGTACGGGAACAGTTTAGCGGGGGTACGTTTCTTATGCGAAATATCTTACAACAAACGAAATTTTCAATTTTTTGTTTTAAAAACAAAGCTAGCCATGAAAATTTATGATTACGCATTTTCTATTTGCTATTTTTTGCAGAGTTAACAGTTAATAATTAGTGGTGTCAACAGTCAGTTGTGATTTTTAACTTATGTGCAATTTTTTTACAGTAAAAAATGCATTCATTTTTTAATTAGTGTTACACAGCACGACGAAAAATTTAGAAAGTGTACACAAAAGTCATAAGTTTGGGAAACACTGTGCTAGATCAATCGAAATAAAATTTCTCTCTGTGTTGATCTATATGCGATCTAGATTGTGATACTGTATGCCAACAGCGTTCTCTCTTTTACAGTTACAGTGAAAAAAAAATCTCGAAATTTTCAAATAGCAATGACTTTTTTTGCATTGAAATACAATATTTATGACAATAAATAATAATAATAATAATTACTTAAAGTGAACTTGGAGCGATGATTTTAACACGAGTAGTGTCAATGCTAAAAGAATAATAATAATGAAACCCCTTGTATTATTGTAAATAATACTCTTGGGGATATACCTTGGGGACAAGGCCGTAGCCAGGATATTTTTTCGGGGGGGGGGGATATGGTAAGAAGCAAGGACAGTTTCAGACATGCAAAGTAGGATAAAAACGTTGTAACAAATATTGTTTATTCTGTTGTTTGCAAAACTTAAACTAGTAATTAAAAAATATTACATAATACTTATTTTTCAATTAATATTACATAATAATTGTAATCAATTTGTAAACTAAGTTTACAAAGACATGCGACGGGGATTTGAAGAAAATTTTTCGATTACTTTTTTAGGACAAACCAGAATATCCCGAAATATGCTTAATAAAGTCAGTTAATAAAATGTTTGATTCGACAGTTTTTGTTTTTCTTTTTACTGAGAGGCTCAAAGAAAGACTAAAAAGTTTGAATTTCGGGGAGGGGATTTGTCCCGACTGTCCCCCCCTTGCTACGGGCCTGCTTGGGGATATCCCCTTTTTTCAATTATTTATTAATTTATTTATGAGATTTTGTTTAACATCAGACTCAGTTTGCGATACCAATTGATTACATTGTATTGGGTAACACTATTTTAGTCATTTCCAGTATTTTACCCAACAAGCTAAAAAAAGCCATTAATTATTATTTTTTTCTTTTATTCTTTTTTAATGAATTTTTATTTTATTTTTCATTATTTAATTTTATTTTCAAAACGATGATAAAAATTTAAAGTTTGCAGAAAGTAATATTTTTTTTTAAATAAAACGTAAATTGTAAGACAGAAGAAGCAAAATAAACTGATCCAGGATAGAATTGCTTAATGTTACAAGGAATTGCAGAAAGATAGAAAATCGTAAATCAGTAAAAATATTTTTAAAAAAAATTCGTTTCTAAAAAAAATTTGGTTTGAAACACTAATTTATAATTATCAAATTCATATTGCTAACACAATTCCCTATAATAGAGAGTGTTCCATATATATCACCCTTAATGTCTATTTTTTTTTGTATCTTTATCAAAAATGACGGGGAAAAGATATGCATATTAAGGAGCGAAAAATAAAAAAAAAGTTATTAAAGGTCATTAAACTATAATTCAGCATTATCAAAGTCATTTCCCTTGAAGTCCACCTCCAAATTATGTGTTTGTATCAGTTATTATCAGTTCATAGATCAAATAATTTATTTACCTGATAGAACAAAAAATCTTTCCGAATAATCGTGTTTTATTTTTATTTTTTAATTGTATCCAATTTCAATAAATAGCACTCTTTCTTTGGCTGACCGTCATAATGAAGCTTTCAATTTTGATAGCGTTTTTGTTTATTTAACTTGACAATAACTTTGAAGCGCCTAATTTTCTCATTTTTTTGAACTTGCATGCATGTTAAGCATTACTATAAACGCACACCGTGTGGATAAATAAAATTTAAGCCCACAAAAATAGTGTCAAGATATTTCTTTTGAATTAAATTGAAAATAAAATGAAATAAATGTTACGTTTTACCCATTTCCTTGCAAGTAACTAACACTTAAATTTTCGACACATTATCCAAAATGTCTTGACAGTTGATCCTCCGAGCAAATTCCCCGACGCTGACACACTTAACAGTCTGTCTTTTCACATGATATAGAAACAAATTATCCCTCTAATGTCTACCCCAGGGGAAAAATCGAAAAATATTTCCCCTACTTATTTTATAACTAAGGGATTAAACTCAACCACACATTTGTTAGATTTTAAATTCCCCAAATCTTTTACCCCAATTAAGCGAAAAGGATCGCAACTGAACAAACAGCAGACAGTTTTCGAGTCAGTTTGTGTTTGAGTGAGAATCTTAGCCCCCGTTTCGTGCTTCGATTAATCAAATCCTCTAAAGAGTATCGGTCTTTCACTTTTGATTAATCATGCAAAAGATTCACCCCCTCTTTGCTAATAGGCAGGCTTTAGTTTTCCCAATATCTGGCATGCATTTGGAAAACTATTATATTTGAAAAGCTATACTGGGTATAGTTACAACAAATTCGTAGCTGAATACGGTCCATTTATTTCGGAGATTTGAAAGCTACCGGTTGGAAAAGTTAATGTTGTAAATTCATTGCAGAACAGCACGTTTGGAATCAGAGAATACTGTTACTTAACTAGTTCCATAATGTTTTTTTAGATCTCATGATTACTTTAAATTATTAATGAGTTATAAATTTAAGAGCTATAAATCAAGAAATGTATTATTTCTTAACTACGTTACAAAATAATGCGTGTTTTTAATCACCTGTTTACTAAATTAGAATAATAGTAATAGGTATAATCTAAAAACAAACAAAAATTTTTGCTTGATTATGTGTTCAAATTTAATTATTTTGTTGTTGTTTTGAAATTATTATCTGTTTTTTAGTATAACAAAATATGGACTCAGATAATCGAGATAAATTGCATAATTAGTCAACATAAATAATTGAAGATATAATAGTAATGTATATGTACAGAGAGCAAGCTAAGAATACATAGTGAAACGAGTTTAAAATGCAAAGAGGGCAAATTAAAAGAGAAATTTAGTTATAAATACATAATGAGAGACTTAAAATCTATAGAGAATGTAAAAATAAACGTGTGTTGATAACAAACTAAAAGAACAATGTGAAACAAACGAAATCTGTATACAGAACAAGCTAAAATTTAATTAATATAAATAACACGCGTTTTAAACATAAATTGTAAATAAATTACAACACTGTAGAGCCAGTTTTATTTACTCTAATACTTCCTTTTTATTCTGACGCTCCAGACGTTAACGTCAGTCAAGCATTTCTAATCTTGAAAAAAACCGAATTATTAATTAAAAATTCCGAACCATGACCCCATTCGCATAAAATTAAAATCAATTTAGAAAAACAGCTAGTTAAAGGAATTTTTCTGACTCATCGCTTTCATTTTGCTCAGTTTACCTCAAATATTTGGCTGTTGAAGGCATCGTAAATAGTGGAATAAATTATTAATTATTTTTCACCCTTCGTTAACCTTTGAAATAGTGTATCTTTTCTTATCGATCTATGATTTATATTGATATTATTTTAAATCACAGTTTAATTTTCTCTCATTTCTCGTGGAATGAAAACTAATGCTGTAAAAAAACGTTGATTAGAATTTTATTGTTTCTATAACTTAGGTTTGGGATTAAATAGAATGCAACAGAGTTTCGAGGCTAAAATAAAATGAAATTAACTTCTATTCTAAAATTTAAGGAAATTGGTTTTTTTTTTCAAACGAAAAAAATTTTAAACCTCATGATTGTCAACCTTAATAAAACAAGTTAAAAATTTATGAACATTTAATAATCTGATGCGCCGATTTTCTAATTTACTGATACAATGATTAGTTTCTTTTCTTCCGCTGAGCTTTTTTTTTCTCGATGCACTAGCTACATCGAGGCTGTTGTCTACGTTGGAAATAAGTTAATAGTTTATAAGCATTTCTGTTTAGAAGCATATTGAGCAATAGTATGTTTTCTGAAAGTTTAGAAACTGTGTATCTGATACGTCAATGATTCTCTTTCTTTGCTTTATCGTAAGTTTTTTCTTTAATCATTAACTGCATCTAGGTTGTTGTAAAAATAAAAAAAAAGGTCGATGTTACCAAATGTAAATATTTAAATCGGAACTTTTAAAAATTCAGAACACTTAATTTAAGATAGATAAAAACTTTTCGTTATAATGACATGTTTCGTTAATGAGTAAAATTACCCCTGATTCATTTATTTATCCATATTGAGTCCCACAATCTATATTTCCAAGCTTATTTATATATATTTTAAATGCAGTTGATTATTTTTCAAATTCGTTGATTTCGCTACGGTTAACATATTAACAAAGCGTTCTAACATAAAATTATGATTATTATAAATTTTATAAAAAGAAATATCCTCTGTTTTTGTGGAAAAGATCCTTTTTTTCAGAAAAAAAAATGCAATGATGAAGGAATAGCAATCACGGGGATTGTTGAGCGGAGCATTCAAGTCGAGGCAAAAATTAATGAGTTTCAGAAAGAGCGATGAAGCCGGAAATAATCTAATTCAATTTATTTTGTTCAAATTTCATTAATATTTTAATCGGCAAAACAGGCTATAATTTAGTGCCATTTAAAATAAAATATAAACAAGATAATTGATTTAGCCCTTTGACGCAGATAGAACACCGGTGTCCCTTTAATATATTTTTCCTGACTCTCCAATTACAAGAAAAAATACATTTTCCTATTTTTTAATTATAAATGTCTAATAGTTGCTAAAAATATCTCTTAGATTATCGGAATTAAGTTTTTACTAAAATATAAAAACCAGAAAAGCAGTTTGAAAAAAAAAACTTTTTCATTTATATTCAAAAATTTATCAATAATTGATTTTGTAAATTAAGAAAATTTCAGTGATAAATAACTGTTTCTCTTAGATCTAAATAACTTCAAATAAGTACACATTTAAAAAAAAATATTGCGAGGCCGTCTTTGGAAGACTTTACACTGAACGCAGAAAAAAAGACACCGTTGTTTCATGTTGTAATTTCATAGCCATAAATTATTCAAATTTTAAATATATATTTTTAACTTATTTTGACCTAAAATGTTACAAAATAATGAAAAAAATAAGAAAAATATGATTTGTAGAAATTTTAAGTCAAAAGGTTAATAGTATGAAAAATGAAGTTAACTAGAAAATAGGAGGCAGAAGTTACTGAGTATCAAAAACCGATTCAAGTCGATTGAATTTCTCAGACGAAACTTTATATCCCTCTTTGAATTTATCTTTCTTTTTCTTCTTTTTTTTGAAAAGGGGATATGAAACATTTATTTATACATAATAAACAAACATGTATGCAGATACAATAAATTCCTATTATCTTTTTATCGAAAAATCGTACGAGAAGGCTGCAGACAAAGGTAAGTTTGGATATAAGAGACTAAGAGTATTTCATTTTTTTCAGAAAGGTCAAGACTAAACTACTAGTTTTGTAAACTAATAGTACTGATTATCAAAGAAAAGAAAAATATCAACATTCCACCCTATTACTGTACCCAACTTATAAGGTTGTGATAATTATACTTACCATCAAATTCATGAATTTTTTATTGTCGATAGGAAGCTATTTCCCGCCGTGCTTTGTTGTTTAAAGAGTAGTGGTTGTTAAATGCTTAAAAACAATTACTTTTACGTTTCTAGTGGTTTGTAACATTTATTGAATTAGTATTTCCGAATTAGCTACACTGCACCGTCACTAGATATTGCGCTATTTTAATGCTATTTCTTTTAAGAAATATATAGCTTCCAAGAAAGCAAACTTATAAATGTGATAAAATTGCTTGAATAAATTTCAGTTAAACTTAATTATTATATTTAAATTATTTTTAATGATTAAATAAAAAAGACAAAATTTAAATTTTTAGCATTTTTCGAATATCGAAGGATACTTTTATAGTGTATTTCTTCACATTTAGGACATAAACTCAAATAATAAAATATTTATATGCTTTAAAACTGCCCAAAAGGTGATTTGAATCGAATTTCTTACTTTTCTTAACACCTTCCACTGTAAATAATAACTTCAACCAACGGAGGTAAACCCAATTATATTTTTATAATCTTTTTGTTAAGACATCTAAACAGAATTTTTTTTAAAATTTATCAAATGTTAACTAATATATTGAACAATGGGTCTCAAGAGATTAAACAGGTCCCATTCGTAAAATTCTTTGGTTAGGTTGAGGGTTATTAATTAATTATATCCTATTGAGGTCAGAATTTTCAGCCTGAATCGTGACTAATCGTATACTTTTTAAAGATCCTTAATTAATTTAGATGTCTACAGCGCTATAAAATGTCATCTTCTCAAGAAATATGATAGGGACAGGATATGAATGAGAGATTTTTTTTCTATTACATCTGGCGGACTGATACAAGAAAGGAAATCGTTTTTGACACTCTCAACAGTAGAGAAAGAGAGAGTTATTTTACAAAAATGTAGTGCTTTGATGTTTTAATCATTGATTTCAGTTCACTATAGGGTCTATTAATCAAGTGCAACTAAGGTTGTCGTAGATATCTAACTTATAAGGAAAAAAAAAAGAATAATTATATAAGAATTATTTTTATTACACATTTTAAGAAATAATATACTAGTTAACTGAAATTTGAAAAAAAAAAAGAAAATTGTTTTTGATCAAAACCTTTTCTTTTCTATAAAAATAGAATAAAATTTCTAGTTATTATTTTTAAGAAAAAAAACCACTGCATTACTTTCTATTCGATTCCACTTGGTGCATTTTATCCCGATTTCAAAACATTATCAAACACTACTTTCAGAAAAAAAAAAAATTAAGAAAAATGTCTTAAAAAATTCACCAACTAAATAAATAAATAATGATAAAGAGATATACTAGCGACTTTGTTAAAGAAAAAGGCTTTCAAGTATATGTGCATACATATTATGAATGAGTCAAGTTTTTTTATCTAAAAAAATAAAACACTTTTTGTTTATATAACCATCTTCTTTCACGTTTGTTGTATAAAAAAAGAATTATTTGTTAGCAAATAAAAGTGTAAACCGGAAAAAAATCGATTAGCGTAAGAGAAGTGGTTACACTGTCAGAAATTGTTTGGAAAAATATACTTTAACAGTTTATTTCAGTGTTGCCATATTCAATCAAAACAGTCAAATAACCATTAAAAAAACTGTATAAAAACTATTAATTGTGAGAAAAATTGTTTATTTACTGTTAAAAAAATTCAGTTAAACAATTATAACATCTTCCGCGACAACTGGGCACACAGCCAATGAGGAACGAGCTCACGCTTTTCTAAATCTGGAAGCTAAGCCACGTGATAAGAATTACGAATTCATATTTATATTTTCCAACATCGGATGCCTTTAGCCGAGAGAGCTAATCTGTTTATCACATCTTACAGCCGGGGATTCGATTCTTCGTTTTGGCACCACAATAATTCCTTCAGCACATGAGGAGTTTGCAATGCCGTGTACTCCTCAGTTGGGGACCCTGGACTATTAGAATACGAAACTCTCAGTCAAACATAGATGGCAGCACCACAGGGCTGTTGAATGCAAAATGTTCTAGTATTTCCCATTTCTCACGATGCATGGCAACACTAGATAAACTATAAGGCATTTTATACGGTTCACTTAGCAAAACACAACTCAAGCACAATGTAGCTCCGATGTCAATTGCCTAACAAGACCTAACACCGATTTCCAGTTAAGTTTCATATCTATGGTTTTGAAACCATGCTAGCTGTATATACTTACAAAACTGCACAGTTTACTATTCACGATTTTTTAACTATACCAGCTGTAAACAGTTTCAAACACGTAAATAAATGCTCCAAACTGTGAAGCTTATGATTAGTTAAATGCACAGACTAATGCCGGTTATTTTACTGCAATTTTTGAATAAAAATTCTAGCAGCGCAAAACACTTTTTTCCCTCTAAATTTTAGGATATACACTATTGTTATAAATGCATATTGTACTCCTGATAATACGTATAAGTCCTAATAAGTGGAAAAATTCAAAATTTGAACCCATTTAAATTCAGTCAAGTGAACCCATTTGTACCTTTCAGTTTCCGTCGCGATTGAAGGAGGAATTCATGTTTCAGCGCACTATCTTCATTAAAATTTAAATTAAGTAAACCTAATAAAAGTATTAAAGTATCTAACAGAGCTGAGCTATTGTTTTATTCAAACAATTTGAACATTCTTACCCTCAATTAAACACTTTTAAAATTTCATTTAGAGTTAGATTACAAAACTTCAGATGATAGATTTTACGAGATATAAAATGATATACGAGATAGCATACAAATATGTACGAGTGTTTCTAGACTAAATTCTCTACCAAACACTAGTAAAAGAAGTTGGAAAAGTTTCATAAATATTATACAAATAAAGAATAACAAGTTTTATTTTCTTTACTGATAAACCCGAATATCATTAGAATTCAATTTATTCCAGACTTCACTGTAGTACAGGAAATAGTTCATTCTCTTTGTATCAGCTATAACCAAATTTTTCTTTAGCTGAAAAAGCCGGTGGGATGAAGTGCAAGTAAGCGTGAAGCATGAACACAGACAGGACAATGATTCTAGATACAATGTTACGATTAACACACACATCACCAGAGAACTCCGACTGTTCTTATATAAATAATTGTAGTTGTTATATTTCTGTGGTGGTCTTTTTTATTATTCGACTGGATAAATTGACAAGAATCGGATTAGAAACGAGAAGACAGAATTGATATCGCGTTCTCTACTCTCGCCATCTTGGATATAGTTCAAATTTTTAATTTGTGTTTTCTCTATATTTTTTTTTGCATTCAAAATTTTTTTGATTATATAGTATTATTAGATAGCATAATACCATTCAGAAAAGGTCGAGAATAAAGGGATTGCCTTTTTATATTAGCAGATATGCCAACTTGCTCCGGACAGCAGATAAATATTTTCTAGTGGTATAGTCTTTAAATGTATAATTCTTATATCAAAAAGCGTTTGGATGTGGGATGCAGAAAATCCTCAGTTGTCATGTTGTATGATTATGCGGCATGTAAAAGATCCCTGGAGTGCCTTATTGGCTCTTGGCATTTCCGGCAAAATTAAATTCCTAGTGCACTTTAGCATCCAAATAGAGTCTCAGTGCTGCCATCTAGTGTGGCAGAAACTTGAGATCTAAATTAACATGGCCAACGGTATCTCACCCATTGTGGTGGTCCTGGAAGAGTGGATACCACTTCTGGAAAACGCACTAGGTCTGATCATCGGGAAGACTGATTGTGCAGCTCATAGGAAATAAAAAGTTCCCGACCGTTCTTTAAAATAATTTGTCGAATTCGGGGCAGGATTAGGAGGGATAGCTCTTGATAATTTTTAGAACTTCGGTAGGACAATATCATGATCACTGTCGATCATTATAATTATCATTACCGATGACATAACAAAAAGATAATATTGCGAATATTATGCGTAAAGATAATTATTGAATACAGTTATATTGCGGGAGTTTTACACCCTTTATTTGGGTAATAAAAATTTTAAATCTTGTGACTAATTCAAATAAACTAAATTAAATTCAAATAATATCATGATATACTGTTAAGTATCGATATTTTATGGCACCAATAAAATTGTTGCCTATAGGATGTAGAGACCAATGTTCGTGTTGGCGACAACTCGAAAACAGTCGCCAACACAAGGTCCCTTTTATCGAAAAGTACCGAATATAATTTTTTTCAACTTAATTATCTCTTATTATCTAAAATTATCTAAAAGAATAATCTCATTATATAAAAAATATACAAACTTATTAAACGTTGTCAATAAATCAAAATTAGATTCGAATCACCCATTCTCAGTAAATGAGTTGATAATCAAAAGAATATCATATCATTTGTTTCTTAGATTGAAAAAAAGAAACAATATTTTTAACATAAAAAGTTATGATTGGCTCACATATTTTGATCCATAAGTCATTAACGCTGACTTCTCACTGTTAGTGGGACGTATAACAATGTCAGAAAAAAGTAATCTCACATTAATCAATAAACTTAATGGATATTTTTTTCTACCCAATACTGTACCATACCATTTTTTTTTAGATAAATACTAATATTGAGATAATATTGATAACACTGCTAACAAAAAAAAAAAAAAAAATGGAAAAAAAAGTTTTACAACAAGCAGGAGTCAATAGGAGTTAATTAGTTAAAATCATTCTAGAACTCATTGCGCGTTCTTCAATTATCTTGAAGATAACTTTATGGTCTGTCACTGTAGGCGAAGATTTTTGAATTTAATAGAAAATTGCAACAGGTGCTAAGTTATAACTCCAAAAGAGAATCAGCTCCTCCGTTTTGCAATTTCTTAATGAAATAGAAAAAGAATATATTTATATATAAGCTACTCTCTTTGTGAAAATAAATGAAATTATCATTAAAAGGGGAAATAATCTTCATTATATTCGTCGAATAAAGGAAATGTCAATAAATTTTTTTCTGTTATTAAATTCTAGGGTAACATTTGTTCTTCAAAAAATAATTGTTTGAATAAAATTATTATTATTTTTTTTTTTTGCAATCTTGCCTATATTATTTCCGAAATAATTTTTAAATCTCACCTTTCATTTTAACATTCATTTCATTAACATAGATTTATTCATAACATCTCATTTCTGAGAACAGGAATTGTTTCTGAACCATTAAAAATATTTTTTCATGATGAATCATCTTTTACTTTGTTTGTACCAAATTACGCTTTTATCTCAATTTTTAAAATATTTGCGCACTAAACAGATTTTAAGAACACGATGCTCGTTCTTAAAATTTTTATTTTTGTCGCATACTGCAATGTGCTTACTAACTAAAGTTAAAACGCTACTAATCTGAGCTGATTCATTTAATACAGTAAATGATTTTTACTTTACTACAATTAATACTTTGAGGTATTTTAGTTTAGAAAATGCCCAAATAATTTGAGTGCATAATTAATTTTATGTTCATATTGCAGGATCAATTTTGAAAGATTATAAAAAAATTATTTTTCTGAATTGACATGTTATTGAATTTGAATTCATGGTATATTTTTCAAATATATATATTTTTTATATTTTCAATTTTGATTATACGATTAGTGTTTTGAATTTATGATATTTCATTGAATAAATAAGTTTTTTTTAAAATTAACAACATACTTTTTTATGAATGATAAGAGTTTGAGTTGATTAGTTTTTAAATTTATTAGTTTTATAATTGATGACATGCTTTTAAATTGATGATTTTGAATTGTGAAATGTATAATATTCATTAAATTGAAATGAGACACTTTTTTGTTGTTGATGGGACAATTTGTCATTGAAATATTTTTACAGACTTAGTTTTCATTTTATGTAAAATTTCTGCAATGATACTACTTATTCTGATAACGAGATTGAAATTTTCATTACATCAATTCATACTTTCACAAAAATTAACAACTAGAGTCATTTCGTGAAATTATTATTCAGAAGCGCTGATAAAATATTAAGTTGAAAGTAAAATGATAAAATAAATTTTAATGAGAATAAAAGTAAATTTTTTTAAAACATTAACGTAGATCTCGAGATGCAAAATAAAGGAGAACACTACACAAACCTTTGATCTAATTATCGGATTTTCGCGTACTAGAAATAATATTTCTGGTTCAAAGGCCTTAGCTTAAACATATTAATTAGTGAAAAGGATATCTTAAATTATGTGTGGAAATAAGTAGTTTCCAGTTATAAACTTCAGTGTTTGAGTTTTTTATTTCAGATTCGTTTCCAGGATGGAAGTAAAGGGAATTCAAGAAACAAGCATTCAATTAATGTGACGTACGAAATCGTTATCTATAAAAGAACGAACAATTTCTTCTTTCATGCTGGTGGAAAAGGATGAGCAGCCCACTCATCTTTTGAGTCTTTGGCCGATTGTATGATGATCCGATATATATATTTGTATATTCAATTAGAATTTTAGATTTAAGTTTACCATTGAAAGTAATAATAAATGTGTTCCAGTTTATTTGTGTGCTTCATGATTTTTAGCATACTCTGTTCTGTGAGTTAAATCCACATTATGAAATCAGACTCAAAAAGCACTTCCTCTGAATAAACATGCTTTTTTCGACAAATTTTGATTCTTGATTATCAAAGTATAAGAGGATGCCGAAAATATGTCCCAAATAGTTAAAACAGGACAGTAGTTGAAAGATTAGATGTATTATTTCGTTAATTTTACTTTTTGCGGATTCTGTTAGAAGTAAGAAGTCGTCGTCTTTTGAAACTTTTATATTTTATTACCATCGTTGTACCATCGTATATTTTATAACCATCGTTGAACAGCCGACCCTATTTTGAGCTTACAACTACTAATTTTCAACTCCGTAGCCTTGTAATTTTGAGTTCAATCCAGAAGACAAGAGAATTCATGGATCAAGTATTGGGAGAAATTGGCCTTCTTAGAGAACTTTTTTTGTGAAACTAATCCGCATTTGCGTTGCATAGAGAGGAAAACCACTAAAACCTCCCTCGGTAAGCATGACGGCAAGGGAATTCTAACCATCTACCACTGAGGATGTTTTACGTCAGCACTGTGGTCGGTGCGAGCTGGGTGAGGAATTTATATAGACGAATCATCGCTGGGATTCAAACCCGGTTCATCTCATTGGGAGGCGAATGCCCTATCCCCTGAGCCACCATGGCTCAAAGGAAGATATAGTCGTGATACAGTCGAGCACCACTCCAACGAACCCACAGTTAGACAATCCTCATACTCAATAGGGGTTGTCGAATTTAAACCAAGTTAAAAAAAGCTGTTCAAAGACAATTTTTTTTCTTGTTCAAAGCATTAAAAAAAACAGGCTTTTATTGAAATAAAATATTTTTCCTTCCAAAACTGAGATAATGAGAAAAAAGCTTAATCAATTATAGTGGTGGATGTAACGAAAAATAAATGGAAGAGCAGCTGTGCGCTTTCAAAATTAGTTAATTTGTAAAGACAGAGCTTTGAAACTTAGAAGCGGTAAGAGCAATACAACTTAATCAATTTGGAATTATAATAATTAATTTCCCTACTTCTACAGCGAAATATATTTTTACAATTATTTTCTGCAAATATTAAATTTTTATATAAAAAATTCTTGATCGATTTGTGAAAAAAGTTTACTCTGGGGTAATTTAAAGCACAGCTGGAATGTTTCAGAACGTGACTGTTGAAAAGATTTTGGACTGGTTTAAAATAGTGAATAGCATCACTATAAACATTTTAGCTATTTATAGAAGAAATGCTCTGAAACAAAACATAAACTCTAAGTTTGAAAAAAATTTAAAAACAAATTTATCCCGTAGAAGATTTTTAATACTAAAGTTGATCTGTGAATTAAAAATATAAGATCGCAAAAAAGCCTCGATTATTAATTTATTTTTTATACAGTGAAAAAAACTTGTACAGTGCACAAAATAAAAAACGAACCACCCTGAATAACTTTAGATCTTATATGATCGGATCTTAACACTCTAGGACTCAATCTTAAAGGTTCGAAGGGATGGACTTAAAAATACTGATTTATTAGTATAGACGATATTTAAAGTTACGAAATCAGTTACAATCGAATTTTAAAATAAAAGAACAACTTTTTGGTACATACTTTTTGCATATTTCACGATATCTCTAGAACTTTTTAAGCGAGTTGAAAAATGTTTGCACACAATTATACTATTCATTTATTCAAACATAATTCCATGCAAAATAGAACTTTTAGTAAATATTTATTATTATTTATTTTTTAATTTAATAATAGTCGAAAAACTTGTGAAATTTAAGATACACAATTTTTTACATCATTTTAAAGAATGCAATTTTAAGTGGCAAAATATAAAAAATTTGAGCGAAATCGATAAATAGTTCCCATGAAATATAAGTTTTTTAAAATTAGATTTTCCGGGAACTATTCGACATTTTGTATTTTGCCATGTAAAATTGCATACTTTAAAATGATTAAAAAACTGTATAACTTACAATTCAAAGGATTATTATTAATAAAATAATGAAAAAATAGCTAAAAGTTTATATTTTGCATGGAATTATCTTTGGATAAATGCATTTTATAGCTATGTGCAAAATTTTTTCAATTCATTTAAAAACTTCTCGAAATACGACGAAATACGCAAAAAGTAAAACTAACATAAAGGGATCCAAATTTCGCGCCGCTCATCTGACGAAATAATTGGCTCCTATTTCCCAGATTGTGGTTACACCCTATATTTTGGGGATCAGAAATCCAAATCCGCCGGAAAAAAAAGGCACGTTTATTCAGAGAAAGTACGTTTTTGTGTCTGATTTCGTAACTTAAAATATAGTCAGCACTAATTAATTAACATGTTAGAGGTCACCCCTTCGAACAATTAAGTTTGAGTTTAAAAACTATGAATAGGAATAAAGAAGTTGAAGGTTAGACTTGCTAAAATAAAAAAAATCTCATTATTTTATTAACGTGATGATGAAACAAAATAATATTTTTTCTTTCTATGTCTAAGCTACTTTGCATATTAAACATTATGGAAACTTTCAACTAATATTTAAATTTTTTGGTTAAATTTTTAAGTATTTTTTAAGAATAAGTATACTAAACAGCTCAATACTGCTTTAAAATTTTTTTTTGTAATACGTAATGTCTGTAAATATAAACTAAAATTATTCACAACATTCACTTTAAGAAATTATAAGTTCAACTTATGCAACTTAAATACATTATATAAATAATAGTAGGTATAGTGAATGTTTTTGTCATATTATCCGTTATAATATATATTATTGCATTTTTTCTTGCAGTATTTTACTTATGATGCATCATAATATCAAAACAAATTAACTGCATTCTTAAAGGAATAGTAAGCAATAAACTAAATACACGCAATTTAAGTGAAAATAATAAGATAAGAAATAAAAAATAAGCTACTTACAGCCGGCTTTTTTAAATAAAAGTCGGTCTTTTAAATAAAAACCGGTCGGTCTGCACTTCTTCAGAAGAAACCGACTTTTTGGAACCCTGTAAGACAAGGTTTTATAATTATGTAGAATTGGGAAAATATACTTTGCTGTGATACATGGACATCTTGCGATGCGAACATTATTCTATTACATCTTTTATTATTCAACATAGCACTAATTGATTTTCGGAATAACTCAAGTTCTCATTTTCGCCATCTTGATTTGCTGACCCAAAAACTGAATGCAAAAATGATAGATTAAACTTTTTGAAATTTTTCATTCCTGAAGGCGATTGTCGCAGAACTTGAAAAAGCTATTATGGAAGTATAAAAAGTCATTTCTTTTGATACATTAATCGAACTAGTTGAATCGGTGCCAAGTTGGATTTCAGAATTTATGAAAAGCTTGAAAAATGACAAATTTTGTAATCCATTGTTATCAACGCTTCAAACGAAAAATAAGGAAAATGTCAAAAATGTTTACTAATTATAAAAAGTTATTCTACATTATTACATAATAATAAAGTTTGTTTTTTACAATTTGAGTTCTGTTAAAATTATTAATTTATTTTTATTTTCGGGAAAAGATCAAGTTTTTTTTTATAAAACTCAATAGTTAATAGTTAAAGTAGAGAGGTTCTTAAAATTTAAAAACTTACTTATTCATACAAAGTTAAATTTTATCCATACATAGATTTTTAATATTTTTGTTAACAACTCAAAAAGCTCTATTTATTGGTTTGAAGATAACTCTTGATATCTAAATTAAAGCTAAGATAAGCACATAGCAGACTTAATTTTTATCATTTACAAACTATTGTTCACAGCGTGCCTTCAGTCTGAACTGAATTCTTGATCGGTTACCAGTATTCTTTCCTGTTGTTCGGAGGTTTTCGAAGAACGGGCTTAGGCAGTATATGCTTTTTTCCTGTTGCTCGGAGGTTTTTTAGAAGAACAGGCTTAGGCAGTGCGTACTCGATCTGGTGCCAGTCTTTTCTCCTGTTGCTCGGAGGTTTTTTAGAAGAACAGGCTTAGGCAGTGTGTACTCGATCTGGTGCCAGTCTTTTCTCCTGTTGCTTGGAGGTTTTTTAGAAGAACAGGCTTAGGCAGTGTGTACTCGATCTGGTGCCAGTCTTTTCTCCTGCGGCTCGGAAGTATTTTCGAAGAACGGGTTTAGGCAGTGTGTACTCGATCCGTTACTAGTCTTCTTTCCTGTTGCTCGGAGGTTTTTTGAAGAACTGGAATAGACAGTGTGTACTCGATCTTTTATCAGTCTTTTTTGCTGTTGCTCGCAGGTTTCTGAAGAACGGGCTTGGGCAGTGTGTACTCCATCCGTTATCAGGTTAAAATAATTATTTATTAAATATAATCCATAAAAAGAGAGCAATCATTTAAAACCTTTCCCACAAAGAAAGTAATAATATTTATCTAATTATCTCAGAAAATGTGATGATGTGCCTTCAGTAGTTTGGGAAATTGATCAGTCCTCCGTTACTAAGACCAATTAATATTTAAATATATAGTCCAGAAAGAAATAAAAACCCTTTTTCCAAGGTCAATCGCCCTCTTCTCTATCTATCCACCAGCATGTCCATATATATATATTTATAATATTATGTTAATTTTACTTGTGCTATTGACATATAGAACCAAAGATAAACAAATATTAAAAATACACCGTAAAAAGTTGGTGAAACTAGTTTTTTCTTTAAGTTGGAGCTGCAAGCTAAAATACGAATCATCTGCAATCTAAATTTCCACAATGCGTAATATTATCCTAGGAGAAAATTCGTTTCTTCGTTTCTTGCTCAAACTTCTCGTAGTAAATTGTTCTAATGTCGAACTGGCCTTGCCTATGCTTCGAACTATCAGAATGCAAAATTTAATTGCCCTCCTTCGAAGGGCTTAGAAGTCTATGCAGGACAGACAGGCATTTACTTTTATACATAGATGATTAATTAAAAAAAAATTAATATATTTTTCTCCACTAAAATGCTTTTTTCAAAGTTTTTTTTTCAAATACTAATTCTAAAAAAGATTTATTAATTATTGGTCAATGAATTAGAAAACTTAAGATAAATATTTTATTGGACCTCCTTTTGCACAGATAACAGCCCTGTTAATTAAATGCATCTGTTCTACAAGTTTCTGAAGTGCATTTATATCCAGAAAATACCATGCATTGACTAACACCCTTATGCAACTGAAAAGCGCGATTCAATTTCTTCTAACCCGTTCTGATTGCTATTCGAAAGTGACCGGTTTCTTACTTCAACTGTAACATTAGATCACTATCGAAGTAAAAGGGATGCCCATCGAAGAAACGTATCTTTTTCTATAGGTCACATGTGCTGTATTTTTCCTCCACCAATGAAAATAATCAAAAGCGTTTTCTCAACTAAGGGCTAGGAAAGAATATTTAACTGTGACTTTCTCGAATTTGCGTCTGCTCGCATAGTTTTGATTTAATCATAGATTTTTGTGTTAGTAATCATCTGAAATATTACATAAACTCTTTAAATATTTTCAAGTATTAACAATATTTTTTTAGAAAAATGTTTTTCAAAATAGAATTGATAAAGTTTATTTGATTTAAACAATTTTGGGTACAATGATGGAGAATTTTTATTTTCAAGATCCATCATTTACTTGCGAATAAATCCCTCAACACTTTCACTGGAATTGATTTCTTGTCTGTTAACGGTGCTGTGCTGCCAAGCACTTAACAGCCGACACAATAACGAAATTTTTATTATTCTTGAAAAACTTTCGATTCCTTTTGTTAGCTTACCTCCAAAAAGATTTAATTTGAAACTAAAACAAATTATTTCCTATTGTACTAAAGTGTTATATTTCCAAAGTTTAATATTTTATAATCTTTGTTTATAGAATATAAAATTTTTGGAACGATTTGGAGGGGCCAAAAAGGACATTAAAATGTTTTTGAAACATAATCTTTGCTTGGAATTCCTCACTTTTTCTGTTTAATTTAAACTAACGAGTTTTAAATATGCTGTATAATATTTAGCACTGATTTAAATAATAAATTAATATGGAGCTGTTAAATAAACTATAACATACTTGTATTTAAATTAAGATGTGCCCGACGTTTGAGTAAAACATTAATTTAAATTGTAACAAAGCGCTCATCCTTTATTCTAAGTACAAACGCTTGTTTAAAGAAAGTTTTATACTAAGTTTTCAAAATATCTTAAAATTTCATCTCCAGTGAAATTTAAGACCACTTTCTCTAATCCTTCTAAATTAATGGTTTCTGAAAATATTTGCAACATATTTGTTTCTCTATATTTAAGAAGATTTAGAATAATTTTTCTCTACATTAAATTACTAATGCAGAGAAAGCGAATTTCTTCTACCTGAGCTCATTTTTAATATCAAATGAATCATTTCAACAAACATTGTAATATACATAGGATTTTACCCTTTATTAATTATTTTCTTAAGTATTGGTCATTAATACTAACTATTAAAAAAGAAAAAAAATCTATCACAAATGCAATTTTCCAATTCCAATTAGGAAGTTCACGATTCGAATAATTCTCTGTGGTGATACAGGTGAAGAATACGCAATTGATAAAAATAATTATAGAATAAAAATCATTACTAATAATTTGCGGAATTTTTCACAATTTAATGATAAGTATTGTTAATGTATCTACAGCAATTATTTAACTTACGATTTTTTTTTAATTATATTTAAAAGTAAGAAACATAAATGTTCTCCGTATTTAAATTTCTATTCTTTTCAATGAAGCGCTGCATTAAAATAAATTTGAAAATGATATTTTAATGAGAATTTTCTTTCATTGTATTAATACACTTTTATGCAACAGATGCTATCATTATAATAGATATTCATTGTTTTCGTTTTTAATAGCGAATTCGTTTTCTACACCAGAGGTTCCTAAATGGTGTTCCGCGGAACGTCAGAATTCCGTGGAAAGTTTAATGGGTTTTGTGAGTTAGGATTTTCTTAACCAATTCTAATTTATGAAGATTATAACTATGTTTTTATCCAACAAATAATCTATTTATGAAATATTGGTTTAATATTTATTTTAATTAATTATATATAATTTATTTTACATAAAGTATATATTTATTTAATATTTAAATAAATTTTATTATATTTGTTTGTAAAGCATATAACTTATTTTATATAAAATATTTATTTAATATATTGGCTAATTTTATTAAATTAGTTAAATAAAATGACAATGAAAAAGGAAATAGCAAAATGTAAATAAATATGCGGACTTAAAATAACAATATACGTAGACGTTATGTAACAACACGTGGATGTTAAAATAACAATATATTGTTATAGGAAAATACAAAAATTAAAAGAAACTGCAAAAAGAATTTGCACTTACGAATAATTACATTACTATTTATCATCGAACTTTACAATTGAAAATAAAATAACCAAATTCAAGAATAAAGAAATATTTTTCTCTTATGCACATTCTCAAAAAAATATAATTCAGATTATTTTATTTAATTTACGCATACTTCATTTATAAAGTCGGGACTCCGTCGAAAGTTGTTCGGTTGCTTAGGGTTCCGTAACGGAAAAAAATTGGGAACCACTGTTCTACACCACTTTACTTGCATTGCATTATTTTAACGCATGAAGTTTAAGCTAATTAAAATAATATAGTTATTTTAATTGCAATTAATTAATAATTTTTTTATTACTTTTACAAAAAACAATTAAAATATTTTATTTTTCACGTGTTTTTCATGTGTATTTTTCTGAACTAAAGTCATATTGGCATATTGACAAGTGCCATCATATGAAAAAATAAAATATGCCTTACCACTTAATTTTTTAGAATATTGAAAAAAGGAAAACAAAAAATACATATTTTTCGTAGGTTTTTTGTTCTTGTTATAATTTGTGTTGAGTATATTTCTCTATTAAAAAATTCTGTCCCTTAGTCACATTTAGTGTCCTAGAGATCTCGTTCTAGCGAGAGTTTTTCTTCTCGAAATTCTGTCATTGTGAAATTTTGCAGATCCAAAATTTTATCTACCTGAGATTATGGTCATCGCTAATTTTATCCAAGAAATTTTTGTGTGGAAGTAATAGGACTTCAAATTTGATGCACCTTTGACGTCCAACAACAGAATTTTTTTTAAATAAAATATTTTTTATAGCTTCCTAACTTTACGATTTCCAAAAATGCATACGATTAAGAGCTAATATTATACGAAATTGTCGATTGCCCTTTTTCTATAAATTTTTTTTTATCAAAGATCAATCATAGAAAGTATGCTATAAAAAATGTCAAAGTCATATTTCTATTTTTATTTCATCAATTTCCAACATGTAAAAAATCATTATGCAATAAATCTAGAAGATGTCTTTGAGTTTTTTTAAAAAAAAATTCTTAGCACATATTATTTATTTTTTTTGTTGCCAAAAAAATTTCAAGTTTGGATTATGGGTTTTCAATGGATTATGCATTTTCAATAATGAATTTTCAAAATGTCTTTTTATTATGTTTTCCGGTCTGTTTTAAACTTTTTATATTTCATAGAGATTTAACTGCTTATCATACACAATGCAAGCCTGTGAATTTCAGATGAGTCATGATGTCTTAAACCAAAAGAAGATTACACGCCGTAGTTAAAAAATAATTAATTACGCTAACTGTTCGCTTTGTTATTTGTTAAGTCTGTTATCTGTTAATGTCTTTTAAGTTTAATGGTGACTTTTATACCGTATATATTATATATGACTTATACCAACTTAAAAACTCTGTTACAAAAGAGTTTTAAAATTACTCAGTAGATGATGCTACCAATTTTTAATAGTGCTTTCATGATTCAGTACGTGGAATAATCATTTAAAAAATCTTAAGATGAAAGATTACTTGTGGCGAGTTAAGGATTTTCAATTTTTTTATGTTTTCCGGTATGTTTTAAACTTTTTAAAGTTGACTAGTGAATTAACTGCTTATCATATACAATGCAAATCTGTGAACCTTAGTTGAGTCAAAGAACTTATACGCTTCGCGTAAAGAAGGGAAACTTCCTATACTATCAATGTTAAGTCGTAAGGATCTTTCCCCCAACTTGGGCGCTGAAGGTGTAATGCAGGAAAGCCACCATCAAGAGCGATTGAAGAACGGGCGCAGATCATTTGATTTTCACCCAATGCACTCATATTTTCTCCGTTAATTATAATCGGATTCGATTTTGCTTTTAAATTTTTTTCAGTTCCCAAATTTAGCAGGATTATAATTTATTTTAAAGTAGTAAATATTTATTTAACAAAAGTAATTTATATTAAAAAATAAAAATTCATTCAAACTTTAAAAAATTGAGTAAAATTTATTTCCCCTTG
>NC_092204.1:95669231-95738509 GCF_043381705.1 Parasteatoda tepidariorum | reverse complement strand
AACTACTTCCACTTACTAGGAATAACATTTACCTTTTAGTTTAATTAATAAACTGAGTTTTAAATATGTTTACTAAATTCATAAACTTCGGTAAAACAACAATATAAATTATTTCCAAAGGAACTAGACTAATACAATTCCAACCTGGCGAGTAGCGACTTATAACAAGACACTTCGTTTGATGCTTTTACTTGTTGCTAGAAATCAGGTTCGCAGAAAATGCTGTTTACTAGTTAAATTTAGTAGGAATAACACGATCTGTGACGTATGCTATAGTATACCCAATTGTTCGCTTTGCTACTCGTCAAGTCTGTTATCTGTTAATGCTTTCTAAGGTTAATGGTGACTTATACCAAATATATTATATATGATTTATAATAAATTATAAAATCTATTATCAGAGAGTTTTAAAATTACTCAGGAGAAGATACTACCAATTTTTAATAGTGCTTTCCTGATTCAGTATGTGGAATAATCATTTAAAAAATATCTTAAGATGAAATATTACTTTTGACGAATTAAGGATTCTCATTTTTTTTTATGTTTTCGGTCTGTTTTCAACTTTTTAAAGTTTAAAATCGAATTAACTTCTTATCATATACAATGCAAGTCTGTGAACCCTAGTTGAGTCATCATGTCTTAAACCAAAAGAAGTTAGCTCTCGGTAAGTAAAAAAAAAAATAATTACGTTAATTGTCCGTTTTGTGACTTGTCAAGTCTGTTATCTGTTAATGCTTTTTAAGTTTAATGATGACGTATAAGACGCCTACAGGTCTAAATTTTAATTCATTTTTTTGTGCTGACTACTAAAGAGTGAGTAAGATGTATCAAATCAATAATCAAAGTCAGTCATCAACAAAGATCAATTTTAATTTTTTTAAAGCAATTTCCGTTTCAAAACTGCCACAAATAAGAAAATCAATATGAAACTAGAGATTGTATGTATTTTACACCGCTAGAAAAAATAAAAAGCTGATTTAAATTTTTTATTATTTTTAGCGGAGAGCTTTACAATTTTTCTAATCATTTTAAAGGAAAACCCACGAAGTTAAGTAAACCGATACTACTTGATAATAAACAGTTAACAATAAATTTTAAAACTTTTTCTAGAGGTTATTTTATTTTTACGACAATTTTATACTTAACACCAAAATAATACTTTCTGATGTTAAATATATAGATAAGTCTGGAGAATTTCAGATTATGATTCCTCATAGTTTTGCCTTTTTATTATTATTTGAACTTGAAATTGGACATTTCAATTTACCTTAACAATTTGAGTAGAAAATAGCTTCAAAAAAGTTTTTTATTTCAGAGTATTTTAATGAAAAACAAATTCCTTAAGCTTTATACACAAATCTAGAATACGAAATTTAGAAGTCAGCGAAATGAAGTTTCTTCTAAGGCAAGTAAACTTTGCTTGAGTTTCATTTTATATACAAGTTCGTTTTTTTTTCTTTCTGTTATTTTATCTTCTTCATTCTTCAAACTCGTTTTTGTTGCCCAAAAAGGCAAAATTGGCTTTCCTAAACGTCAATTGATATTGCGATAGAAAAACTACTTGAAATTATACTGAAACTGAACCGATTTGAAAATCCCCAACTCGCTTGAATTTATCAATTAGAGGTATTTTTCAAATGTCATAAGTAACAGTATAATTTTTAGTGTTGATAGGTTCTCTTGCACAGAACTCGAAATTTGGACGTAATAATAACAAATCTTTGCTTGTAACTATGCTCATTGCAGTTTTTTTTATAACTTACCCAGAGAAGAGAAAATCTGGTAATAATAAGTTATGAGAACTTATGGTGTCTTATCTATATATTAATAGGCTAGCAATATTTTGTCTCGCAAAAAACTCCCAAACTACGCAACAGAATAAGGTGTCGTTTTAAAGGTATTGTTATGTAGATGTGCAATAAGGTCTTAAATTATGAAAATTTCCTTTAATTAATTAATAAAATTAATAATTTAGTTTCAACCAATGAGAATTCATCAAATCATTTTTCGGGTGGTTCGCATAAGCATTGTTTCCGTAAGCATCGTTTGATTTAAAGTATTTCTGAATTAATAGATTGATAAACAAAAATAAGAGTGGATAAAAAAAAACGGAACTGAATTTCTTAAAAAAAGAGTTCAATATCTTTAGTTCCTTTGATAAATTTTTAGTTTCATGATAAATTTTTTGTTTCGTTACAATAGAATGGCAATGGCATCGTGCGAATATTCAAACCAAAACAAACGTGCGAATATTCAAACCAAAACAAACTTTCTACAAACAATTATTTTGATTTGAGATTTAAAACGATATCTTAGTTATTTAGTTCTATTTTTATTTATTTAGTGCCTGCTGCCTAAATAAAATGCCTGCTATCAGGCGTCGAAATATCTCTGGCAGACGTCAGAGAAATGAATGGCGGAATTCTAAACGGGAAAGCATTTCTTATTGAGATATATTCTCTGCTACAGCTCCAAATTTCTCAGCTACATGAAGAAAAGATAATCAAATTGTGAAGGGGGCAGAGAAGTGTATAAATTTCATTAAGTAATTGATTTCAATATCTGGCATTTTTATTTTAAAATTTAAATTTGTTAAAATGTTTTTATAAGATTGCGAAGCAATATGCAATGGAACTGCGAAGCAGTTCTGGGGGTTGGCGAGCGTAGCGAGCAGGGGGCGGAGCCCCCTAGTNAATTACTTTTATGATGTAGATACAGCAGTTGAACACAGAATGCGTGAACAAGCTAATGTCAAATGTGATGCGAACATTATGCATGAAATAGCTGTATATCTGAACAGAGTGAATTCATATGTCCAATCTTTTCAAACAATGGGTGATCTCTGTAGGAATTCCAGTGATGGAAATGAAAAGGAAATATGCATGCACATCACTGTCAACGCGTCGTCTGATCAACGACGGTACAATGATGCCACAAGTACAGATGTTGCAGCAATATTTAGATGCGTAGATGGAGTACCTCCTGGGGAACGAAACCTGGTGGTGATGTCAAAGTCAGGTGGCATTCGCACAGTTTCTGTTTTAGACTCATCGTTAGACCCATTGGCTTATCCGTTACTGTTTCCCCATGGTGATCCTGGATGGCATATTAATATTTCGCACACTGTTACAAATAATCAACGAAACAAAACAACAATGAGACAGTATGCTGCCTATCGTCTTTCCATCAGAGAAACTTTCAGTTTATTGCATCGTTCACAAAAACTGTATCTTCAGTGGGTTGTGGATATGTATGTTCGAATTGAAGGCACACGCTTAAATTTTATAAGGCACAATCAAAGTAATTTGAGTGCAGATATGTATTTAAATGTAGCTGATTACATACACCAGCGTGCAGCTGAAAACAATTTGAGAGTTGGGCGTCAAGTCATTCTTCCCTCTTCTTTCATTGGTTCTCCCCGTAATATGCATCAAAACTATTTAGATGCAATGTCCATTGTTCAAAGGTTTGGCAAAACTTCTCTATTCTTAACAATGACATGCAATCCACGTTGGCCAGAGATCAGTGAAAACTTAGCTCTACGGGAATCCTCTCATTATCGACCAGATATTGTTGTGCGTGTATTTCATTGCAAGTTGAAAGAACTTCTGGCCTGCATAGTAAAAAAACAAGTGTTTGGTAAAATTGCTGCTTTGATATACACAATCGAATTTCAAAAACGTGGTCTGCCACATGCCCACATATTATTAACTCGTAGCGAGCGAGCGTAGCGAGCGTAAGTGGTAGCGTAGCGAGCAGGGGGCGGAGCCCCCTAGTTACAATTATTCCCCAAAAATGTCTATGGCTACAACTGGGAAATACAACATACATTTTCCGCATTACTAAAGTGTTATTATGACAGAAAGAAAAAAAATTAAGAATAATTTTCTTCTTTATTTAACATCCATAATTTAACTTATCTCTCTTTAAACAGATCCTTGATTAAATAGAATCCTATTTTAACACGTGCCTCTCTTTCTACAAACAGCTAAACTTCAAACTTAACAAGTTTATTCTTTTAAAGTAAACAGTAACAAAAGAGTCAGGTAGTACCGCACGCCAGTAAGTAGGGCTCACTCCTGCCGACATGGCTACAATTGTCGCCAAATGTTCTGCAAACATAGCTAAAATCAAATTGAAATAAGTTTAGAATTTACAAAACAGTAACGAAATATAGTTTTAACGTACAATTTTATGCATTTAATAAAAATTGTTGGGCTAACTTTATTGTTCTACGAGCGATATTAATCATTCTACGTTTCGATCGCAATCGTTCTACGAGCGATTCAAATGGGTGTTCAAATGGAATAACTGAAGTCTCAAGGGATAGACCGTTTACCTCCCAATAAGATGAACCGAGTTCGAATTACAGCGATGGCTGGTCGATAAGGATAGCACCGACTACAGTACCTGCTGACGTAAAATATTCTTAGTGGTAGACGAATTATGGGTAAGAGTCACCTTATCGTGTGTCACCCGTGGGAGGATTTTCATGGTTTTCTTCTCTATGTAACGCAAATGCGGGTTAATTCCATCAAAAAGTTCGCCAGAAGGCCAATTTCATTCAATACTTTACCCAGGATTTCCCTTGTCTCCTGGATTCGGTTCAAAATTACAAGGCTGTGGTATTGAACATTAGTAGTCGTTAACTCAGAATCGGGGGCCAACTGTTAAAACCAGCTTATGAAATATAACATTCGCTCGAGATGTTTCTTAAGCTCAGTTAAAAATATTTGCAAATTTAATACTTCATCACAATCACAATATAAAAATATTTATGTATTTAACCATAATATACAGTTTTTTTAAAAAAAAATCATTTGTTTAGTATTATTTTAATATAATTATCATGTCACAATATTATTAATGTTGATATTAGAACATTTTTAAAACTACATAAATATATGGAATAAAAAAATATGAAATGTAAGGAGATCCTTTTAGAAAACTTCAAACGAAGTTGTATATTAACCCTCCTGGCGTCAAGCCCGTTATATTACGGGCTTCATTTCCTTGCTAAAAGCGGCTTGCCCGTGTTTTCACGGGTTCACGATCTGCCTCTGGAGCGGCGAACCCGTCTTTTTCTCCTCTAGAATATTTCCTTCCCCCTCAACCTCCTACTGCTCACAAATTGAGAGGCGTATAAGCTGTCATCGTAAATCACTCACTGTGCTATAGTATTTCTGTTTGAATAGATGTGAATATTTTGCATTCTTTTTGATTTTTGAACCTACACTCAAACTAAAAGTTTACCTTTAATAAACAGGTTATTTTTTTTTGTTCAACTTATTCGATAGATTTAATTTTATTCAATATTTATTGCTTAATTTATTATACTAAATCTTTAAATGTTTTAAATCGTTTTGTAGTTTTAAATTTCAAATAATTTTCGAAAATTCATTTAATTTTAGTGTAAATTGCAGCAAATTATTTCTTCTCTAAATAATAATGTAATATTTAATGAACTAATTTATGAATTTTTAATATTACCAATTTTCTATAATATTTAACTAATTTAGTTAAAGTAATTAATTGTTTTTTAAAAAAAATTTTTTTTTTTGCTTACAAAATATATTTCAAAACAATTCTTGCAATTGAAGTTAACTCTAAAAACATTCTCTCCTCTTCATGTAATGCTCTGGACTTTCTCAGCGTTTGCCTAAAATCCCATCACCTATGACACTAGTTTTATTTGTACTTTAGTTTAATGATATTGAAACATTTTCATGGATAGAGAGGAAATCGAAATTCTTTTCATTTGGAAATACGTTTTATTAAATTAGTAAAATTACAAGCTGTTAAAACTCCAAATAACTAAGTGAGTTTCAATATACCAAATATTTTTTTTTCATCCAAGCAAATAATCAAATGAATTGTAAATTTTTATGTCACTCACATTACGATATACATTTTAAAGAAAACGATTTATAGCTTGTTTTAGTAAAAACAAATAAGTTTAATAATAAATTTAAATTTTCTTAATAAATTATNTAAAATAATATATAATTAATTGAATCACTAATTATTTAAAATAAAAACAATATTTAATTAATTCAGTTTCAATTTCGCTTTGCGATGCTGTTTTCCTGTGGTTCTCTCTAACGTTTTATTTTCTTTATGCTTTTTTTCCTTTACCGATTTTCAAACATGACAGATTTTTTAAGTTTCATTATAAGTTTTACTTTGCCTAGAGCTTACTTAAATACAATTAAACAACATGTAACAGTTAATGGTCTTCGCAATTGATTTAAAAAATAGGAAGCAAGATAGTTGGTCGATTAAGTAATGTGGTTATAAAACTCATATAAATCTCTGAGTTTTCCTTCTAACTCTTCTTATTCATTAATTTCAAGAAAACCGAAGATTTCGATTGTAATGAAGATGCAATAAAAATTATCAAAAAAGGTTTTAAAAATTATCTCACCACTTCTAAAGAAATAAACCTAATGTTTTAGTTTGACAAATGCACAAGTTATAAACTTGCTTTTATTATTATGAAAATTTAAGTTGAAGATATAATGAAAATGGTGGGGAAGAATAATACCCACTAAAAACAAAAATCCGAAAAGTATACTCCCCCGCCAAAAAAAAAAAAAAAGAAAAAAATAGAAATCTAACCTACAATCCAAAAACTCCTGCTCAAATTAAACCACAAGTTTAGTTTAAGGGGGAATGATCTTCTCTTACTAGTTATTTTTTGTAATTGTGACATAAATCACTGATGATACATTAAATTTGGCTGTAAAAATATCCTTCCCGAAAAAAATGTGTAAAAAAAAATCTTCCTTTTTGAATATTTAAAAATGACTCATAAAATAATCAAAAATATTCCTTAAATACCTAATTTACAGTTCTAAAACTACATAATTATGTAAAATAGTTTTTAAAAAAATCACTTTCCAAAAATGGCTATAGGGACTTGCCCCCCCCCCCTGTTCCTTGTTAATCTTTAGGGATTGCGTAAATGAATTTCATTTAATATATTAACAAAACTAACTAGCAGTTTTTTTTCTTTTAAAAAAAAAAGTCATTAGTTTTCTCCATTTTTTCTCATGAAAGTACGTGACCTCAAGGGAAAAAAAATTGTTGTTTAACAGTGATTAGTTTACTTTAACGTGAAAAAAAAATCTGAAAATTTGATAATTTAAACTATTTAACCACTCCAAAACTGATTCGAAATTTTAACTCAACTAAGTGTCTAAATCTGGACTGCAAAAAATTCTTCTGCTAATAGTTTTCACTAAACTAAATAATAGCTGGGCACAAAAAAGTTCCTTAAACATTACTCAAGAAATGGCAAAGTTTCATCATTTTTTGAGAAATGAGAGGCAAAATTTATCAAACAGCTGCGTCGACGGCGGCAGTAATTATATGTATATGGCGTCAGTAATACTTTTTTTAATATAGAGAGCAATGTGTTATAAATCATTATGTTGGTTGTGTTGAACAAAGTGCAATTATGTAGTTTTTTTCTTGTATCGTTATATCTAAACCAATAAAATCCACTACTTTCAACGAACAGAACGAGTAAGCGGTTTGTTGATCAGAGAAACCAGTGTGGTTGAAATACATAATTTTTTAGATTAAACGTAAATAAAAGAGGGTTTCGTAAAAGGGTTAAAAAAAACTATTTGCTAAGTAAAGTATTTGGCCTTAAGTACTTTAATGTGAACCACGATGGCTCAGTGTTTAAAGGTACTTAGATGTTATTGTGAAGAACTGGATTAGATCCTCAATGGTGGTTTGAAGATCATCCAGCTTCTACGTGTACCCACTTGATTGTTAAGTAAAAGCGGCGTGTGCGCAATGTTAACCACTTCGCCACAGCCATGCCATTCATCAAGAAATTGTGGAGGTTTAACCTTCCTGGCATACAATGGGTTCTTGCGGGAATGCTTATTTTAAATATTTTAATGCAATAACATTTCATAAATTATTACTTACTTCCTACTCACACACTTAAAGTTTCATCTTTTAAATATTTCTTACCTAAAGGGAAAAAAATTGAAATTAAAACTTATATCATTCAAAATATATCACATATGCATGCCTGTTTTTAGAAAAAAAAAATGTATTAACTATTTGCACGTATTAAACCTTCATGCTATTGTTACTTTTTTTTCTCTTTTCTTCTGGGGCAGTACGTTCTGCCCCCCAACCCCAGTACTGCCATATTATTCCTTTGGGGTAGTATGTTATGGATGCTCAATTAGAATTTGTGGAGAGATAGCATACGACAGCAAAGATTGTTGATCTGAGAGCAACCCCGGAACTAGCAGTTTTTTCGTCCCGCAATGAAATCGATATCCCACAAAAACAAATTGAAAGAAATGTTATATTTCACAAGAACAAATTGTTAAGATAAGGCGTTCTACATTCTAATTCCTCATAAATATATCACTCCTTATCTCCCCTTCTGCTGACCAGACGAGTGGTCCTTTCGCCGTTCAAGCCCTCGTCCTCTAGCGTCCACCATGTAAAAGGTGGCAACCACAAACAATTTGTAGTTTACAAATTATCTATTTGTTTTTGTGGGATATCTATTTCATTGAGGTTGCTCTCGCCCTTTTATTACAAGTCACATGTAATACTCAGTTTGAATTGGTGGAGAGCTACTAAATTACGCAAAGATTGCTTTAAGTTGTGAATATATTAATCATTTGCGATCGTATGTTGGAAAGGAAATTGGAATTAGTGGAAAGCTACCATATGACCGCAAAGATTGATGTTGTCAGTTGTAAATATAATAACCCTTTGCTGTTATATGTAATGGATACCCAATTAGAATTGGTGGAGAGCTACCATACGCCGCAAAAATGGCTGTTGTCTGTTTTAAATATATGAACCATTTGTGATCGTATGTTATTGTTACTCAATTGGAGCTGTTCGAAAGTTAGCACAAAGTGTTAATTTTCCAAAAGTTGCTGATGCTATTTGAAAATATTAAGTTCTATAAGACAATATGCTTTCATGTTTGGAACAATTTCTATTAGTTTTGAAGTAGTTTACAACTATTTGGCCGTTATACTTAGAACTTATCTTCCTATTTTAAGTTCATATTGCAAGTTAACAACTATTGGTTATTGTAGGATTTTCTCATTTTGCATAGGATTTCGATCTTATTTTGCAATATTCAATTTTTAATTACCAAAAGAGTCATCTAATTTTGTAATTTTAATTTTATCTTTAGAACAAATTAAAACAAGGTACTAGTAATCTTTAATATCCAACGACATCATTCAAACAAAATAATCCATTGAAGACAGATTACTTAAATTATTTCAAGCATTAGGAAGCTAAAACAATATTCTTGCTATCGACAACACGTAAGCAAACAGAAAAACATGAGCAAATATTCATCGTAAACTAATTACTTCCTGATGCTCTGAAATAGCTACAAATTAGAAAGCAAAAATTTGACAATTCGTTGAAAACAACCATTTAAATAAATTAATTGACGCTTCTTACTCAAGACATATTGATTAGATGGAAAGTCAGAACGCTTCTGACAAATAAAGTTAATGAGATTCTTTTAACTAAATTTTGTTTTTAAGTTATTTCGTCACCTTAGTTTAAATTATTTGTTTTGTTGACGGTGAAGTGTTAATGATTTGAATATGTTTCGATTTACGTTAATGCGTTTAAAGTTCGTAAATTTTAAGCATTTTATGAAAGATTCTTTTTCTCAAAATAGTTATTAGCTTTTTAATGAATTAATAAAAATTAATTTCTTTTAGGATAGAAAAGTAAAAATGTCTTGATATGATTTCTTCAGCATATATTCAACATCTCTTTCTTCAGTTCGCATAGTGTGAATAGTTTCGAGGAATATAACTAGTTTTTAAAGAGATACTTGAAAACTAGAAAATTAATTTTTATGTGAATTATGTTAATTACACTATTATGCTACTAAAATAACTAAAATATTCTAGATAGGGTAATAAAATAAAGAAATTGTACTAATTACATGGGAAATCATAGATAAATCGAGTAATTATAGCTAGCTAAACAAATATTTCTTGCTGTTCATAAAAAAATTTCAATCGAAGATCTAATTTTTTGAGTTCTTCACTTAAAATATGCCGCATTATTTTCTTATTTATTTTTACGGAGAAAAAACTGTATTTCATTAAAAACATTCAGGATTTAGGAATAGCTATGTATCTAGGTGAGCCGGGTTCGAATCCCAGCAATGACTGGTATTCGAATTCCGCACCCGGCTGGCACCGACCACAATGCTGACGTAAAATATCCTCAGTGTTAGACGGATCATGGGTGAGAGTCCCTTTGCCACAAGACTAACTGTGGGAGGTTTTCGTCGTTTTCTTTTCCATGTGAAGCAAATGCGGGTTAGTTTCATCAAAAGCATACCACGAAAGCAAATTTCTCCCAATATTTGATCCAGGATCTTCCTTGCCTTCGGAATTGGGTTTAAAATTACAACGCTACGGCGTTGAACATAGGTAACCGTTAACTCTAAATGGGGTCGGCTGTTCAACGACGGTAATAAAATAAAATATTACCTGCCAAATAAGTTCGACTTTTTAAATTCTTCAAATTAACATAAAATATCGTTTTAAGCTAATAGTTAGAAAATATAATTCAGCATTAATTATTTATTAGTTAGCTAGATAACTTATGTGTATCTACTTTGCTCGAACTAATTTTGACAGTGAAGGGAATTAGTTTAATATAATACAACAAGCTTAGGATTCGATTTGAAATAAATAAAGAAAAAATTAAAAATAATATAAGTTAATATAATTTCGTAGGAAACAAAAGAAAATGCAAAGTAATTCAGTTAAAGATATTTGAAAGGCATATTAAAGAATAATGCACACTGGCCGCTGAGGTATATTGCTTGCTGCATACTTTCAAAAGAACAATAGATAGAACAAAAAAATTTCATTGTTTCTACATTTTACAAAAAAGGGTCTCTAATTAAAGTGCTGACAATAAGAAAAACATAATGAGTAAAAATTAAACATTGTGGAGTTTTTAACCAACTTTTTGCAAGAAAATTTTATTCTTACGTCTGCAGTAGTTTTTTTACACATTTTTTGTTATTTTTTTCAAGAGAATCTTATAAGTCAATTCCTATTCCCAACAGAAAAATGTTAAAGATTATCTGACAAAAAGTCAACGTCGTGTTTAAATTAGTCTATGCCTTATCCCAATTTTAAAATTTAAATTAAGATTGTTTTTCTATTTTTTTTAACAAAAGAACAGTTAAAATCTAATTTATTTGAAGAGTTAGCTATCTAATCAGCTTGACAGATTACTATAAAAAGCAATTATAATGCATTAGAGAGTACGCATATTAAAAAGAAAACTCTTTATCAAAAGTAAGGTATTATAACAATGCATGTTGCGTTGTTATTGTCAGCTAAATCTAAACATGATTTTAATATGAATTTTGAAAGTAAACTGATTATAACAAATTCGTGTATTTAAATAAAATGATTTATTGTAATTGATAGATCGTATTATTTTGATTTTCATTTTTGATTGAAATTGAAGAACCCACATCTTACATTATAAATCGTGAAGGCAATTTAATATTTTCAAATAATGTCTTAGCAAATGGATCAAAACGTAACTAATAATATATAGATTGTTTAATAAATAAGATAAATAAAAACGAGCTTATATAATTAAGATATTATAATATGTATTTATATTGTGTTCATTTATTTTATGCCGTTATTGAAAAATACAATAGATGACGATAATAAATTAACGCAATGCTAATCACATTTATAAAATTGATATGATTAGCGCTTAGTAAAATAAAAATGTGCAAAGTTTTAGGAAGGTTTTAGATTATTCTCGGCGAACTTTTCATATTTATTTCGAAATTTTCATACCTCAAAATGAGTTTTTGAGAAATTAGATATAGATCTTTGAATTAGACTTGTTTACATTAAAACATGGACACAGTTCAAAATGCGTATTTAAGAAAATGTACCAAGTTCAGAATGTGTTTCTAAGAAAGACGAAGCTCAAAATGCTTACTTAAGAAGATGGACACAGCTCAGAATGCGTACTTAAGAAGATGGACACAGCTCAAAATGCGTATTTAAAAAAATGATTAAATTGTGTTCAGAAGTAACTAAAAAATATTAAAATACAAATTTTATTTTCTTATGCTAAAAGGGAGGATTGATTGGAATTTTGGAAGTGGGAGGCTCATTTCATTTTCGAAATAGATAAGATTTGGTAACAGTTAAAAAATATCTATTATAGAATATTCTATCCAAACCAGTGGTATAAAAATTGCTCATTTCATATCGAATCCTTCCTCTAAGGTCGTAATAGTTCTATTTTAATTCTAAATAAAAAGCTTTATTAACAGCTGTTACGCAGAAAACAAATATTAAAAAAATTACACTTCAAGATAACTTTAAAAATCATTCATCCCTGTCACATTATTGACTCAAAGAAATACTTATTAACGTTTGTACAGTTCCTGGAATGGGTTGTTTGTTTTCATAAAATTTTATAAAATATTTCACTGCTTTTCAAAGATAGATAATAAAACAATTAATTGTAGTTCGAGAAATTCAAAAAAACAGAATATTTCTTTCGTAGTGGTGATATAAAAAAAACTCTAAAATTTAATCCGTTATTTTTTTTAATTTTTATTCATTTATTCTTTTGATTTGGAGAGATAAAGATTTAGAATATTCTAGATTACCTTGCATTAGTTATTCTACTCGTCAAAATATCAGTTTAACTTTAATTGAGGGAGACACAGCGTTATTCACGACTTTATTTGGATTTTTCTTAAATCAATGAATCACATAATTTCTCACATTGATGTGATGATAATTCATAAATATGTTGCCAACAAAGAGAGAAAATAATTTTGCCCTTTTCAGGGGCGTAGGAAAGGTTTATAGTGCCCGAGTGCAGATTTAATTTTTGCGCCCCCTGGTTATATGATTTCAGACTTATAGCGACTTGCTTCTCGGGGCCATTTGGAACTTTATATATTAAAACTGAAATTCAAAACACTTCACACTATACTGTAAAAAATACTTTGACTATGATTTTGCAAACTTTAAATATAACCAACAAAACTCGATAAGTTCATAAATTTCCATTCGATGTGGTGAAACCCTGCATACTCAACCCTCCATGAGGCATGTTATGCGTAATACTAGTGTAGTTTTTATTACACTGAGGATGCTGTTGATCTCGTTGATAGTTAAGGCATTTTTTAGGCAATCTGATGATTTTTTTAAAAATAAATTGAAAAAAAAATTAAACGTGCATTTAAAACTGCAATAAATAATAATTCTCATCACAGAAAATGTTTGGTAAATCATATATAAATTATAGGATCTGCAATAAGCAAATGGAACAGGTGATATTAAAAAAAAAAAAAACATTTCAACCAGGAATTTATTTCAAATTATGTTATATGATCCCCTTTACCCCCTCTTGCTACACCACTGACCAACTCTGGCACCATAGATTTCATTTCGGTAACTTTGCTTTGTAATAAAAACATTCGTTTTAGTTGTTTTTTAAAATAACTTTATAAATTGTGGAATGAAAATTAACAGCCACACTTCAGAATTTCAAAAAATACGTATTAACCTGAGAGTTCCCATTGCTCTCTTTTTTAAATAATAATCGCAAAAATTAAAAAAGTATTCAATTTAGAGATCCCAATTTTTTTTAACACGGATTTGGCTCCCGATTGTATCAAGACAATGAGAAAAAAATCCAATTTGTTTGGCTCTGTTAGCATTGCAACTTCATTCACAATTTTGTTTATAGAATTTGCCATGAAAACACGTTAAATGTTTTTTGTCCCAAAGTTTAGCTAGTAATAGTGAGGAAAGTTAGCTCTTAATGTTTTAAAATTTTGCAAAAGTAACTTAGATTCTGTTTTTGATATTTTTATCATAAAAATATACTGGTTAGACATAATATGCATAAATTTTTTAGAAAATAAATTATAAATTTTTTCTGATAAATATTCATACATTTTTTTACAAAATTCTTTACAATTCAACAAGAAAAGTAATATTACACTTTATTGTAAGAAATTTCTACGAGGTCCAGAGACAGTATTTCCTGTCTTCCTTGTCTTGGTTTATTAAAAATCTTCACTAGAAATTTTCAATTCTTCACTATTTTCAAAATTATTCTCAAATTGATTCATTGTAGACAACAACAAGTTTTCCGCTTTGGTAAACATACGAGGAGCAATATTTTACAATATTAATTTTTAAATTTGAAATATTGTGATGACGACAACTAATTTTAAAAATCTATGATTGCTTTGAAAGTAAAGGTGCGAATAAGTCTCATAAAGCTCGAACAAGGTGGCATTTTATTCCATTTGAATGTACGAATGCATGTTAAGAGAATATTTGAAAATATCATTAAGTTTATTTATTGTAACCCTTTATTACGTTGAGTAAAGACAGAAGTGCTCGTTATTGAATCGAGAAATATTAGAAAACAAGTTTAATCCGTATTGTTTCCAGCCAAATAATGAGAAATAACAATGATGGAAGCCATTAAAAGTTCAATTGTACTCCTCTAATTGAGTTTTACCCTCAAGACTTGAATTAAGAAAATCTCTAAGATTTAAAATTATGATTAGATTATTCCGATTTATGACTCAATCAAGTCGTATTGTTTGAAACAGACATTTTTCATTTAGAGTTTGAAATTGTAAAGAATTCATGACTGTTGGTTCTCCCGTGGGTGGAATTAATGACCATCTTATTTACCTAGTATTAAATTTTAAATTGAAAACGTACTAATCTTAATTTTGTTTCAAGTAATATTTAGTAAATTTTAAAGTCAATGACATAATACAGTTTAAACTTCTGAAATGAGTGAAAAAATATTTTAATTAAAACGTAACGTTTGTTAGTTTTATTTCTATATAGATATTAGCTTCCCTTAAGAAAATAGATACAATGGTTATCTTAAAACGGTTTACAAAAAGTAAAACGGAAGGTTAAGTACGATTCATAACGTTCTGATCATCACCAATCGACACTATTAGTTCTTAAATTTGTCAACAGATGGCGCTGTTGAGTGAAATAAACTATAAAAACGTTCGATATAAACTAAGGTAAACAACGTTAAAGAGCACAAAAATATTATTTTTGTGCTCCTTAACGTTGTTTACCTTAGTTTGTATTTTAGCACAAAGGTCGCCCACTTGTGTACTTACGTTCCATATAGTATGCCAGATCAATTGATTAACATGATGCAATGCAGGAACCCCAAATTCACCCATTTTACTTTAATCATGAGGATTTAGGATGCCATTTTCGAGCTCTTTTTATCTTCACAGCATTAGCTTCTTATGCTAGTGTCTCGGCAGCATATTAGCATTAGGTCATATGAATATGTAGAAGTTCTTCGAGTACTGACACAGCGTGAGGGCAGTGATCATGTCAGATCATTTCGGACCATTCCAAACATGAGACACTACGAAGGAGATTTAATTGCCAAAAGAGAACAGTCTGAGAAACAGAAGCAAGGAACCTCATAAGACTTGCTTTCTCACTTTGTGATTAAGCTTAGATATTATTTTAACACTAACATCTATGAGTGCATACTACTTAAAAGTTACTTTATATTTACACAATCATTATGATTATAAATTTTTTTTAGTTTTTAGACATTCTTAAATAATAAAACTTGTCCTGTACTTGTAGCTCATTGAAGCATTGAATCACCAAACTAGATGCCAAGTAGATACCAGTGATTTCAAATAAAATATTTGTTAAATATTTCCTGAGTTTGGGTCCCTTATTTTGAAAATACTGTTTTAGGAATTTTTAAGTAAACACCGCCATCTCTTGACAGGTTTTGTAACTAAAACTGGCATTTAATTTGACAAAAAAAGTAGCTTTTTGAGCAGAACGCAATAAACCATGCATATATTATATTTTTTTTTAATTGATTTTTCAAAATTTCGGTGCTACATCCAGTGTAGCTGTATATAAATAAATTTCTTTTAAACACTATCTTATAAAAAAAAACGTAAAAATTAAAAGATTTTTTTAATATGTTGCATTCTTATTTTTAAAAAAATCAAATTCGCACTTGCCCAAACAGCAATATAAAAAGTAATCGTTGCTACTAATATGTTAGAACTTACAAACAGGAATAAGCCTGAGGAATATTTAGATAAATTTAAGTCAGAAACCATATTTAATAAAATCACATTTAAACAATTGGGGGGAAAACTAAGGATTATAAAATGTTTTTCTGCTTTGCTCTTCATTGAACGGATTTTTCCGAAGTTAACGAGCCTGCTGCTGTCCTTAGTGCTATAAAAAGAAAGAATTTGAAAAGCTTTATTCTGTTATTATTTGTAACAAACCAACAGAATTTATCAGAACAGCTTGAGGAAAAGCTAATATTAAACTTCAAAAAACATTCTGCCAAGAATAGTAAGTAAATTGCTCTATTCAGTGAAGGATTGAAGAGACGGAAGAAACCAGAACACCTTTTAGTATATCAGACAATGATAAGATAAATCACTTTGCGCATCAGTATGATAAGATTTGTATCATACTGATGTATGACGCCTGTATTTATATCAGGCATTGCTAACGGACTAATCTTAAATTACAAAAAAAAATTGCACAAAAGGAAACATTTTGGACTTAAATATACTATAATGCTTTTTGCCATTCTCAAAGTGTTTCGATAAAAAATAAATAATTAGAACAGAGTAAAATATAAATGCCTATATCATATAAAACGCTTATACCTATGCATGTATGTCGTCGAAAAATCAATCACATTTCTTCCCTAGCTTTGGCAACAGGAATCAAACAAAATGAGCAATGGACTAGCTAGAAATGAGAAGCTAAAACCAAACTGCTCATGCTTTAAAAAAATTTCTTTTTTAAAATACAAATTCATTTATTAAGTTACAATTTTGTTATTTTGTTACAATAAAGTTCTGCATTACTTAGTTACTATAGACTAATAAAGAGATTTTGCACTTTGACGTAGCATCCCATATGATCAGTACGTAAGTTCCGTGTCAGCTCGGTAAAGAATCAAGATTATTCTACAGTAACTGCATCGCGCAGACCATATGTACTACGTTAATGCACAAGATGCTTTATGAAAGGGCGAAATCTCTCTAATCACTATTATCTATAAGGACTGCACAGAACATACTTACTTGAATGAAGAGGATGTCACGTGTCTTAAATCTCTTAATTATTAAGGAAGTAACTATTAATTATTAAGGAGACGGTGACTACTAAAACAGGAGGTCGTCGGGCTACCAGAGCAGGGGATCAATATTGCAATGGCATATCTTCGGATCATCCTCAGAGATGGTTCCCAGACTGTCGCCAATAGCCCATTGTGTAGCTCCAGTGCGACGTAAATAAAATACCCACCTACCGTAACTACTAAAAATGATATTGTTTTGTTGTACCAATAAGATAAATACGGTATATGTTAAATCTAAATGTAAGCCTTGTATGAAATTATTATTACATTTATATACGATAATTTAGAAGCTAAAATTTTCGATGAGAAAAGATCGTATTCATATTCGCTAACTTTAACCATGCTTTACGCTAACACAATTTTTGCAAATGTTGCATATTACGTGAACTAATTAGTATAACTAAATTTCAAAATCGCATAGATTGGCAGGTTAAATTGTCAGAATATTTCACGCAGATTTTCTATTTAAGTAACTTCACGCCAGAGAAAATTTAATTATCGTTAGCCGGACACATAATGTGGACTTTACTAGAAAGAGTTATTAATAAACTGAAAGACACAAGAAAAATGCTAATTACCCATTAAAAAGGGCTGAGTACTTTGTGGTAACACTTTAAATTAAATACAACATTGTTTCAAATATAAAATTAAAGCAATTTTGAAATGAATTAAGAAGAATAATTTTTCCTGCTCCTTTTTTAATGGCTTCTCTGCTAAAAATAGTTAAGGAACAGATGAAAAATTATTTTAATTTGCATTTAATTAAGTTAGAGCAAATTATAGGGTTACCACGGTTGGTAAGTTTTGGCTATTCTTGAGCATTACAAAAGCTTCTCAAGTAATTTTGCGATACCCATATTAAATTTCTTCAGATTAAAACTTTTCTTAATAAATTTTGTTTTTAATAGAACGGTAGAAACTCAGTTGTTAACACAATACATGTCTTCGTAAACAAATTAATAGGGATGTATTAATAATTCACAAGTACATTTATGCGGTTATAATAAATCCATAACATGTGCAAATCTTAAACAGTGTGTGTAAAATGTATCATTAAAGGTAAATTTTCAATTTATGTACGCATTTTTTAACAAATTTTAATTTAAAGAGATTTTTATTCCCTAATTTAAAACAGCAAGTTGACTTCAAATACTTATCTTATCAGAATAGTTAAAAGCTTATTAACTTTAAAGCAATT
Organism: Parasteatoda tepidariorum; assembly: GCF_043381705.1. Classification (NCBI taxonomy): domain Eukaryota; kingdom Metazoa; phylum Arthropoda; class Arachnida; order Araneae; family Theridiidae; genus Parasteatoda; species Parasteatoda tepidariorum. Next base: position 95,720,073 of record NC_092204.1, on the reverse strand, counting down.
TGGAATGATTTCGCAATTAGAAAGCAATAGAAATTTCATTCAAACCTTCGTTACACGCTCTTCAGTTACGCCTACCCTTGCCACTGAAAATTCTACACTTTGAAAGCATCCCTAATTACAAAGAGTTTAAAAGTATTTCAGTTTTAGTATTCTGGAAAATAAGAAAGAAAAATACGTTTAGAAAATACATTAGACCTTTTATTTCCCCTTGAAACAAGATCATGCCCTATCAATTACTAAAGCATCCGCGGTTCCATTTAAAGATTACTTTTCGTTAGAAATGTTCTTCATAAAATGTATAATATTTGGGCGCAGTTTTACTTATATTAAGCTAACTATTCATAATTTATAATAAACAAGAACTTTATTCGGAGAAAATAAGCATTTCTTTGATTAAGTGAGGGGTCTGAAAATAAATGATGTTACTATTTTATAATCATATACTTATTGGAACTTAGTTCTACATATTTTTGATTGATTTGCTTTCACAGCATTATTTCGAGAGATTCAGGATTTAACATATATTTAATTCTTAAAAATGGATCGTACTAATACTTTTAAAATAATTTTTTGGCAAAGTATTATCTTGGTAGTGTCGCCTAAGTACCACAACTATTATTAGGCATCAATTCGAAAGTATATAAGACATTTCAACTCAGATTACATCATGGAGGTACCTTTTGATAGATGAAGAGATGAAGGCTGACATAGTCGGAAGCTCTGTCATTGGTGACCCGGACGTGATATGAACTCGCCTACATCGACAGTTACACCAACTTTAATTAAAACACACCTACTTTGATGGATGGTTTACATTGAAAAGTTGACTTGCTATTCGTGACTGCGTTATTGTCCTCCTCAAACGTCCTTCACACAACGAGATCCTGTCACTATAGACTACTAATAGCAACACAGGAGCGACCACGCACACAATCATCACATAATACCACTCTCACCACCTGCGCTCATCCGGTGAACTTAATACAGCTCTCTTCGTATTTCGCAAATACGGCAACTAGTGGTTCTATCTCTGATAAAAATTCTTGTGGGGGAGTATTGAAGCGTAACTATCACAACGATGATTAAACATTAATTCGCTTAAATTATAAGACATGTTAACTGGATTGTATCTTGGAGGTACCTTTTGATAGATGCAGGTTCACATAATTGGAAACACTCTCTCCACATTAGGATAAATTATCCTTTTTTTTAAGCTCTTCTACAAATTATCTTCTCAAATAATGCATAGTTTCTATTCCTAATGGTTGAATTTTCCTGTGACTTTACATTCTTAGATTAATTAAGAAAATCAGATTTATAAGTTAAAACCACCAGATGAAGGAGGTTAAAGTTATATTTGAAATTTAACACAGTCTTTTTGAAGAAATGTGTTCACGTAACATAAGCAACCAAATATTAACAGTTATCAAAAAATACGCTGAAGAGAAATTCGTTTTTGATTAGTTGCAGTGAGTTGTAAAGTTGACAGTGACCACAACCGTGCTTTCAAATGTATGCACACTAATATGTTACAAATTGTTAAGAAGGAGTTGCGCAAAGAACATAAAATTCTGTTTTGTACAGAAAAATATTCTTAATTACGAGCGAAATTTTAAAGAATAGGTTTCAACCCAAATATAAATAAATGTTTCCACAATGATCATTTTTTAAGGAAAAAAATAAAAATCAAGTCGTCTATTTCTTTGAAGAGAAAGTGAAAATGTTAGATTTTTTATTAATTTAAAACAATAAGAAATTCCTTAGAAATTTTTATAAATATGTTGGCTTAATTTTGAAATATGTGGCACTTTAAAGGAATTTCTATTGAAAATACTTTTAGATGCTTACAATTAAAAAAATTATCGCTCATGTGTTAAATATCAAAGGAAAATCTTCACATTTTATTTGCATTCGCTTAATAGGTACAGTAAAACCTGCAGGAAAGATCACCTTTATGTAGAAACCACCTCTATTTGCTACCACTTTTGAGAGGCAGAGAATTTTTTCTATTAACTTTATGTTGAAGAAAATCTTTAGGAGAGACCAAAGACCGCTCCCAACGACCAGGCAAATATCTGGCAAAATTACTCATAATTGGTAAACTTGTTTTTACAAATAATTATATCAGTTGGGATCTTTTTTTTTTGTCGTTAAATTTTATACATAGATCCGTCTCTTCATGACGCCAACAGAAGTGGCATTTCCGCACCAAGAAAATGACACTGACTAAAATTAGAATCGTTTTAGAAAAATCATGTATTTTCGATAACAATTTTGAAGTCAATGGAAGCCATTTCCATCAACTGAGGAACAGAGAGTAGTCGCTCTTGAGAGGTTTCACTGTATTTAAATCGACGAAAATATGAATTTGTTTTAATTAAGCAGTGTTCGAGAAAATTAAAAAAAAAAGACTATAAGAATTTGATTATTAAGTTACTGTACTAGTTTGACGAGTTTCCTTAAATTAAATACTAGTTTCATTTTGCTGGATTTATCTCTTGAACTCAATGCATACGTTAAAAAATTGTGCTTGAATTTAGAATAACAAGACTGAAATATAATTAAATGAAAAAATTACATGCATTTTCATACTATAATGCAAGGAACTGTTTCTACTAAGTAATTCGTTGGTTATAATCATGCTAAATCATGTTAACTACATTGCGTGGGTGGAAGTGTATGGATCACTTTTTGTTGTAGTATAACTTCCCAAAGTTTAGTGCTAGTATATGAGTAGTAATCTGTTTTTGCGTAACAACGTTAGTTGTTATGCATCGAATATTAATTAGCGATTTTAAACTGTTTCATGGCGTTAAACTCTTAATTAGAAGATTGCGAGAGCTGCCATTTTGAACACGAGTTGAGTTGCTTAATATATCGCTAGCAAGGAAAAAAATAAAGGAATAGAAAACGATAGTTGTATAACCTTAAAGAGGAAATACATATAAACAATATTCCATAAAGTTATTAAAGAATGCGAAGAATAAAATCGCAAATGCTTTCCAAGATTAACTTTTCGCTTAAGAAAACATTGAATATAATAGAGCTTTATATTTTTTGTAAAAAATATAATGAAACAGATATTTTTTTATTTTAAAAACAAAGAATTGTTGGAGATTAATGACAAAAGAACTAAATAACTGTGAAAAAATGAAATGACAACTTAGAGAGGAGATCTGTCGAAAGAGCTTCTTTGTTTTAATTTAGAAAGAAAAGAAACTTAAAACTATGAAGGAATTAATATTCGCAGTTGTTAATTCGAAACAAAAAACAATCTTTTTTCTAAAATTTTTAATTGGAGTGTAAAAGATTCGTAATTCAAAGAGATTATGTCAGATTGAAAGATAAATGCGTGATAAGCTCAACGTCACAATTATGAAAATTTGTGGAATTATAAATGAACGAGCTCTGAAAAAATACCTATTTTTTAATAGCTCACTGTTCTTAGTTAGTGATCAGGAAATTTGCTATATTGAAGTCACACATCAATGAATTATAATTGCGTTGTAAAAGAAAAAAGTTATTTCCTCTTTGTCGATTTTTAAGTAAAGATTATTTTATTGTTTATGTTTTTCGGTTTACAGTTAGAAAATACATATTTTTTTGTCAATTAAAAAGTTTTCTGTTTGCGTTTTAACATTTATTAAATTTATATTTCGAAATAATTTCAAAAAATAATAAAGGAAGATTAAGTTTATAATAAATAGTCAATGCTACAAAGCTTACAATTTTATATTAGTTATAAAAATAAACGATATTTGAGTAAGTATTTGTATAAACTTAGAGAAATATTTTATGTTGACACCATAGTTTCTTGATAGGGTTACTACAATTTCGGTACTTAATTAGTTTTTATTTTGAAATTTTGTTATAGAAAATGCAAGCATTGCTTTAGAATACAATAAAAAATATTTTTAAATACCAATTGCATAGATTTTTGTAAATTTTAATTGTTTTTTTTCTTCAAAACGTTAACTGCAAATCATTTTTAATTTTTAGTACCTTTTTTATACAATTTGGCACAAATTTAAAAATTAAATTTAAGAAGGATTACATGAGTTTTGAGACTTATTTAAATTTCAAGTTGATAAAAAAAATATTTTAATAAGTATTTTATTAAGTATTTTACTTTAATTTAAAAGTTTATCATTTAACTCCTTCATTGAAGGTGGTCAAAGTGCAAAATTAGGAAATTTTGCTGATGACCAGTAGCCAGTTGTAGCATTTTTCATATTGACCTATTTTTAAAACATGTGGTAGTGATTTCAAAAAATGATATTCTAAACGATTAAAAAACTGTACATCAATAAAGTAAGATATTTCTTTTAAAGCATTTTTCAAAATATATTGCAATATTGCATTTTTAATAGTTACCACTTTTTAAAACATGTGGCCACTTTTTAAAAAGGGAATAGTTTAAACGATTAAAAAACTGTAATTTAATAAAAGTTAAACTTTATGATAAAAGAGTGTGATAAAGTAATTTTCAGTATATTTGCAAAATATTCATACTAATTATATGTATATTAAAAATATAATAATAGGATGCAAATGAGGCTCATTTTCATGAAAAAAAGTGTCAATCGTTGGGTAACTAGCAGGCAATTGCCTTGTAGCCGGTGGAGACCTTCAATTTTGCCTTATAGATAAAAATTGTCTTACTTATTTCTGTCAAATTTAAGAACTAATAAAATTGTATGTTTTTATCACTAAAACTATGATAATTTTTTCCACACACTTAATTTTGCCTTATACTGGTGGGATAAAAACTGTCTTACTTATTTTTGTCAAATCTAAGAACTAATAAAATTGTATGTTTTTATCACTAAAACTAGGAGAATTTTTACCACCCACTTAATCTTACCTTATACTGGTGGGATAAAAACCGTCTTACTTATTTCTGTCAAACTGTATGATAAAAACATTCAATACATCAAAATGACTTTTACTATTTTACAGTTTATTTCAAAATTGAAAGCAATCACATTTTTAAAACAAATTAGTTACATAAGATAAAACAAACGAGTCGGAACAGCAATATACTAAATTATTCCACACGCAATTATTATTATTTCATTTACTTATTTATTTTGAAAAAAAAATTCAAAGATTTTGAGAAAATTATATAAGAAAAATGACATATGTCTTCTTGAAATGTTAAAAAGTATCTTCTTCAAGCGAAAATATTCTTAAATGTCTTCAAATAAATGAAAGCATTTAATTGAGTTTTACCTTTTAAAGAAGGTAATTTATTTTTCTTAATTCTAAAGAAAGGCAGAAAATTGTTTTGCATAATTGCAGCAAACAGCTTAAAAAGTCAAAAATACTTTCACTTACAATGAATTCTTATTTGTCTAAAATGATTCACTTAACGACTTCCCATTGAATTAAAAACATTTTAAACGAAGTACTTTAATTTAATTAACAAAAGCCTATTTTTTTAACTCAAGAGTTTATTTTCAAACTTGCTTTTAAAAATATCAAAGATACATTTTTAAATTTGTTTTTAAAGCATTTCAATTCAATATTGCCTTACACTGAGTTTACATAAAAGAGTATTTGATTAAAATTGAAGGTTTTAGATTTTTGTCGTCTTGTTTTAGGGAATAAATAAATATTTATTTGCATAAGTTATGGATTTCTTTCAAAAATGTTATTAAAAACAAATTAAGTAGTTTCAGAAATAATTCTTCTACAAGAAATGATTTTCGAGTTAAATGTTTTCTTAGTATGATTTTTACTTTAATCTTAAAAAAAAATTCAATTATAAAACTTGCGCTCCGAAAGTAAAGTGAATCATTATTTCATAAAATCTAAATACTTCATTCAATTCTTTACTATTATTATTAAATATAAGGATTCAGTTAATGCTAGTATTTTTTTACTATTTTTGATTTAATTATGTATTGTGTGTATATTGAATTTCTTGATTCAAATGTGTTACAAATCAAATAAAAGTTTTTAAAATCATGTTAAAATCGTTTATAATATTTTCTTAATTTTTAAAATTTCCTAATGAAAGTAAATATTTCAATAACTTTTAGACACTTTCATATTTTTGTTTCATAAGGAATTATGTTGAATTCAGGCATGCGGTCTTTGTAGCATTTCAAGCCGTTACAACATTTATGGGTTTTTTACAATAATTTTATTTAATTACTTTTAAAATTAACTTTAAAGGTCATTTTTTATATAAAAAAATTATTTAGAGCGTGTTCTTAATTGAAATTGTTTCGTTTTTTCCATTTTATTAATAAAAGGGTGTTATTAAGTTCCTTATTCTCAAATTTTATTTTCGAAATTAATCCCTGTCTTTAAAATGAAAAAAAACAAACATTTTTTTAAGGTCTAGACACTTAGATTTTTTTTCTCTTAATTTCATTAGAATTAAAAAATATGTATGCAGGTTCGATTTTTTGCTTCTTACATTTTAAATACTGTAAAACGTTTAAAAATTAAAAAAAGAACTGCATTTGAGATGTTGACCATTTGAATTCTCTTATGTGTGATAAATTGTAAATTTACACAGCGCAACTTATTTACAAAATCTGTGATTGATGTTTTAATAGCATTTAATTTACAATTCATTTTCATTCTTAATTTTTGCAAAAAATAATATAAGAATGATTGTTTTTATTGTAATTTAATTCGATACATTTAAGGTAAATTAAATTCGATACATTAAGGTATTTACTAACGTAAATAAGGTATTGTTTCATCGCTATATTATTATGATGGATATTTAAAAATAATTATAATATAACGAATATTTCCAACAAATTATTGAGAATTCTTTCTTACATTTTAATTGAATGAATTTGGGCTTTATAAATTCTCATTTAAACAGTGCTTCATTTTATTTCAATGTTATTGCGATGAATGTTAGTAAAAATAATTTTTTTATGCTAAGAGATTTGTCAAAAATAATGATATTTTTAATAATTTGGACAAAAATAATTGTTAAAATAAATATGTATATATATATGTTAAATAATATATGTATATATATGTAAATAATATATAATAAATATGTATAGATATATGTTAAATATGTATATATAAAATAATAAATAAATATATATATATGTATACAGTGGTGGCCAAAAGTGTGGACATTTTTTGAAAGTTTCATGTTTTTCAACTTTGTGTGCTTGTAAAATATATTAATTTTCACTTAAATACAAACGTTTATATATCAAATTGAAGGTAATTTAATGTAAAATTTAATAATAAATACAGTATTACAATATCTGTATTACAAAAAAAGTTATTCAACTAATAGTAAGATCTATCTTAGAATTGCATTTTCTTAAAGTGATGCTTACACAATCAATACTTAGTAGGATAACCCTTAATTTTTAAGACAGCTTCACAGCGTCTTTTCATCGAGTGAACGAGTGTTTGGAGTTCATCTTTCGTAATCACATGGTGCCAAGAATCAATTATAGCTTCAATAAGTTGTCTTTTATTGGATGGACGTTTTTTCGTACAAGAATTTTCAAACGTCGCCACAAATTTTCAATTGGATTGAGATCAGGGCAGTTTCCTGGCCATGATAATATATAAATGCCTTTATTTGGAAAACATGCTTTGTATACTTTTGCTGTGTAGGATGGAACAGAATCCTGCTGAAAAATAAATGGTGCTTTGTTAGGGAAGAGATCCCTATTGGAAAGTATCAATTTTGGTTTCAGAACAGTTTGGATATATTTTTTGGCATTCAGGATGCCATCAATCACTTGAATTCGGCCCACACCATCTGCAGACATACATGCCCAAATCATGACATTTTTTGGGCTTTTTGTAGTTGCTTCAATTTAATCAGGATGAAGTGATTCACCTACTCTACGTCTCACGCATTTTCTACCATCACTATCAAAGAGAGATATTTTACTCTCATCGCTCCAGATTACTTGCTTCCATTGATTTTCTGACCATTTAAAGTGTTCTTTTGTCCGCTTAACTCGTTTTTTGCGTTGGAATTCCAGCTTGTATTCCAAATCCTGATAACCTTCTTCTTATTGTTCTTGAACTTACTGCAATACCCGCTGCATTCATTTCCCATCTAATGACATCCGATGAAATTTTTCTATCTTGAAGGCATAGCCATTTAATTTTTCTATCAGCAGTAGCACTTGTGATTTTTTTTCGTTCTGATTTGGCATCCTGAATGCCAAAGAATACATCGAAACTGTCCTGAAACCAAAACTAATACCTTCCATCAGGGATCTTTTCTCCAACAACACACCATTTATTTTTCAGCAGGATTCAGCTGCATGCCAAACAGCAATAGTATGCAAAGCATGGTTTCAAAGTAAAGGCATAGATATATTATCATGGCCAGGAAACAGCCCTGATCTCAATCCAATTAAAATTTGTGGCGACGTTTGAAAATTCTTGTACGAAAAAAACGTCCATCCAATAAAAGACAACTTATTGAAGCTATAATCAATTCTTGGCACCACGTGATTACAACAGATGGACTCCAAACACTCATTCACTCGATGAAAAGACGCTGTGAAGCTGTCTTAAGAAATGAGGGTTATCCTACTAAGTATTGATTGTGTAAGTATCACTTTAAAAAAATGCAAATCTAAGATAGAGCTTACTATTAGTTGCATAACTTTTTTTGTGATACATATATTGTAATACTGTTTCTATTATTAAATTCTACATTAAATTACCTTCAATTTGATATATAAATGTTTGTATTTAAGTGAAAATTAATATATTCTACAAGCACACAAAGTTGAAAAACATGAAACTTTCAAAAAATGTCCACACTTTTGGCCACCACTGTATATATAAGGAAAGTCTACCTCTCTTTACGATCACTTTCGGCAGGCACTGAATTTTTTCATATACTTTGTGTTGAAGAAAACATTTAGAAAAAACCATTAAAACCTCTTCCACCAACCGAGCAAATATTTGGGCCAAATGCGGAAAAAGTCCAATAAAGAAACTCGAAAATACATCAAAACAAAAAAATTTGACCAAACAAATAGATTAAAATGTATTCAAAATATTTGTGTGAGGCTCTTATTTAGAGAGTTCTTCTGTCAGCATGCATTAATGACGATGCTATCAATGATTTACTTCAAGAATTGAAAGTTAAACTAGAAAGTTATTTAAGAAAAAAAAAACAAGCATCTTAAACAAACAAACCTCTTCTTATCTTTTAAAGCTAACTAATTTTTATGACATAAAATTAAATGCAAACTTAAACAAAAACATAAATATTTATTTATTTAAAATAGCTTTATCATCTATAATTGGTAAAATTGTTTTTTCACTTAATTATATCAGTTGGGATCATTTTTATAGACGTTAAATTTTATTCATCGAACGTCTTTTCATGATTTTTACAGAAGTGGCATTTTCGCATCAAGAAAATGACACTGATTAAAATTAAAATCACTTGTGAAAAATCACGTACCTTTGATAACAAATTTAAAGTCAATGGAGGTAACCTCTAAGAACGACCAAACTCCATCCACGACCATTTTACTGTGGAACGGAGAGAGTGGAAATATATATATATATATATATATAAGAAGAGAATGGAAAGATAACACAATTGCCAATCACAGAAGACTTCTGATTAGCAACGCACAAAACAGCCAATCAAAATTGAGAACGCATGTGTGTGAAAAGGTAATAATTTTTAATAATGCCGTCAAAAAATACAAAATATAAACTGACCTCAAATAAAACTCAGAGGACTTCGAATCAAATAATTAAAACTCTACTATTACGTTTATAAAAAGTAAGATTTATTAACTCAACAACAAAATTATAACATTAAAAAAAAAAAATCTCACACGTGTTACGTAAAGCTATAAAAAGACTGAACGATTATTTATGCAAACGATTATATATGATTATTATGAACTAAACTTTATGCGAACGATTGTTTATGATGTCATTAGATAATAGTGTCATTAACGCAATATTATCCAGTGTTTATTAATAATTTTGAGTGACAATGTAAAAACATAGTTGTTCTTAAGTTTTATAATAAAATGTTTCTTTTGATAGAACTCAGTTATTTATTTTAGAATTCCAATATATTTTAATAGCTCTGATCAATCGGGTAGAATTATTGGAAGCACGAATCAACACTCTCTCAAAAAATTATTTACATTCCAAATTATCAAAATATATTGAACAGAGTTTACTTAAAAATACTTATATCTTTCATAGAATATCTTAGGTGACATCAACAGCGACGTACAGCTGAACATAATTTAGCACCACAAAATTACCTGGAAAATAATCGTAGTGCTATCAATACGTGACGGCGGAATGTGCGGCAAAGAAATGTTGAAGAGTCAAGACGTTTATGAAAACGAATATCTTGGTGAGTCTTTATCAGACATTATACCCCCTTTTTCCGTTGGAACATTCAGTGATGAATGTGTAAACTGTGGTGCTCTTTCGTTTCCAGCAGAGCATGGCAGAACGAAATTTAATAGCTACCATCATGGCAAAGTTGAGCACGCCAATCTGGAATATCCAGAAGTATTAAAAGATCTTTTACTTGGCAGCCATTCTGATGCAATTAACTTTAAACAGAGTGTTCGATCGTACAACTCTGCATTTGCGATGGCAGCTTTTTGCCCATCTCATGAAATTTCTCTTAAAGGGATCAGTTGTCTGACTTTTAAAGGTGATGTCAATGTTACCGCGACAACAGATTTGATCCCTCCTAATAATCAAAATCACAAATTTGCTCAAATTTATATAAGTTTACAATATTGTTTGTATTAAAATGCAATATATAAGTTTATAATGCTGATAATAAGCACCTCTGACATTTTACAATCCTATCACATTCTCTTTCTCTCTCTATGTGATGTTGGTGCAGAAAAATTGCCAGCTAATCTCCAGGAAAACAACTTTAATTTTGTTCGCGAAGCACACAAAAATGTAATTGCGTAGCAATTATCGGGGATTGGCGAGCGGTAGCGAGCAGGGGGTGGGGCACTCTAGTATATATATATATATATGTAATACAAAAATTAAATACTTTTGTTTTAATAAAAGAATTAAAACTCTTTCGTTTTCATAAAATGTCTTTGTTAAAGAATAAGCGTAGAGAGATTCTATTTTGGGAATTCAAGACTGAAAACATACCATTGAAATATAAATAGATTTATATTTCAAAGGAAGAGTTATTTTTAGAATCGTTCCCTTTTTCACTTCCATATAAGGAAGCAGAAATGATTTTCCTTTATGCGTTTGGTTACAAGGAATGTACGAAATGTGCCTTTTTACCTCAAATCTGTTTTGGTATAAAACGTAAGAACGCATAGTTTTGCGTGTCCTTTTCATCATGATTTGATCCTGATAAGCTGTTCAAGAATTGTCAGAAGTCTTGTCCATTCCCCTCCCACAGGGAGTGTGGACGTGAACTGTTAGCAATACCAGCCTACATTTAAATAAACCTGTTTAGAACGTATGATGGCTTAAGACTGCAATTATTTTAAGCTAAATACAACACTGATAACAGGGTTGGAGCCCTGTTATTAAAAACGAAACGTGCATCATTCAAAACGAAACGTGCTTTCACAGTCAGTCAGTAATTCATATCCGGCATTTCAGTTCTTATTTCAGAGTAAATGTAATAATTAACATAATATGTTTTTTCTTTAAAGAAACAAGAAATCCTGCGAGAAACTTCCCACAAAGTATTCTAGCCTATCATAACTTTTATATTGTAAAACAATTGATAAAGAATACTTGTATGATTTTAACTTTGGAGTCCCGAGCATTTAACGAGGTACACGCCGTCATACAAATTTATATAAATCAGAAAATAGCAACTTTTATTTTAATTATCTTGAAAATAACCAGCATTAACATTATGAATGACAGCATTAACATCTAAACTGCACAGGAAAAAAAAGTGCTATTGCAAGTGTGCTTTTCTTTTTCAAAAATTTCAGTTTCCTAATCTCAATTATAAATAATATCATGCGGCGGGCCATGCACTTGTGATTTGTAACTGATAGATGTTAAGCAAATATCAGCATGAAAATATTTTAACATGCATGATGTAGATTTAATTATTTAAAGAGAATTTGATGCATTTTTTTGCCTTCAGATTTAATTAATGTTTTTAAATGTTGATTGAATATTTTTTTAAAAAAGATTAAATGTCGAAGGTGCCAGTCTGAATCCCTCATTCTAAAAGCAAAAGAAATTTCAAAGTTTAAAAATGCTTAACTAGCATTTTTTAGCGTGCTAAAGGAAAAATTATCTGCTATGGATTAATAAAGTTCGTTTGTTTTATCCTCAGTTATGGCGTTGTGACCACTAAGCTTAGTATTTTCATAAGTGTTATTTTTTAACAATGTTTCGGTTAAAGCATTTAGTGCTGATTATAATTAGTTCCATTAGATTATGATTAACATTCGTCCTTTCGGTTTCAACATGTTTAGCGATTACTGCAACATAAAAACATGTTTTGTTAGAATCGTGTATGCCTAAAGTATATTTCGTAAGCAGTCTTCTGATAGTATTACTATACTGATTTTTAGAAACTAACGAACGCATCAAATTTTTCAAACATACAATTAGAAGAAATACTTAATACCTTCTTTATGGTTCCTCAATTATAACTAAGTAGTGAATTAGTACATATTATAGCAAAATGTTATAACGAAATATTATAAAAAAATGTTATAACGAAGTATTGTAACAAAATGTTATAACAAAATATCGTAAAAAAATACTATAACTAATTATACATATTAGTAAATATTATATATACATATATACATATTATATATACATATTATATATACATATACATAGTACATATTATAAGCAATATTATAACTAAAAGTGCCTTAGAAGAATAAAATAATGAAAGCTCCAAATCTCGGAACATATATTTGTACTTTCAAAATAAGTTTGAATGTTTAGTAGGAGTTTTTGCTTAACAACTTTTTTAATTTTTCTAAATATTTTTCCAAATACTCCCGATTATCCGAGTTAATCACCGGGACAGGTCGCACGGACAATCGAAAAACACGGATAATCCGAAATCTTCCTTTTATTAAAGAAAAAATCCATATCTGTACAAAAAATATAAAATTACTGACATTTGCATGCTGTATAACATCAAACTAAGAATTTTCCTTTCAACATTTGATGCTTAAAAAAATGTGTAATGCGCCCATATATTGACACATATTTTACGAACAGCAGTAATGTCACCGTAATCAAATCCTCTCATATAATCTAATAACGTTACCAAAGATTGTAGAACAGCAGAATGAGACATTGTATTTCCCTCATTTACTACATCTTCTATACAGTTACTATCATCACTATTTGATTTAGCAAGTAACGAATATACTGTTCTGGTCCTCGATTTCTAGGGTCGGCGGTCTGATGGACCTTGTCTGGCATTTGGAGGATAAGCCACAACAAGTAACGATGTCTTCATCTGTCAAAAACTGGAAGCCAGGCTCACACTTTGAAACCAATCTTCTAAATTTTCTTCATCAAGAATTTGGAAACTTTAGATTTATTTTGCTTGTTCGAGAATACTGTTATCATATTCTTCTTGAACATCTGAAGAAGATTGTTCATCGATGATCTTTCTCCACGATCGTGGACTTTCACCACGATTTTACCTTTGACCATGCAGCTGATATTTCATATACAGCAATCCAATAACGGATATTATTTTCCAAAAATTAGGTAGCGTTATAACTTTATGAATCAAATTTTTTTCATCTTGAAAACGCTTCTCTTTATATAATTTTTGTGTGACTCCGGAATGAGCACGGATAATCCGCAAACCGGATAATCATCGCACGGATAATCGAGAGTGTACTGTAGTTCAGTTGCAAGGCAGTTTCGACAATTATTTCCGTTGCTAAGTGTCTATTATTTTTTGCTGTTGCAAAGTGTCTGTAATTATTTATGAGACGCGTAATGAATGTTGATTTTTTAAGGAGGATTGTGAAAATATTGTTATTTTCTCCCTTTCGTTAATTCAATTTTAGTGCTTAAAAACACTCATATTTTTATTGATGATCTTACTAATTACGATTTTATATATAGTCTCCTTTGAAATGGGTTAAAGGAAGCGAAGCGAGCTTGGTTCGTAAATCAAACTGAATAATATCACGTAGTAATTTTAAGGATTGACGAGTGTCAGTAAGCAAGGGACGGAACTAACTAAAAATTACAATTTAACATAGTAAAATACGGTATTTTCTCATGACGTCATTGACAAGCTTTCATGAAAGAATTTGACAGTGAAAAAACTGCTTGGAAGCAGATTTGAACATCCTGTATGCGTAAATGAACTAAATCCGTAAAAGTACTCTAGTACGATGTTGTGATATTTCAATATTTGGAACTTTAAAATTTAGCTAGAAAATTTCGTAAATTATACGAAAAGTTGTTCGTAAAATTATACGAAATATGGACGTTAAAATACGTATTTTTTGGAGCATATTTAAAATAAATCTTTTTTTAGAAATTGTCATTAGAGAGCAGTGGGATCTTTGGTGATAAAGCGCTCGCCTGCCAATGAGGAAAACCGGGTTCGAATACAAGCGATGACTGGTCAATACGAAATCCACATCCGGTTCGCACCGACCACAGTCCCCTTTCCATCAGCCTCACCATGGGAGGTTTTCGTCGTTTTTCTGTAACGCAAATGTGGGTTAGTCCCATCGAAAAGTTCCACAAGAGCAAAATTTCTCCTATACTTGATTTAAGATTTCTCTTGTTTTCTGGATTGGGTTCAAAATGCTAAGGATACAAAGTTGAGCATTTTCAGTCATCAACTCAAAAATTGTGTTGACTGTCCAACGACGGTTATAAAGTAAAAATTATGTTCATTATAAAAATATCTTTCAACGAATATTCTGTCTCATTCTAATCATGATATCATAAAAATGAAATTCTGACTCAATTTTGATACAGGCTATAATTATGCTGCATTTAATTTTCATGTTATTATGGGTTTTAAATCTTTCGGTGTAAAAGGAAAAATGCATTTGTAAAATTCAAATATTATTCGAACTCATTTTTCCCAACCTCCGTTTCTTAAGAGATTTTTAAGCTACTTTTTAAAAAAAATCATGGAATTTTCAGTGACAGGAACCGTGTTAAAATATTTTAATATGAACTATTATTGCTTTTTATAAAGTTCAACATTGAATTGTAATGGCACATTAAAAACAAACCTTACTACATTGGAAGTACGATTTGCAAAAGAATTTAAAGAATTGATATTTGCTTTTAACTTTTTTAATGCCAAACATGTATTGGAATTTTTTGACATGATGATAAATCATGTTCCTTAACTTATTGATTATCGGGATTGTTTCGTGACAATCACGATTACTAGTTGCGATGATAGTCACGAAATAAACTAACTTAGTCTGAAAATTCTCAACTAATTTAGTATCCAAAAATGAATAATCAAAATCTAATTATTTATTAAATACTACTTCAAGCCATACAGAAGTCGCGTGATTTTTACTTAGTCTGCTTCTCAGTTTTGCTTATTTCTATCAAAAATAACTCAAAAGTTCCACAAATTCCTTCATAAGCGCATCGTTAATTGATTCTTCGATTGCAAAATTAACGAGTTTAAAGTTAAAACACTTTTCTTTTCGATTTCTAGATATTAAAAAAAATATATGAACCTTTTTTTAGGAATTCAAGTATAAAAATCGTAACGCTTTGAGGTTCTATAGATTTTTAAAAAGTGTCCACTTGTCGCTTCATTTTTGCAGCCCGTTTCTCTTCCTTTGTTCCTATATTTAAATTTTTCGGTATATGTTTATTGGTTTTTTGGAGTAGTCATTTTTGTGACCAGGCGGAGTTGTGTTGTCGAGAAGCTTCTTTGTCAGTTGTCTTTTAGGGCGTTGATGTTCATTAATCATCTTAAAAATCGAAAAAGAGAATAGGGCACACTTGGTGCCAGGTGCAGTTCTTCCTCATCAATCATCGTTTTGTTCATCCTAACCCACACCACATAACTCTCAAGCATCCAAATATTTGACCATTGGTTTAAAATAAATAGTAATTCACGAAAGAATTTGATTTGAGTTGAATCAGGCATATGATGACAATAAATCAAAGTAGGTGCACTTTTATAAAATAACTTTTTTATACTACTTTTTTTATTATTAGAGCACTAAAAAGAAAAATACTTTTTTTACACTCAAATATTTAGATATAAAACCAGAAAGAGGCTGTCCTTAGTATGATTTCTGTCAAGTTTTCTGATCTTTAAAAAAGCAATTATTTTCCCCTTTTAAATACAATTATCATAAACTATTATAATTATTTTTTTTCTTTAAATTTTGATTGTAGCTCAGTTTTTTTTCTTCTTTTCAAATCCCAATTATACCGTAATACTTATTTTCAAAGTTTCCGGTAATTTTTCAATTTTATTTGTTTTAAATGCCGACTGTATCACATTTGTCTTTATTTCAAGTCCCAACAGTATCACAGTTTTCGTTGCTTAAAATCTTGATTCTTTCACAGTTATTTTTGCTTCAAATCCTTATTATATCGCAATAATCCTTGCTTTAAGTCCCAATTGCGTCAGAAATGTTTTTGTTTCAAATCTCAATGTGTCTAAGTTATTTTTAAATCAAATTCTAATAGTATAAGATTTATTTTTGCTTCAAACATTGTTTTCATCCTTTTTTTTTTTTGGTTTAAATTATGAAACTTTCACAATTATTTTTGTTTCAAATCCTTGTTATATCGCAATACTGCTTGTTTCAAGTCCCAATTGTGTCAGAATTTCAAACATTATTTTTATCATATTTTTTCCTTAGTGCAATTCATTATCGTATCACAGTTATCTTTGTTTCAAATCTCAATCGAATCGTATTTATCTTTGTTTCAAAAATCGTTTTTATAGTTCTTTTTGGTTCTTTAATTAGTTTTTGTAGTTCTTTTTCGTTGTTTTTATCTTTGTTTCAAACCTCAATTGGTGTATTTCAGTGATTCCTTGGAGTAGTATATTTCAAACCTGTGTATTTCAGTGATTCCTTGGAGTAGTATGTTTCAAATTCCACAGTTACAGCTTGTAATTCGATTGTCTTACAGTTAACATTGTTTCATTATCACTGTTCATTTGAGTAAATTTCTTTGAAAATGAAACATATTTAAGTTATAATTTTAAAATATTTCCTTTTAAAGAAATTTCTCTTTTCATTAGTTATATATTCTGCTTGCCATTCTCGTAAATTGCACAGGTGCCTTCAATTTTCAAAAATAAATAACGATAAAAATATTCTTTCTCATACACTCTTGAATCGCCAATTTTCCTCACCGCAAAAGAATTGATTTATTGGGTTGTATTATAAAACAAATTATAATGAAAATTTAAGGGATATGATATTCAAAAGTTCAAGAAAAATCATCGCTACTTCACATATTAGCAATTATGTTAATTTTTTTCTTCAAATTTTAAAAATATTTTTAAATTATTAAATTCCTTCATATAATAAAGTAAAGAGGGATAATATTAGTTTATAATTAAAAGTTTTTAAAGTTCAATCTAATTACACTACTGTAGTAGAATTCCAAGTAAATTTTCTCCATAGTAATCCCTGAAAAATAAGACTAAACCAAACAAAAATATTATTTATCTAAATAGCATTTGCTGATAAGAAAAGATCTGGACGTTTAATGCGAGGAAAATTAAAGTTCCAAATCCATGTTATAACACATTTTACAGTTTCCGAACACAGAAATTAAAACAAAAATCATAAATGAAAACAAAAGTTACTTTCAGAAAGTTCGTAAGATTTCTCTTCTGAAATAATAACTTATTACTCACACCAACTCTTTTAGGTTTCATTGAAAATTTCGATTCCAATATCTACTTACCATTTTACTGAGTGATATTTGCTTTAGTTTGTTTGTTTAAGGAGCCACAAAATTTACTCTATCACTCTTTAAAATGATATTTTTTTCCTGAACTGAAGTACGAAAGGCCTTAGGGCAAGTCTCAAACTAAATGATTAATATTTTACCTAAAAGTTCCGAAACTAAATTGCTTCAACAACTAGAGGATTTTTAAAAACCAGTTACTTCAGGACCAGTCAAATAAAGAAGTTAATTATAAAAGATTTATATATAATCTTAAATACTCTTTACTGGAGATATTTTACTTCACGAATTTGTTTAAAAATGAGCAACTAGGAAAGGAATGAATACCAAAATAATGTTTCGATGGCTTCCTGAATCTCAATCACAAATTACACTATAGTTATACTTATGATCCTTGTAAAAATAAATATAACATGGTGACGAAATTCCCCAGTTTTCAGTTAGTATCAATCTATGTATCAAGATACCTTTGTTTCAAATCTCTATCGTATCACAGTTATCTTTATTTAAATTATTAATTCATTTCATGACTAAATTTATTTTACAACCCGATTGCATGCTTTGCAGATTTTTTTTGCTTTTAAAAGAATAAAATAATTATTTTTAACTCTCAAAATTCTTTATTCTATATTTTTAAACTTTTTCTTCGTTATTTCCTTGTATGAAAATAAAACATTAAAGGTTTTCAAGAACTTTATAAATTTTTATCAGTAGAATTAGATGTGTAATTTATAGCTTTTCTGGGCATTGTTTCACTAATATCAGTAGCTTGAGTTAAAAACTACTATATTTAATTATCATAAATTTTACATTTATTATCAATATCAATTTTACATTTAATTATCATAAATTTTCCTGAGTTATGTTGAGTCAGTCTGCACCTTATCTAGAATAACTTATTTCGATACTTTAACGGTAGGTAGCATATACAAAGCTTACATTGTATAATATGCCTTGGTAAAGAACATAATAATTGTCATATTTCCTACCTTGTTAGGGCATTCTGTACGGTGACAAAGTTCTGTAAGCATTGCAATAACATATACACAAAATATCCATCAAAACTTTAATTATTGTAATTTTATATTTGAGTTTTAAAATTTATACTACAATGCTTAAATTTTGATGAAAAATTAGATCAGAATAAAAATAGAGTGCATTTAAAACAGAGTTCATTTATAAGCATAAAATCAAAATATGTTACAACTAATATGTTATTTTAATTATTTGACTCAAATAGAGGGTGTTTTAACATGCTAAGCTTTCATTGTTCTCTTTTAAAAATTACGACACATTCATTGGAATCATTTTGAACAAATAAAACAAACTCTATTTTGTTAATGTAAGTTTAAACACTTATAAGTGAATAGAATTAAGAAAAGAAACGCAGACAGAAGAGAAAAAAAACATTTAAAAGTAATTATTAAGTTGTATCGTTATAAAGTTATGAATAATCGAAAATAAATATATAATGATTATGTATATTTTTACCTAAAATATTTATACATTAAGTAATAAACGATTATGTAACATTATTCTCATTAATTTTTAAAAATTCCTCTTTTCTTCAAACTTAAATTACAATATGCTTATGAATATCTTCCTACGTATCACGCTGTTAAAGTAATTTTTAATTCATAAATTACTCGTTAAATCTTAAATAAATGAAAAATTCTTGTAGCGCAATTTCAAACTAAACTTTGAAAACATTTATTCAAGTTACAAAAAAAATATAATAATGAATAGAAATTAACGTTAAGTCCATAAGTTTTTATTTTAATCAATCATATAAATAAGTATAATTGATATTTCATTTCAAAATGCATAATCCATTGCTTATGCATTTCAATTTCGAACAATGTTGCAAAATTTCTGAAGTTTTTAACAAAGATATAGATTGTAATTCATGTTATTTTGTTTATTAATAGGAAAGGAAATAAACATTTTTAAACTTTAGAACTAACATCAATAATTAATCTGTTCTTTGTTTGAAAGTTTATTTGAATAAAGGAGACTGCACAATTTACTATAAAACCTAAAAAATATATATTCTGTCAAAAGGTAGAAAATAATTTATTTAAATAAATCCGGACAAAATTTTAAATTCGAGCAATTTTACATTTAAATTAATTTTAGTATTTTATTAAGCATTTTATTTGCGAAGCTAAAACTCTTTAGTTAATAAAGCTATTTTCAAAATGAAGCTAAACTATTTAATCTGCAATTGTTAAATTGTAAATACTTTTTAGAAACAATGAATTATCTCATTTATATGCCTTGAAAATATTACAGTCGCACAAAAAATTAATTTATATATGTCTTTAAAACATTCATGAATATTTTAAAATTATAAAACACTGCTCTCGATGAAACTTTTCGTTAAAAAGTAGTTTTATACTGTTGAACATTTAATTGATACCTAATAACAAACTTTAATTCAATCAATTTAAATTGAGTTTTTGAATAGAAAATTAGAAAAAAATCAAGTAGACATATTTTAGATTGAAAAGTTATTATATTTTTAACATACATGGGCGAATCAAGGATTGTGGATTTTACACACGCGCGCACGCACGCACGCACACACACACATATATATTCATACACTGACGGGCAAAAAATCCGGTATAAGATCTAGAAATCTAGAAGAAAATCCCGTTCTAGATAAACTAAATTTGGTAGTCTTGTTTATACAACTAAAAGATAATACAGTCAAACCCCGGTATAGTGAACTTTTAAAAGACCGGAATTTCGGTTCACTATAACCGGGAGTTCACTATATCCGCACTGTAAACGATTTTAACTAATTTTTCCGAACTGTTCCCTTTTACTACACATTATTGAAATAAGTGACCAATAAAAAGAAATACAAAAATGATTAAAAAACAATATTTAGTAACGAAAAAATGTGTTAACTTTAACTATTTATTATAACTCTCCGTCTTGCGTTCAAAAAATATAGGGATGCCTTTTATTTAGGGATGGAAAACTGAGATAGAAGAAGCAGGCAAGAAAAAGTGCTTATGGCTGCATTCCTCTCAATAGATGGTTCTAAAAATCAATATATGTATTTCATGTAGAAATTTCAAAATTACCAAAAAATGAAGGGGAAAAAATCAGTCGAAGACAGAAAAAAGTTCCTAATATCCAATGTCCTCTCTTCTTTCGGTTCACTATATCCACAAAAAATAATATTATATGAGTATAGAAAGACACGGGAGCGAACATTTATTCGGGTTATCACAATAAACCATGTTCACTATAGCTGGGTTTGACTATATCTACTCAAATTTCGATCTTGGCGCATAAGTTTGGCGCTAGTAGCGCTACTATGAACATGCAAGTTAGGGTTGTTTTAAACTCATGTTCTACAGTTTACAAGCGTTATTTTTTGTTAAATTGTGACATAGTGAGATTACTGTTAGTTTAGAATGCCTGTAAGAAAAAGAAGAAGCCATTATCAGTAGCTCACTGACATTGAACGTGGCTGTGTAATAGAGCAGTTCGAATGTAGATTTTGTTTCTGCGATATTGTGCATAATGACTGGAGAGAAATGTAACACAGTGCATTCAAGAAAACCGGGTTCTGGGAGGCAACGCGGCACTACTCAGAGGAAGGACAACCATGTACGGTATATGGCTGTGACGCACCGTACTGAGTGTGTGATAAATCGGCTACTACAAGTACAGCTCGTAGCGACAGGACCTGCAGCTTGCATTCCAATCACTTCAAACCACTGCCGTTTACGACGTGAGTGGTTTCGAGTTAGAGCTCACCTTAGTTAGGGTGAAGATCTATTGTGTCTTCTGATGAAAGTTGGTTCTGTCTTGGTGCCAGTTGTCGCCGTATATTGGTTAGACGGAGACCATGTTAGTGCCTGCTACCGAGTTGTCTGGGGACCACACTGGACCTCAACCTGGAGTTATGGTCTAGGACAGGATGCAATTTCTTATGACAGCAGGCGCACTCTCGTGGTTACCTGGTGATTCAACCGGTTTTGTTGCCATTCATGGACAGGATTCAAGGGAGCATTTTCCAACAGGATAACGCTCGCCACCATACTGCTGTTGTAACCCAACATGCTCCACAGAATGTCGACATGATGCCTTGGTCTGCTAGATTACCAGATCTTTCACCAATCAAGAACGTATGGGACATCATTGGATGACAACTTCAGCGTTATCCACAACCAGCATTAACTATCCCCATATTGACTGACCAAGTGCAACAGGCATGGAACTCCATCCCACAAAATGACAAACGGCATCTGTAGGCAATCAAAATTCTGGCGGTTACACCAGTATTTCACATTTAAAATGCTTTTTCTCTTAATTGCATTAACCCGTGATCTTGAAATTTTATTCAATTAAATATATTACTCACACAATAGCATTGCTCTACAATAGTTTTTTCTTGGTGTTTAGATTTCTTTTTATCAGTATATATATATATATATATATATATTGCAATCATCAAGGAGCCTACCCTTGGCCTTGATAAGAGCTCTATTTGATGCAATTTTTTCGACCAATTTGATCAAAGTTTGGCAATATATATGCCTCCAGCAACTTTGAAATGTTTTCATATGACGTCATTGCTAACAGTCCCATATGCTTAAGAACACTTTTGTTTATCCCACAAGAGTTCGATCTGATCAGGAGACAGTGGTGACTGCTAAAATTGAAACTAAAATTCGAAACTTGAATTTGTTGGTCCAGGGGACCTTTTTCCGTATTGCTTTGGTTCACTTTTTTTACTTTCTTCTCAAAGAAGTGGTTTGCAATTCTACCAGTAAACCTGCAAAGCAACCCAATCTTCTGTTCTGTAATTTTACGAAAAACTGGCTATTTTCCTACTTTTGACCAGGACTGTATGTGTGTAAATACATATATTTAAGAAAATATTTCAAAATAATTAAAGCAATTAAAAATAATACTTCCAGTGAAAAAACGGGCTAAGCAGCTGAGAATCCAAAAGGAATTGAAACAAAAGAAACAATGAAAAATGAATAAATATGACGACCGAAACTGACGTCTTCAGGGGGTACCAGGTCCGGAAGTCATAAAAGCAGAACCTTTTCTATCGAAAGAGCACGACAAATGCCTAAATTTCTCTCTCTGTACCCCCAAAGTCTTTGCAAAGTCCAGAAGGAGAATGCAATACAAAATATAAAATACATGAAGCAAATAAAGAAGTATAAAAATAAGACAAATACAGAAGAATAATACGCACAAAAGCTTACTTGAACCAAAAACCAATCCCCAAATTACACTGCGAGACACAACTAAATTGAATTAAAGTCAGTAGTGTAATTAGGTGATTGGATTTTTGTTTCAAGTAAACTTTTGTGTGTATTATTCTTCTGCATTTGTCTTATTTTTATAGTTCTATATTTGCTTTATGTATTTTATATTTTGTATTGTATTCTCCTTCTGGACTTTTGCAAAACCTTTTGGGGTACAGAGAGAGCAATTTAGACATTTGTCGTGCTCTCTCGATAGAAAGGGTTTTGCTTTTATGGATTACCCCCTGAAGACGTCAGCTTCGGTTGTCATATTTATTCATTTTCCATTGTTTCTTTTGTTACATACTTTTAATTTATAATAATATTTTTTCTATTCCGTTTTATACTGTAAAGGATTCCTTACACTGCAAAAATTCGCCTAGTCATATGAACGTTTTCAACATAGTTTGTTCATAAATAGTAACCCTATACAATGATCTAATACCATAATGAACAATTTGTAATTCTGATTCATAAATCAGTTTATCGTCAAAGAAAAATAATAGTTGTGAAGCAATCAGTAGGTGGGGTAGTGAGCGGCTACTTGCCTCGAACAAAACAGTAAAAAGACGCTTTTTTCGTATCATTTTAGTGCCAGTAGTTTATGTTCTTTTTTCTACATCAGTATAATTGAAATTCAAAAAAAATTTTTCTGCTCACGATCAATTATATTAAAGTATCTACTTTTCAATATATCTACATTTATGAAAATTAATCTAAGTTTATAAAAATTTTAATAACTGGAATTTATAGAAATATAAGCTGCAGTGTACCTTTTTCTCGATGTGAGATAATAGAATACTATAGATATTTCCACTCAACAAAACTTTCAGGACGTAGAATCGGGAAACTTTATTAACTTATGTCTCTTAGAAGGGACGAAAAGTTTTCATAGCAACTTTTATTAGGATCGTATACAATGTATGAAGAAAGATTTGAAGATCGTAAAAACTTCCTCGCTGGTGATAAAATAGGGGAAGATACCTATAGGTAGTCTAGCGTTGACCGTTTATTTTATTTTTACTCTAGATTTTCGCTCGTGTAAATTGAAAAAGTGAGCAATGAAAATTTTGATTTTGATATACATATTTAAGATTAGAATTATCTCTTTTAATATTTAGATCATTTTATCAACCTTCACTGCAAAATGATAAATTTATTTTACTACTATATTATGAAATCTTGGATTTATTTTAGGTACAGAGAAATAAATTTAATTTTGTTCAGAAATTTTTTTATGTAAGGCAAGATCAGTTTTAGCGAAACTCCTAAAAATATACATTGGGAAGATTCCTGTCAATGGTTGATTATATAAAACAAAAAGTAGATAAATGAAATAAACTCATTAAAACTAGCATTTTTCAAATAGCCTAAAAAGGAGAAAATTATTATATTTTGTCGGATCTAAAACGGAAAACTCAGAGCGCATCAATTGAAAAAGACATGAATTTTTTTTAATGACTTTAGAAGATTAACTTTACGAAGATTATTACTGGACACATCCTTCGTCTAAAACGAGGTAGCCATGCCAACATTGCACTTACTCGGGCACCCGATGGAAAACGTAAAAGAGGAAGGCCGAGTTTTACTTGGAAAAGATACAGACATCAAGATCTATGTAAAGCAAAACAAAATTGATGGGATGAGGCAAGAGGACTGGCTCAGGACAGGGTTGTCAGGAAAAAAAGAATTGAGACCTGGCGCGAGAAAGATAAGTAGGTATGTAGAAAATTATTAGAAACTTGATGTGATTTAGGTTTTGCGATATTCCGGAAAAAGATTTTTTTTTCAATATTAAGTACTCTTTAAAAAAAAGTAGTATTTTTTTTGCATTTTATTTGAGTATTTTATACTTTTTATGATCTTCCTGATTGTTCTTAAATAAGTTGAAGCTTTGATTTGTTTGCTTTCATCATTTAGAGAACAATCGCAACTTGTATTGGATTCATGCACGAGCTCGAACTGAAATTTAGTGATTAAAATGGTATTTTATGATAAATTTAATTTAGCAGTAAATTCTACTTTTATCGGCTGGGAAATTATTATAACTCCAATTATCATCCGTTAAGAACTTTCAGTTGAAACTGACGCACTCTTGCCTGTCGGAAAGGGATCTAAAGTATAACTGCAAAATTCTATCGGTTATTACTTTAATTTGCAAGAAGGAAATTATTTTCAACTTCTTCGTTGACTTATGAATTTAACTCCAGAAACTTGAAAATGTTGCCTTTTATCTTACCATTTTGTCTATCAGCAAAACTAACTCGCGTATAGGTATCATACAGAAAACATAGAGAATAGAGTCACGATGTCTCTGTGGTAACATGCACTGTCTCTCATTGTGATGGACTGGGATTCAAACATTAGTGATAATCCGATCAGAGCTTTAATTCAGCTTGTCTTGAAAAAAAAATGCCGCTTGTAAGCGATACTGACCTCAATTCCACAATCATGCCTTTGGTCAAGAAATTGTGGAGCCTTATCCTCCAGGATCCACTGGCGCACGAAGTTTTAATGGAAGCAACACTTTCTTGGCCCATAAAGGTTGCTGTGGGAATGCTTTACTTTTACAACCACAGAACTCTTTAATGAAACGCAAACCAATGAGTCTTCTTTTTTCGAACACTTCCCCTTTCTCTCATTTAGCTTAAAACACGTGAGGGACAGTAGTTTTCTAACGTCACTAGCCTGTAATAAGTCTCATCAAATGTAGTACACACCACTCCATAAATAAAGAACCTTATCTTTGCTACATTATATTGCTTACTTGTATACGAGAAGTAACCAAGTGACACGAAGAACCAACCATCCAATGCCTGCATTCTGACATAATTCAGAATTGTGTTTGCTTCACATTGCTAGTCCCAAAGGAGACTAGAAGAATCAGAGGAAACACGACCATTTTATCAGGCTTTTGAAATAAGTTACTAGCCTGAAAATGTCTGCAAGTCAAGAACTCCTTTTCCCACGGATAAGTGAGAAATAACCACGTGATATAAAGAATTAATCATCAAGTGACGCTGAGTAATTTCGTTTTAATCTTCTTTTCTACAATTCTTTTTAAATTTCATTGAACCACTATTTATCCAGCCCATTGCGTTTTTAAACGTCGAATTCTACTGATAACATTGTAACATTTTTGTTCGGAATCCATGTTATTATAGCTTCGAGTATTTTCTCGCTGGTTCGAGTAAAAATCTTCTTATACTTCTTTGTGTCGCTCCAAACTTGATAGTGGGTAACAGTTAAAGGTAACAGTTTCTACGTTCACCCACCAAAAACAGAGGAGAAACTGATAAACTGAAAATAAATACGTCTTCCAAATATGACTACTTTTATGAAAGAAAGATACTAGCCGAAATTATGCTGCTTTTGCTAAATTATGCCAAAAATATGTTAGTTTTCTTGAATTGAAGATTAATTTCATGTAAGAATTCATTATTTTGTTTATTTCATAGAAAAACTGAAAAAACAAGGATTGTATTGAAATTACAAAGAGTTATAGGGTATAACTAATATATATATATATATATATAAAACATAAAAAGCTTCAGCTAATCTTTTTATGTTATTCCTTTTCTGTAAATCCTTTTCTTAATTTATTATTCAAAACGAAACGCTCTTTCTCACACTTTTAGATTTACATCCCGTCTTTTAATCTATTTTTGGCTTAAGTTCTGCATTAATTAATGTTCTATAAATTTCCCTCCGTGATTTGTGAGAAACAATATTTTGTCCCTCGACCTATTTAATATACCAATTATAATTATTAATGTATCCCTTTTTCCCTGACATCTAATAAAATAGAGGGAAATAATTATGCTACTTTCCCTGGAATAGAAACTAAAGCACACAGATTTTAGTGATCTGAATACACAATGTGAATCTCAATAAAAATAATTTTTCTTTCCAACTGTTTGTCCGCGTGGCTGAACATTTGACCATGACTGCTAACATCACAAGCCTAGCAGGATAGCACAGTTTGGGAGAAGAAAATCAAACTTTTTCGAACGATATGTACATATACACTCATGTCCATAAATTAAGGATAATTTAGAATCACACGGAAATCATACTCTAAAATTAAAATTTCACCTGTAGAATTATCACACACATCTTTAAGAAGAATATTCAAATTACAGGAAATCACTAGATGACGCTGGTAGTACGTCACAATGACGAGAGTGTAATAGAGGGGTATATAAGGAATGGTGGCAAAGAAATAAAATTGTTCACAAGCGCTTTAAAAGCCTTTCAGTGCAATAACCGCATAGTTATGGCACAAGGGAGGCATTTGGATGATTTTTTACGTGGCAGAATCATCGGACGACTGGAACGTGAACGTACTTTGCTGGAAGTATCCGAGGAACTTGTAATCACCCAGAGTGTCATCTCCAGGCTTTGGCAACAATTCCAAGATGATGGTAATGTGAGTAGACGTTACAGCACAGGTCGACCCCGAGTTACAACGCCGAATGAAGACCGGTATTTGGCAATTACTGCCAAAAGAAACAGACGGAGTACAGCATCAGACCTGTCTCGTCAGCTCTCTTCAGCTACCGGTACGACAGTTTCAAGGCAGACCGTGTCCAGACGCTTAGGGCACATTGGTCTATATGCTCGTAGGCCTGTCAGATGTGTTCCACTTACCGCAACTCACTGTCGCCTGCGATTAGCCTGGAGTAGAGAGCATGCATTGTGGACACCGCAACAGTGGTCTTGTGCGATGTTTTCCGACGAGTCCAGGTTTAGTTTGCAGTCTGATTCTCGCCGAACTTTCATATGGAGAGCGCCGGGTACCCGTTACCACCAAGACAATACCATTGAACGACACCGTTACGATGGTACAGGTTGGCTCGTTTGGGGAGGAATTATTCTTGGTTCCAGAACTGACCTGCTTGTTCAGAGTGTAACGATTACAGGCCACATCTATAGGGATGTCATTCTGGAACAACACGTACGTTTATTTCGGGGCGCCATGGGTGCTGAATTTCTGTTTATGGACGATAACGCCCATCCTCACCGTGCAAACATTGTAGACAAATGTCTTCAATCGGAGGATATCCCCCGTATGGATTGGCCAGCATACTCACCGGACTTGAATCCAATAGAGCATGTGTGGGATATGCTTGGCCGACGAATTGCAGGCCGTCAACCCCCTCCCACCTGTCTACCGGACTTTCGGATGAGTGCTTGATGAGTGGTGTAATATTCCCCAGGATCAGATTGATACTTTGATACTCAGCATGCCTAGGCGTTGTACGGCCTGTATTGCATCGTCCGGGAGACATACTCCGTATTAACCATCATACTAACTATGTTATACTGTTTTTTGTAAATAGGTTCTTTTTTGAAATTTGCTCCAGGCAGTAAAAATCGCAATTTTTATTAATTATGTCAAACATATAGCATCTTTTTTGCTCTTTATTTTTTGTTTAATACATAGACTTTGCAAATAAGTCAAATTTGTTTGGCTTCTGTCTCTTTCTGTGCCTGAACTTCATTATCCTTAATTTATGGACATGAGTGTATTACGCTTTGAACACTGTAAATTTGTAGTGTGGCCGGTGCTTATTGAGAAAAAAACAGGATCATGGAGAAATAATAGAATTTTATTAAAGTAAAGGCCAAAGGCCCAAAAATTAGAACGTGAAATGCTGGTGGATAGATAAAGATTGATCTTGGAAGGAAGGTTTTTATATCTTTTTGGACTATATATTTAAATATTAATAGGTCTTAGTAACGTGTGACTTATCAATTTCCCTAGTTACTAAAGACTTCAGTACATTTTCTGAAATAATTAGATCAATAATATTACTTTCTTTATGGGAAAGGTTTATAATGATTGCGAGGTTAGATATAAGCTCTATTTTTGGATTATAATAAATATAAAATTCTTTTAGCATTATATATCTATATTATGTATGTGAATATAAAGAAATATCATTTCCTGTCTTCTATAAGTGAACTCGAGATATTAAAAAAAATTGTTTTCAAATCAATTTGATACAACCTTTCAAAGGGTCTAAAAATAACATTGTACCGTTATCGATTGAAAAGCAATGCCGAATCAATAGTTTGATGGGAAATAGTAATATACAATGTTTTAACCTGTTTTAGCAGTCACTAGTTGACCTTGAGACTCTCGTGACGAAGCGTTGCCTAGGTTACAGCAAAGAGAGGACTGTTTTTCTCCCTAAGTACTGATTGACTAAAACATGGTCATTGGTTAAAAAATAAGGAAAATAATTGAGCAACAAGTTGTGTCTATAAAGAGTATCGAAAAAAAGGAACATTGTTTCAAAATATCAATTTAATTACATTTTAAGAATTTTTATTGTTGGCAGACATACATTGTAAAAGATTATTTTGATGGATAATCACGTATAACAATGCATCGTTTATAAATATTGTATAAATTTTAATTACTTGCATTTTTTCAATAAAGCGATGTCAAATTGCATAAATAACGTATGCTTTCATTATATAAAATTTATCTGTATGTTAAAGGTTAAAAGCATATTTTCAGGTATTTTTAATTACATTTTAAGAGTTTTCATTATTGGAGGATTTCATTTTGTTTAGGTTGTTTTAAATATGAAATTGAACATGAGAAGATAGTTTTGATGTAGAATAACTTTTACTCAATTCAAAGCTGAACTTTTTTGTTAACGTTGGTGTATGAGGCGTGTGGTGTGATCATGGGATCACCACAATGTTTACTTTTCCTACTGGGCTGTCTCCGACAGGAGCGCCCTCTTCATTGCCTTTGCAGGATCTCTAGGGCTCGACTCCTAGCTCGTCTTTAGAGATTCTCGCAACCGCTGGGGAGGGGACGCTATCTTTTGGAGATAGATCAGTATTCCCCGTGGATCTCCAGTAAGTGGTTGCCCTTTTTAGAGCAGTGTCTTTTTTTTTGCGTTTTCCCCCTGTGTGCTCTAGAGTTTAATCTTTGATTTTTACCGTTATAAGTTTCTGCAACCTTATCTTCTAATTATTTGATGCATCATGTAATTCTACAAGAAAACAATTATTTCAATATGTTAATTCCTAGCACACAGGGAGGACCCAGCATCCACGTGGTGGATTTTCACCTTTTGTAATTGGTGAGTTGAGTACTAGAAATGCATATGATCTAAGAACTAAAATAAACAAAAAAAAATGATGAACTTTTTCTACGAAATCCTGTGGTGTTTTTTTCTTGATCACAAAGACTTGCCAGCCTTCGGCGTAATTTAGAAGGATGATTTGTCAAATATACCATATGCAGCTTACCATAAATCCAGTAAAATTCATCGCCTTTCCACCTGTCAGATGATTCCCATTGTGTCTCCTCTTCGAACCTACTTCTACTACCCCCCGTGGCAGGGCGTTAAAGAAAAAAGGAAGCACCTGAATAACTTTTGATCCAATAGTTGGAATTGCACGCACTAACATGAGAACATAGTGGTTCGAAGAGTTTACTTTAAATATGTTAATTAAAGAGTGCAAATGATAATTTAAAGCTTAAACACAAAAGCATTTTCAATAAACATATCTTTGTTGACTCTCAAAAAATAAGGGTCAGCTGCAGTTTGGAAAAATAGGGTCCAATCCAACCTAAACCAATCATAACGATTGGGCCGCTTAAAAATTTTAAATTATTCCTCTGCCTGGCTGAAAAATATCATTCTTAAAATTTTCTAAATGTCTTCGTATGTAGAAGGCTCTAATCCTCAATAACAAAATTTATATCTTATAATGTGATCTCTTTCGCTGTCTTATTTTTTGAGGGGGGGGATAGCCTGATTGGCAGGGCGCTGGAATGGCAGAGTTCGAATCCAGCCGAGCAAAGACTCCCCGTGCTGAAAATGGTGACTGGTGCACGTTAAATACGTCGGGTCACAAAGTCTTCCATGTTCCCATAACAATTATACCTTTGAGGGTAATGAATTGGAGATTGATCGGTCTTTGGTTCAGGTCAAAATTACGATTTGTGGATGGATGCATGAATGTGTCTGCCCTATAAATGGGTGTGACGTAGGTGTGTCGCGGAAGTCAAATTCTTGGCCATAGATGGCGCCACTGCAAAACAAGAGAAATCTCACTCCTTGCCTTAATGGCCAACGACGACAACGGCAATTCTCTTTTTTCCTTTAAGGAAAAAAGCGTATTATTCGATTTAAATCATTTAAATAAAAATTTAATATGGTAAAGAGCCACAAAAAAATTGCGCAATTAGATATCCAAATACAGGACGTGAATGTTGATTAAGGTTTTTAAAAAAAGCTCCTTTTGCAGAAAGACCTTGAGACAGGGCATACATTTTCCTCTTGGAAATTATATACATCTATACCTCTTTCACATTACCATCCTTCTCTGGTCTGCACGATCCCCAGATTTTGTCACCCAACGAGCGTATCTAGGACCACTTGGGACGACAAGTTGGAAAGTCTCCGAATTAAGACGATTTAGCGTTGTTTTCGTAACAACTCTGAAACGTGATGCATCAGGACATCATAAGAGACTCGTATGCCTCTGTACCGGACAGTATTGAATCCTACTTTCGCGATAGAAGTGGCCAAAGAGGGTAGTAAAAATCTCCATTCATTTGTATTTCTTTCTTCTATAAATGATCATTTTTAATCACTAATTACAAAAACGTTTTACTTACGTATGTAAAATACTGATAATGTTTCATACGTATGTTTCATACTGATAACTCTTTCTAGGTAAGCTAATTTTTATGGCAATGAGTGTACAGTGTGCAAAATAGAAAACGGACGACCCAGAATAACTTTGGATCCAATGGTGGGATTTTAACTTTCTAGGACTTATTCTCAATGGTTCGAGGGGGTGACCTCAAACATGCTTATTAATTTGTGCAGACGATATTTTAAGAAACGAAATCAGACACAAAAACGTACCTTCTCTGAATAAACATACCCTTCTTTCAACGAATTCGGATTTCTGAAAAGTTGGTAAATGTAAAATTTGATCATTTTATCATAAAATCTTAGAAGATGGCATAAGAACTTTTCATTTGGTTAAATTTACTTCTCAACTTTGTATTTTTACTGAATGTGTGGTTATAAGAACTATAAATTTGAAAACCAGAATGCCAAGTAAACCGTTGCTATATGAAAGGAAAAAATTACGAATAGTAGTTTATATACCATATATTTTGTCTTTATTAATCAGAAGTAAGATTTTTTTTACTAAAAATGTCATTACCATACTGCACCGTAATTTTGACAGATTTTTTTTTTTCGTGCAGCTGCGCTCAGATTGCTGAAAACTTTTTCAGAGGCTCTTTTCTAAAAATGAATTGCACGGTGCTCAATAAAAAAAAAAAATAAAAAAAAAACTAAATAATCTTTGATTTAATTATTGTATTTTCACGTACGAAGGATGTAAGTTGAATGGTTTAATGGAGTTAGCTTAAAATATGCAAAAATATTTGCACAGGCGATATTTTAAGCTATTATAATATATTATAGGCGATATTTTAAGCTAGCTATTTTCCTGAATAAACATACTTTTTTTCCGGACGAATTTCGATTGTTAGTCTGCAAAATATAGGGAGATCCATAACCGTCTAAAAATTACTGTCCTAAAAGTTTATGAAGGAATATGATTGAAATTTTGAGCTTCTTTATGTTAAATTTACTTTTTTTGCAATCAATTGTATTAGAAAAATTTGCGTTAATTTCTTAAAAACTTTTTGATTCCGTAGATACCATCCAAACATTGGATTTTGTTACTCAAAACTATAAGGATAAAAAAAAATATTTAAAAATTTATATACCTTATAATTTAATAAATGTTTTAATCATTAATAAAATAAATAATAAAAAATCATGAATAAATAATTA
The DNA here is from genome assembly GCF_043381705.1 of Parasteatoda tepidariorum. NCBI lineage: Eukaryota > Metazoa > Arthropoda > Arachnida > Araneae > Theridiidae > Parasteatoda > Parasteatoda tepidariorum. Next base: position 95,687,045 of record NC_092204.1, on the reverse strand, counting down.
TTAAGAATTTATTTTTATGTAGAATTATCTTGGACAAAAAATTTTATTTTTTGGGCTACAAAACTTTGCCTGGTTGTCTTAACAATTACTAGCAATACGACATAAATTTTCATCCGGAAATACGCAAACGTTTGGGGGCACACACTTTCGACTAATCGTTTGGATATTTTTTCTAGATTGTGGATCCGCCCTCCCCTGTTTCGAGATAATAAAAAAATTCACTTGAAGTATAATTTTTTCGTCTGATTTCTCTAATTAAAACAGCTGTTCCCAAATGGTGCACTGTGGAAGAATCACATGGATTCCGATATTTTACATTTCTTAAGCAGTAATGATTTTTAAAACCTCTAATTATTGTTATATCCAAACAATAAACCATAATTCATTTGATATTTTTGTAATTTTATGAATGATTTCTTTTTAGAAAGTACCAGAAAACAATAGTACATTTTTTAAAAAACGATTAATTTTATACGTTGAAGAAATTACGAAAAGGATATGCATTTATAAAAAAATTGCATCAGTATTTCTCATGGCACTTTATAATTTAAAATAAAATAACTAAATACTAGAAAAAAGAATTATGTTTCTCTGATAACCATTCTCAACGTTTATAACAATTCTTTGTTGTTGTCCATTAAGGTACTGGGGGTTCGATTGTTCTTGTTTTCCAGTGGCGACATCTGTGGCCAAGAATTCGACTTCTGCTACACACATACGTCCCACCCGTTTATAAGGCTGACTCATTCATTCATAAACAGATCGAAATTTTGACTTGAACCAGTGAACGATCCATCTCCAATCCAGTACCCCCACTCCCAAAGGTATACCTTGTTTTGGGAAATGGAGGACTTTGTGACCAGTGTACCAGTCACCATTTACAACGAGGGGAGTCTTTCGCCTACTGGATTTGAACTTCCGTTCTTACGAGTATGAGTCCAGCGCCCTACCGACCAGGCTATCCCAGCCCCAACAATTCTTTGCCGAAAACTATAATTCAGCTCTAGCAACAATTTTACTTTGACTCCAGTTGGGCTCAAAATGAGCTCACTATGGCTCCCATAAGAAGATGTCCTGAGGGACCCATATTGGGATGCCTAGAGTTTTTAATATTGGTCATAGAATGGCCTCTATTGGCTAAATAATGAATATAAAATATTAGGCGAATATGACATTTCCATATAGGACCGTTATTGGTTGTAAAGGGACTGTAAAATATCGGGTGAATTAGACAATCCTATATAGGGTCAATATCGGAAAAATAACTGACATTTGAACTCTTATTGAGTCAAGATTCGTGAATATGAGACGAATGAGAACCCGTTCATCTCTCGGGAGTGTACTTTAATATTTTTCAGATTATGCATACACCTAAAAAAAAAAATCAGAACTAGGGGTTTGAGATTTTGATTGTTATTCATGTGTTACCATCATTCATGAAACGACGGTTGAAGAAAATTAATTTCTTAAAATTTAGATTATCAAAAAAAAGTAGTCTTTCTTAAGTTAGTATGTTCATAGCTACCAATAAATTTTATCCATAAATTTGGGGTTCCAACATTTAGGGATCCATAGTCGAAAAAAAATTGGGAACTGAGGACTAAACATTTCCTCCGTGAAACAACTTAAGTTAACTTAAAATTAGTCTTATTGACTTATCAAAATCACATCTTAATACTTAAAAATCTAATCAATATGCCACTATGGTTACATTTTTTTAAAATTTTACTTACTTTGCAACCATTGTTTACGAAGTTCTTTTCACGCATGTTTACGGACAAAGGTATAAAAGACATTTTCCCAATTGTTTATGAAGTCAATTAAACAACTCGTTAAAAATCCCCCAAAACACTAAAAGAAAACTAATCATCCTGAATATTAACTGACAAAGTACTTGTTTTCTTTACAAATCAGATACAAGTGCAAAAGGTTAAATAAGCTCTATTAAGAACATTTTACATTAAATAATAGAAGTGCTTTTATCTAGTTGACAGGAATAATAAACAAATAAACGCTAGAGAAGGTGGAACTGCAAGTATTGTGACAGGATGATTTAGAGTTTTAATCAATACACAGCAGGGGAAATTATTTTTAAAGGAAGCAAAAAAGAAGTAGCTGTCAGATCGCTTCTTGCCGCCTAGTGTCTCATTTTTTTAATTTTTTTATTTATCATTTTCATCATGTTCAACTGGGAATAAACTGCCATTCGACTGCTTGTTTCTTATTTATCATGGTCAAGTGTGCTAATCTCTGGCTTTATTTTTTTTTTAATTATTATTATTTCGTAGCTCGGAAAAAAGTAATGGTAGGTTTAAGATTACATATTTTCCGGAAACTGCTATGATATTATTATCATTATGCTTTATTAGACATAAATGATCACATTTATTTGTGGAAATAATTTACTGACACACAAAACTATGATATTTTTAATGTAATATACCACTATCAAATTAAATATACAGTAATATATAAAGTGATGAAATATATAACCATATAAAGTAACAGTATAGAAAAACTCGAATTTCAAAGGATTTAACCCTAATTATTAGAGTTTTTTTCCAGTATTATTTTTCATGATTCGATAATATTCTGATTTTATATAGCTACGAAGACTTCATGGATTTATAAAAAGTTATCTTGTTAACAAATTATTATATCCTATAATTCTAATGTAGGACATTGTATTAAAATCTAAAAATTATAGAACCATCAATAATAAATAAAGAATAAAAAAAATAATGGAATGAACAACCTTTAGTTTCACGATATTGCATTATGATTAGCTTCAAATACTATTTAATTTTCTTTTTTCATTTCTAGAAAAATAATTTTTAAATAGCTTCATGCTTTTACACACTTACAAAGACTGTTTGGATTTCGAACTACAAAAATGGACATATTCGAGCAGTATTTACTACAACACAAAAAAAAAAATTTTATAACATTAATCTGATAAAATCCTAGAATAGCCCACCTCTTGGCGACTTTCTGCAATTTCATCAAGTTCGCGATTATTACTGGGATCAATGTTGCTTTTTCATTATCAAAAGAAAAAAAAGAAAAAATATATTTAATTTAATTTATTAAAATATTATTTAATAGAATTAAAGATAACTTACTTTAAAACTTTCAAACGGTACCACCCAAAAAAAAATTAAAAAATGAAATAATAACGGCAATGAATGAAATAACTCTTAAAAAATGAAATAATAACGATGATTCTAACAGCAAGATATCAGAATAAAATAAATTAAAAATAACGTAAATAATAAATATGACAATTATAATGAATAACGTTCAAAATTATTTCCCCGAAATATCCTCGGATACCTAGTTTGGCGAGATTTAAAAAACTTGCTTGGCAAGATTTAAAAAAATCTATATAAATAAAGCTGAATGTCTCTATGTGTGTATGTACCTTAAACAAATTCCGCAATTCTGAACCGATCTGCAGCAAATTTGGAGTACATACGTTCAAAGATATGGTGGACCTAACTGTCTGCTTAATAACTTCCTCCGAACTAATGCAGAATTTCCAAATGCAGAAGAAAGAATTTTCTTCAGAATTTGATAAATATATAATATGAGTGATTTGCTAGCTTTTGAGGAAAATCTTTGGATCTCTTCAAGAGAATAACGTGTGGAGAATTCTTTACAACCACGAAATTTACAAAAAATATGACAAATTCGGTGGGACCGACATTGTGAGAACTATTAAAGCATCACGCATTAGGTGGCAGGGCCACCTCTTCAGAAATTCTGATGCCGTCCCTGACAAAAAAGTGACTTTTCCCACAATTGAAGGGGCGAGACGTAGGGGACGACCACCTACAAGATGGATAGACGACGTTGAAAAGGACCTTGGTGGGCCGTCGCACCGGACAGGGCCAGATGGAGGAAAATCTGCGAGTCAGCCTTAACCTGTGAAAGGCTGTTGCGCTTATGAAGAAGAAGATTTGCTAGCTTGCAGCTCTTATCAATCAAAATTTAGTTTTATCACACGTTCTTATGAACTATTTGTTATGTAACCTATGTTAGGTTAAGTTCCTATGTTATGTTAATTTTAAATATTATTTCAATTTAAAATATGACTTAAAATCTTGAAATAATATAAACGATTTAAGTATTTAACAGCATTTGTTAATATTATTTTGTAAAAAGTAAAACTTTTAAATAATTGTACTCAATATATTTAAATAAGTATAAGTTGTTTATGTATTTAAATAATATTTCAATAATTTTAGTAGGAGTGAAAATGTAAGATAGATAAATTCATGTAGTAAAAGATAAAATGAAAAAAAATTTTTTTTTTTAAATTAGCACTGAGTTCAAGGATTTTCGCTATGATGTAAACAACGTCTCAAAAACATTGCATTGACAAAAAAAAAATCCATAGCTACAACATTTCCACTAAGATTTATATATCTATTTATATATTTAAAAATAATAAATACCCCGATAAAAAATTAACAATGTTTGAATTAAACGCAGTTTTAAAATCTCATTCGAAGAATTTGACTAAGCACAAGATGTGATTTTTCTCCATTCGACTGCTGAAATACAATTTTCAGTATTCCAGATATACTTACTGTACGTTAGAAAGCAGAAATTATTATTTTTCTTTAGAACATTTCTAGTTTGAAAATCTACTGAACTCAACTTTTAAGAAGGAAAAAATCCTAATTGCTTTTCCCGGAAATAGGAGAAACTGATTCTATTGTGTCACCTAAAGAATCCTTACAAAGTGATAAATAGAACAAAAAAAAGTAATCAAATAGTGTCATGACTAAATTCTTTTTTTTTTTTTTTTTAGCAGGCAGAANTTTTTTTTTTTTTTTTTTGGAGCAGGCAGAAGTAACAAAAGCGAAGCCACAGGAATTACCTATCAATTACAGGGAATTGTTGTTGTCCAAAAACCCTCCCACATAACGTTTTTCTTTTTTTGTTCTTTTTTTTTTTTTTAACTCGAGTGAGAAATACTTTTTTAAACTTCGGAAACACATAAGTTTCATATTTTTGGACATTTAAACGTCTACTGAAGTTTTAGTATTCAGTAATTTGAATGTTGAAATATAATATAATGATAATAGAATTTGATAATTAAAATAATGAATGATAGTTTTATGAAACGACAATGTAAATAAATCCGGGTGGAATTATAGTAAAAGCACTGAACCCCTGAGTGCAGCATCCGTAAAATTAATCGTTACCGTAAAGTTTTATAATGTATTTTTTACAGTAAGATTTAAATGTAGTGATTTTACAGACAACATTACTTTAAAAATTGCGGTTTGTAAGATCTTTTGTTTTGCCGGCCAAGTGGCCGAGTGGTTAGCGTGCTAGACTGCGAAACAAATGGCTGCGGGCTCGAATCCCGTTCAGGGCATAGATGTTTCTCTCTGTGTGTTTGCCCTCTGTTGTGTGTGATGTGTGAATATGGTCCACCCTATCTATGAGCGGATATCTGTGGCAATGTAACGTGGGTAATGGTGCCCACTTCCGTTACTATGGTCACATGGGGCTGGCTCACCAGGCAACGCAAAATGAGCAACACTCCCGGTACCTTCCATAGCGAAGAACTGTAAGTTCAGTGCCTGCAGTTTAAAAAAAAGATTTTTTCTTTCGTAAACTTTCACCGTGTAAACCCTTACCAGCACTCAAGGTGCCAGTAATTTTAACCGTAATTTGAACTCTAATTCTTTCACAATCAATGCTGGTTATTAGTGGATAATGACAACGTTGATAGATAGTATTAAATAATCGTTGAGTGATTGTATTGGATAACTTCAAAACAGGATAATATTATCGGATAATTGCTGGTTGATAGAATTAGATAATTACACCACTTGATGTTATTATTGGATAATTGCACAATTGATGGACCCATAGATAAGTGATATACGGGTATGAATAGATTAGTGTGCTGCTCAGTTATGACAAAATTTGGAGTATAGGTGGTCCAGACTGCAATAGTCAATATGGGTGCTAATGGTACGCTCCTTTGGATTATATGACAGAACCAGTTTAGTTATTTTTAAGATGTTCTAAAACCTCATATGACCATAAAGGTTCACCAGGAAGTCATGTACCATCTTTAAGAGCTTTACAAGGTAGGCAGAAATGGATTTTCCAGCTAGATAATGCCAGCATACATACATTTTTTACACATGGTGTTTTTCACACAATTTTTGACACAAAAGTTTTCGACTGCCTCTCACTTGGTCCAGGTTCTAAATCCACAGATATCGTTTGGGGTATTGATATTCGAATCGTAAATGGGAATGAAAATCAGTCCCCATCAGTGCTTCAACCCGAAAAAATTATTAAAAGAGCATGGTTCATTATCAACACAGAGAACATGTAATGATTTTCAATTGAAAACTATGTGATTTATTAAAGAAAGGGTTCTCATATCAATTATTAAAATTCTTTAGTTTATTCTCTCTGAATAAATATAGTCATTTGTGCTTAAACACTTTCAGAAGTTGAAATTAATGAAAATAAGAATATTTAATTTTTCTATTACACTTTTTTAGTTATTGCGTTCTTTCTCTGGTATGTTTGTCTAAGAATTATTTACACAATCAGCAAAATTATTGGGAAAAATATGCATTATTTGAAACCTTATTAAAAAAAATTAAGCGTGACTAAACTTTTGTGGCATAGTGTATAATCATCAATCAATATATTAAACACTTTTAGAATATCAAGGATATTTAAATTATAAATTAAGCTACATATTAGTTGAAAGCAGTTACAAACCAGTTAAAGTTTCAATCGTTGTCTAACTGCAATAAGCAGAATTTATAGCCATTTTATCAACTAATGAAACTTTATCGACAAACGCTATTTCATTGATTTTCTAAGTTACTAAGCGTTCAGAATTCAATTGAAGCTCCGTGTCTAATGATAATTCAAGTTACAGTTGTTTCCTGACTACTGAAATCTAAGTTTATCGTTATCACCAAAGAGAATAATCATCAACCTAAATCTCGAACCGCATTCTGACTATCTGGAGTGTCATATCTCGATGGGCGTTCTTTGCCTGTTGAGAATAGAAGTCTCTTTCGTTTCCAAATCGCTTCAAGCAGAATTTAACAAGTAGACTTTATCTCCATCGAAATACCGATCACTTTTAGACAAACTGGAGTGCTTAAATTTCTACCGTATCCCAGAGTCTGATTACAATACAAGCTGATGCAAGAAGCAAAATTTAACTTTATTTTATCACGAAACAAAATGTCAACCTGTTACTGGTACTATATTCAAACTAACAGGTACAAAACTAAAAAAGCAAATATTAAATAAAATGTAATTTTTTAAAAAAAAAATTTGTTTTTCAAGTGAATTAGACAGGTTCAAGTGAATTCAAGTTTCGTCATCAGAAAACGCAAAGCGCAGGTTACATTGCTTACATAATAAATACGTATCACACCAAAAATCAAATGTAATACACGCTGCGCTTTTCGTTTCACGTGTGATAAAAATAGAAATTTTTTTGTTTTATTTTAGTTTATAGAATTACAAGTTCAATAATAATAATTTTATTCATATTGATTGTTATCCATCAAAAAATAAGTATTAGTCGTGCTGTTTTCTTTTAAGCAGAATGAATATCTATTTTCTGCAAGTGTTTTATATTGCTTTATTTCAATTTAGACCCCCGGTGCCTGAGTGGTAGCACTTCGCGCTGTCGTGTCACAGGTCCTGGGTTAGATCCTAGGGCCGGGAAAGGTTGACTCACCCTTTCATTCCCTCAGTGGATCAATGAAACGAGTACCAAGCATGCTTGGGGCCTAAACACTGGGGTACCACGTTCGGTTGATCATTCAACTGGAACATCTGCTCCTGCACCCTAGAACCCAAGGTCAAGAAAACCGAGATGGGCAGAGTAGGCTTAGGCCCTCTATGGGCTGTTGCGCAACTGAGATTAGTTTATTTCAATTTAATATAGTTAGGTCATTGGTGAATTTTACAGTGATAGCTCAACGCTCTGAAATTAACAGTTGTGTTTTTTAATAAAGTTGTGAATCTTTAATAGTAATTGGTCTTTTTTAAGCATTACTATTATTTAATACTATTATTTTTAAGCATTACTATTTTTTTAAGCATTACTAAGTTTTTGTATGACTTGCGTCAGAGAACAGGGGATGAAATTCGTTAGTTATTTATTATTTGTAGAAAATTGCTGTAAAATAACAGTTTGTTAATCTAAAGCAGTGTTTCCCAAACTTAAGACTTTTGTGTATCCTTTCTAAATTTTTCGTAACGCTGTGTACCACTAATAATAAAATTAATGTATTTTTACTGTAAAAAACTGCACAAGAGTTAAAAATCACAACTGGCTGTTGACACCACCAATTATTAACTGTTAACTCTGAAAAAAATAGCCAATAGAAGAATACGTCATCATAAATTTTCATGGCTAGCTTTGTTTTTAACTAATAATTTTAAATTTTGGTCTGTCGCAAGATATTTCGCATAAGAACGCGTACCCCAGCTAAACTGCACCCGTACCCCTGGGGGTACGCGTGCTACACTTTGGGGAAACACTGATCTAAAGTAAACGCCCGATGGTTGAATGGCAGCGATTAGTAGGTCCAGCAAAATAGGCAGGTAGGTTTGAGACAGGACACCTTAGCCCTTACATCCGAGAAGAGAAAAAATTCTAATTCGTATTTTACAGTGGAAAAAAATTCACTAAATAGCTCTTGCCCATATAAAACACATTAAAAATTTATTCAAGACATAGAAATAAGCCTAAGAATTGTGGATTCAAATTATGTCTAGCTGTGAAACTTGATAATATTCATTTTGGTTTTCCTATGCTGTCAAAATGACCACAGTGGTCGATCTAGGTAGGTAAAAGAGCCGGTCCTTCTAGCATTGATCTAAAATAACCATCCTCAATGTTTTATTCGTATATAATGTACTTTAAAGCTGTATTTGCAATGCAAGTAAAAATACATGCAAGGAGTTTAAATTTTAATTCATTTTCTGTGACCATCAATAATCGGATATATTTTACAATTCAGAATTAATGTCTCTCAATCTTAGTCAGCAATGTGAATCAGCCATTATGTTTATCCAAAATATCGTTCGTAAATGTAAAGCAAATAGTTTTGAATATCCATCTTAAAATCAATGAACTAAATAATAAATCATGAACTGAAATTAAATCGAGGAATTTCGTAATTTCCCCCTCTTCTCTTATGACTTGGCCAATGTAATTGTATGCGGGTAACCTTTACTTTGGTGGTCAAAACGAATTACCTTGGTATCATGATACCAATATGGGCAATAGTTGGTATTTATTTAGTATTTAAATCAATATAGAATATGTTTAATTCTTTAAACTTCTCGAACTTAAACAATTAACCATATCAGACTGTTATTATAGTTGGAGATATTTGATGATATTTAAAGCTTTGTCTTGCTTTAAGGTGTAATGCACAATGATAATTGCGCGAAATAAGTTCGATTTAAAGTTTTCGTAACCATAACAAAAATAATCGGCTTATTTAACCGTACATTTAAATTACTACAAAAGTATTGAAAATTAAATTTCCTTATAAAGGTTTAAGCATGTTGTTTAAGTTATATGATTTAACCTTTGCATTTTGATGCCTGAATTGTTGTTGTTTTAAAACAGGGATGTCAATAAGAGGGCCGAATGTGGCACAAAAACTAGATAAATGTGACTTTTAAATGTTTGATAAAAATTACATTTTATTTTGTTATGTTATTTGAAATTAATGTTTATCACGCTAATTTATATGCCTTTCAGATTAAAAACAAGTGTTTCCTGATATATTTTTTAAAATATTCTTAAACATTTTGCATTATATTTCTATTTTTTTTCTCCATTTATTTCCATTTAGTTTGTCAGACAAAATTTTCACAAATCTTCTGCAAGACATTTGGAAAGCTTATTTAATTATTTTGCATTCTTTCAATTTTTTTTCATTTATTACTATTTAGTTTGTTAGACAAAATTTTCACAAATCTTCTACAAGAAATTTGGAAAGCTTATTTGATTATTTTGCATTCTTACTAATTTTTTTTCATTATTACCATTTAGTTTGTTAGACAAAATTTTCACAAATCTTCTACAAGACATTTGGAAAGCTTATTTATTTATTTTGCATTCTTTCTATTTTTTTTCATTTATTACCATTTAGTTTGTTAGACAAAATTTTCACAAATCTTCTACAAGACATTTGGAAAGCTTATTTAATTATTTTGCATTCTTTCTATTTTTCTTTTCATTTATTACCATTTACTTTGTTAGACAAAATTTTCACAAATCTTCTACAAGACATTTGGAAAGCTTATTTAATTATTTTGCATTCTTTCTATTTTTTTTTTCATTTATAACCATTTAGTTTGCTAGACAAAATTTTCACAAATCTTCTACAAGACATTCGGGAAGCTTATTTAATTATTTTACATTCTTTCTATTTTTTTTTCATTTATTACCATTTAGTTTGCTAGACAAAATTTTCACAAATCTTCTACAAGAAATTCGGAAAGTTTATTTGATTATTTTGCATCATTTCAATTTTTTTATTTATTACCATTTAGTTTGCTAGACAAAATTTTCACAAATTTTCTACAAGTTTGGAAAGCTTATTTGATTATTATTGAACAGTCATTAAAATACTTTAATTTTTGCATTTTTTGACCGAATGAAAGCTAAAAACAATTCAAACAAAAACTGAGAATATTTTGTTTAAACCTTAATTCCCCAACCAGATTATCTTTGATACAATTTTTATATACAGTTTTTCTTTGATACAATTTTTATATATATATTTTCTCTTTACATCCTTATAATGCGGTATCAGGACTTGAGTCCGGGCATTGCATTGCCCGACGAGTCCGAGCATTTCAAATTTTTGATTGTTACATAGATTTTTCTTTCTTACACTCCCGATCGGACATGTAATTATTTATTCAAGGATACTCTAAAATATCGTTTTCCTCAATCAAAAACAGTTCAAAACTCATCCCTCAATCACCTTAAATTTTTTAATTTAAATCAGAATTTATTTAAAAAAAATAGTTTATATTTTATTGCCAAATATTTGTTTATTTCTACCGAATCATCGTTCACCTTAATCGCGATGCTTAAAAAATAATAATCGGTTGAAATGCTAATGTGAAAGCAAACGAGTGATATCGTCCTTTTTTAGTATATTTTTTTTTATCGAAAATATCTTTTAAATTTATTCTTACTTTAAATTAACAGTTAAATTCATAGTTGTTTATTTACATGTATGTAAGAAAAAGACGTTTTGTAGAATAACATGACAGACTCTTCTTTAATTATAATGTTCAAATTCCTTTGAATTCTACATTTCTTTACTACATTTCCTCTTAATTCTTTTAATAATGCTTTTAAAATCATTTTTAGATGTTAAAACCGAGTATATATTAACCAGTTCGTGAACTACACACCAAACATTAGTATTTTAATGAAAATGTATAAAAAAAACATAATTATTTTATTCTTAAAGCTATGCTTCAATATCGTAAACTTAAAAGAAAATATTACAAAATAATATAACCGTTCAATCTTGCTATATTTTGTGAAGAGTAATCTTATTCGGACTCATAAACACACTCTGTCATTTATCATCGTGATCTGCCAAATCCATTGAACATTTTGAGAAAACATATTTGTAGCCGATTTGCGGCTATAGATAGATCGACAACTATAGGTCGTATTAATGACAAAAAAAAATTAAAAAAAACAAAAACATAATGCTTGGAAAATGACAGCATTGATTGATGACAAATATTTAAACATTGTTCATTCAATCAACTGTTAAAATAATATAAGACATGATTTTCACGCTGTCTGATATCTCATGAAATTCGAAATACTTTATGGTATAGGAATACATCTAGCTACTACTTAAACATTATTACAGTTGACGAAATATAACTCTCTAGTTACATTGATTATTTTGATTGATTCTATGTTACTTGTGTTCTTAATTTTCTTTTGAGTGAATTTTTTTTAAAATCAAAGTAGGATCAAAAATTGCGTATTTCTTATTACATATTTCAAATCTACACGTATTTACTTAAAATAAAAATTTTGTATGTAAAGGAGGTTTTCTTTCAATAGAGAATTTGATAACAAAAAAAAGTAGATCATCATAAAAACTGAAATTGAAGATTAGTTATGTAAAAGCAAAATTTTTAAAGTAATTTTGGTAAAATTATAATTTGTTTTATGAAGCACAGGGATAAAATGTATATACAAACGAAATATGAAAAATACCTGCATAATATTTATTAGAAATGAAGTTTAGTCCGGTAAACTTATAAATAAGCTGCGAGACTAAGCCCAACCTCGCAATCTTTGCACTAAATTCGCGTTTCTTTGCGTTGCAACAAACATCACATTTTGAATGGGGCATGCAAAATGCTACAAAACATGTTTCTATATTTTGCAGAAATTTGGACAACTAACACCATTTGTTAACCCATATCTGAATAATTAATCAAACATCACAAAAAAGCCAAAAACAAATGAGCTGGAAAAGGACAGGTTGTACAGCTAAATAGACGAGGAAAAAGACATCACAGCAGAAATCATGAGTTGAGCAAATTTTGCTATTTTTACGCTGCCCAAGTATATCGCGGGAGCACCAAGTATATCGAGCGCTGTCCAAGTATATCGTGGGAATTATATCGAAAGGCTTAAAGTTTTCAAAGAAATAATCATATTGTTTGGTCGAAAATATCTCGAAAAAATTTTTCTTTTGATAAAATAATCAATCAGCAATGCTATTACTGTGTTATTATTAATATATTTTCGAAATTTATCCTTTCAGTCGTTCTGGAGAATATGAGTCTTAGCCTATCTTAGTTTAGGCCAGGGGACTACATTACCCGTGAAAGAGGCAGCCTTTCTAATCAGATTGCACTTTTTTCGAGTATGTCTTAGGAGTAAGTTTAATGTAAAAAAGACCACATTGATTAAAAATTTGGAAGGTACCCTAAGTAATTGGACTTGGATTTTATACTTTCGATCCTAAAATTGTTTATTAATGAATTTAAAACTTTTGAATCTACCATTTAGTTGTCAAAAAAAAACATTGCAATTGAAACTATTCATATATTAAAACCATTATTACATAAATGAACAATACTTTTTTTTTTTTGATATCTCATTTTCAAGTTGACAGCGAATGCGATAAAGAATAAGTTAGAGTTAATTATTGAAAACAGACATTTCTAGTACTTTTATAGAGAAAAAAAAAACATTTTCATCAACTAAAACTTTGAATACCCGTTTTTAATTGCTGATTTTACAGAACGTATTCAGCTACACTCTTCAACTTTATTTTAATTTTCTGAAGAAAAAAACTCTCTTTGAATACTAAGTACATCTTAGGCGGAGAGGGGGGGGGTTGCGATGCTTACTGAATTACTTAAAAAGAAGAAGAAAATACATGAAAGGCGCTTTTCACGGAAATTAGAAGCCATAAACAACTTACAGCTACGACTTGGTCGACACAAACGTCCACGTGGAGCCAAAAATAATTACCGACAATTAAGAAATTAAGATTGTTCGGTAAGTCATAAATCATTTGCAGGACGTCAGCTGTCAACTTTTGAAAGGAAAGTGAGGTAAAGAAAAAAAGAATGTCCTCTTAAAGGGAAAAAAAAGAACCAGCATCTGAAAATGAGCTTTATCGACTAAAAAAAAAAACTGTGTTATGATTACTTGTTGTTGAGGGGGCGTAATTAGTTTTGTATAGGTAACGCTTAATTTTTTTTTAGGATTCATTCTGGTTCTGAACTTAATTTTTTTTTATTGTCAGGATTCTGCGTTGGAGCGGATTGAAGCCTATACATAACTGTTTAAATTGTTTTCATAAAACGCGGGAGGGACAATCAGACCCAGTTGGAATCGAGATGGATGAGGGATTGAATGATTATGAAAAGAGAAGGAGGGTCCATGTTCGATTAAGTGATAGGACGCCCATGCTGAAAACATTAATCACTTATTTCAAGGGTTCTTAGATATTTTAACGACCAAGCGAATGGAAATAAAAGAAAGAGTTAGTTTGTGCGTTTTTAGAGCTTTTTCGTTTCGTTAACGTCCTTAAAGTTAGACAGCGGATACAGTTTCAACCCCTTCAAATATGCTAAACTATCTAAAATTGAATTTCAATTAATTAATGTGGTAGGTCTCTATGCCTATCATGCATTTTGCCACCATTTTAAAACCTAATAATGCATGTTGTGCGTTTTGCCAAGCACTCTACCATCCATTTATTTAAAATAGTTAATCAAAAAATGGATGTAAGGCTATTAAAGTTGAAGTTAGGAACTTTATAATTAGAGATTAACTCGCAAGATAACCTTCTAATTCACATTTAACATCTTTGAAATATCTACCATTATTCGAACAAGATTATTTTTAAATTTGCAATTTTTGAAGACAAAATTTGAGAACAAATTCTCAAATTCTATGGAATAAATCACAATTTCCGAAAGAAAACTTGTGAATTTGTTTTCGATTATGCATAAACGGAGAAACAAAATTCTGGTAAATATTCTGTACTGACAGGTAAGGACATTTACGTTGAAAAAAAAAACCATAATTCTGGTTAATAAACGAAAATATATGGTATTAAAACCATTTATTTTGTAAATTTTACCTTCCTATGATAACAGTTTGCCGGAAATTGTGGTATTCAAAATTATAGTTTAATGTTATTGTTTCAAAATTAGTTAATAGTCTTGACCACACATTTAGTATAAAATACAAAACTAAATAGTAAATTTAACCGAAAAAATGCTTTATATATCATGCTCTAAGGAATCATGATTAAATGTTAAAATTTTACCACAATCACTAAATTTTATTGTTAATTTTACCAAAGTCATTGCCAAAGCTGCGTTACGAAAATTACTGAGCATTTTGGCGTTCCTATAGAGGTAAATTTTACCATATTCTGGACTTTTTTACCATACTGTTTTTCTCGGAGTAATTATAGAAAATTTAAAAATATAAAACTCTTTGGACTTGGAGTTTGATATATTAGAAACCGACTTTGCAATGATATATCTCAACTGATAATTATTAGAATAAAAAAGTTTTTGCTTTATTTGAAATTCAAAACACTTATTCTTATCATTTAAAGTATCCGTTTTTATTTTGCTGTATACAGCAACGTGGAGTATTGTGTTAAATTATTTTTATCATTAATTTAAAAAAAAAAAACTGTTGGATTCCATTTGAAAAGTGTTTCTACTTTTATTCATTTATATTTGCGTCAAATAAAATCTTTAATACGTAGTTTGGATTGCTATTCCGAATTCAGACATGCCCTAAATCAATCCAAAATCATCCAGCTTTAGGAGCGTGTTTTGAAGTTTCCACTTTTCATACGGAATTCCTATATTTTCCTAAACAATTTTAAAATATTATAAAACTTATATTTATCACGGTAGCATATCATGCATCAAAGAAAAAACTGTACCTGGAAATTTCGAAAAAAAAAGATTTTAAGGCCTGCTCGAGTAAGGCTCGAAGTTAACGGTGGTCCATGAGTCCAAACCAGGGACCAGTAAAATAAATTTCAGCCTAACACAAAATGATAATCAAGTCCTGCTTAAGTAAGCCTCGAAGTTAACGGTGGTCCATGAGTCCAAACTAGGGACTACTAAAATAGATTCCAGCCTAACACAAAATGATAATCAAGTTCTGCTTAAGTAAGGATCGAAGTTAACGGTGGTCCATGAGTCCAAACCAGGGACAACTAAAAGAGATTTCAGCCTGACGCAAAATGTTAATTTTTGCCGGAATGTCAAGCGATGGTACGAAATAGCTTATTTCGTAATAATTCCAAACGTAAAACAATCTCTGTATTGTAATTTTTTCATTTAAATCCACTCCCTCTTCCGATCTTTGTCTAACTTGAGGAAGTGGCCTCACGAATGAGATCTCTTTTGCAGAGGTCTCCTTTCCCCTTCGCAAAATTGTGCTGGCATGTCTCCGGGTCATCCCAAGGGCTGTTTCGAAGATCGTCCCTAATAGCCTATTGCGCAGCTCTGGTGCACCATAAATAATCGACCAACCATTTAAATCCACTCTATGAACTTTTTTTTCTAAAAATAAAGTCTAAGAGATACATGTAAACGCACCAGTGAAAATGTATTCGGACTAGTAATATTTTTCAGCTATACTGGTACTTTGGACCATTGAATAAATTTTCTTGATTCTTACCCCTGTTAATAAGCATTATATTTGTATTCCTCACATTTTAATTGCAATTTGTGCACAAATTCAAAAATAAATAAATAGAGAAAAATAAATGAAGAAAGAAAGAAAGAAAAAGAAATATCAGGCTATTTTATTGATATTATTTTTTATCTCTTCCACGCCTTTCTGGAAGTACTTGAGCGTTTGAAGTTTTTTTTACTTATAAAAAAATAAAAAGAAACTTTTTGTTGTGTAAATGCCCTTGCATTAAAATTGACAGAAATCACAAACTGAAACAACAACAAAAAATGTTTTATTCTGCAAAATATTTAAAAGATAAAAGTTTCCAATCTCTATGAAGAAAGTTGCTCTCGTTTGTCATTTCTTTTTTGGTCATATTCCAATAAAGCTGTCAGCACGTTTTAGGGAGAAAGAAGAAAAAAAAAAGAAAAGTTAGAAATTTCATAGCATACATTCTTTCCTATCGTTTTTCGTGCTTCTTTGTTATTTCACAAAAAATATGTTTTCTATTTTGTCACTCATTTTATTTTATGAAGTCATGACTAAGAATGTCTTAATATTTACGATTCAATTTTTCTTTCATCGCTGCAGCTTTGCCTAGAACATGTCGGATAAACTGCTTTCAGCTGTTGAAAGAACTTCCGTTTTTAGCAAAATGTAGTAGAGCAAGCAGATCATACAAAAGGGATTCGGAGTAATATTTGGAATTACTTACTTTGTAACATAGAGAAGCGTTGAAAGTTTTTTGTTGGCAACGACTGAGTGTTTTAAAAAAAGTTTCCCTCCCTCTGAATTAGTTTTGAATCATTGGAATGTAAAATTTGTAAATAAGCAGGTTTACGTCGTTAAGGGGTCTAGAGCAGTGTTGCCAGAACTTAAGATTAAAAAGTAGCGAATGGGAGCTCCAAAAGTAGCGGATTCAAACATTTTGTAGCTCACAAAAATACACACATAAAATTTTTCCACGTTTCCTCTCTCTCTCTGTATATATATATATACATATATATAAAATATAGAATGCCTCATACGAGTCTTTCTATATTAAATGATAAGCTTAAAACAGATGTCTCTTTTCAATTTTAAAATATAAAAGTCGGTCTCTCACAAAGAGCCATTAAAAGTCAAGAGACCAGATAAAAGATTACTTTCTGAAGTTAATGGGCAATAATTCGTAAATGAAGTAAGCATTAAGATAGTCCAAAAATTCGCAGAGTCAGAGTGGCGCCATCCTTTTAGCGAATCAAAATCTCTAAATTTTATCATTTTAATGACGTTTCATTAAGATAAGAATATCCTTGTAACCACCTCCCTTTTCAAAACCCCCTTTTAAAAATCGGGAACAGCCAAAATTCGTATCTTTTTCATATTTTCAAGGCTAGATAAATCTGTGCCAAATCCCATTATCCCTGCTAGGGAAAATCCCATCAATGTAAATATCCAACGAACACTGTTTTAAATAACTTAAGATCAATTAATAAAATGCCTTTTTGAGAGAATTAGCCTAAGTCTCTTCAATTATCTAGCCTTCAAAGGCATATATATATATATATATATATATA